>NC_138379.1:16991085-17031594 GCF_054177405.1 Leptonychotes weddellii
GGAATGTTTTACCAAAGGGATATTGGAGTGTTGTTTCAGAAGAAAGAGGATCTATTTTGGGCAGGCAGAAACAATAAATGTGCACACATGCATTGTTCCATAGGTGAGCGAGTGATGAATCAAGGTAGACAGGTTGTTTAGCATTAGTGACACCAAGTCTAGGTAAAACGGTCTTTTCTAGATTATGCTTATTGTTAAATTATACTTCTCCATGATTCTATTGTAGCCAGCCAGGAGACTGTACTCATTTTTTTTGTTATTTTTTTTTTTTATCATTTTTTTTGTTAAACTGGAAATCAGACTTTCTTGAAATAGGTGAATTGGGAAATCTCTTTGCTATACAGAAAATATTGTTGCTGTGACAATTGTTGAAAAGAAGCCTAATGGAAATGAGTCAGAAAGTTGAAGAAACAGTAATCCCAGTCTCTGCTCTCAAACCAAAGGAGGGTACATGCAGCTCTGAGTTTTTCTATTCTGGTTTCTCCTAGAATCTCTCCCTCTCTCTCTCTCTCTCTCTCTCATACGCGCACACACACACACACACACACACAAGCAAACTCTCAAAAGACAAATCATTATCTCACCCAAAAATGATAAAACACAAAATAAATATGCCAGCTTCCATCCAACAGAAATAAAACTACTTCCAAAATTTCAACTTAATGGTATGTGTCAGATTGTATTGACTCACTGTGAGAGAAAAATTGCAATGTTACTCATTCTGATTTGAAATATCATATTTAGAGGTCTCCATGATACTTGATGATCAGTGAAAACGGACCCTTTGTGCTCGGCCGCACATGGGCAGGGCTGTCTGTGTCTGCTTTGCTAGGGGCCTGCTTGTGCTCATTCCAATATGGCCTAATTTTATTTTCCTCACTGTCTCTCTCTGTTTTGTGTATTGTTTTTTTCCTGTCTTTCTTTTTTTAATGTTTGAAAAATACAATAGAGTTGTCTTCTCAGCATGGGGATATCTGCATGTGTTAAAATTACATTTTCTATTTTAAACTGACTCCCTTTTTAATTTAAAAGGACTTGTCAGAACATGCAGTCTTTCTTTTCCCCCTCCTAGAAAATGGGGGATACATAAACCTGAAATCTCAAAAGAGGCAAAAGCCAATTTGTAGGGAAAACAAACAAACAAACACAAAGAAAACAAAACATGGGACATTCTAGTTGATTCTATGTGAGTTGAAATCTCTCTTGGGATTTGACATAAACAACCTCAGCACAAAGGAGTAACAGCAAGGACATGCATTTCATAAAAAGAATCTCCTTGTCTGGAAATTTTTAGGCAAGCATTCACTCTTTTACCTCAGTTTCCTAGAAGACATGAAGGTGAAATTTCTCAATTATTAATACCTATACACAGGTATATTCTGTGAAACATAATGACAACATTTATTAAAAACCTATTTTTGTGTGAGACAATGTGTCTTACACCACACACGTAAACACATCTCCCAACTCAACCTCATAGTGTGGTTTATTTAGGGGGCTTTCCCCCTCAAAATTAATAAACCATTCTATCATCAATGAATTTGGATTGGGTTGTTATTTTACAGGTAAGAAAACTCATGTTGATTTAAGGCACCATGATGAATGCTGTGGTACATCTCTCAGAGCCTCCTTCAGGAGTGTATGCGCATTTCCCTAGCTGTCTGAAATGTTGGCTGCCCAGGCTCACAGCTGAGTTCCCCTTGGGGAATTTCCTCTACCAAAGAAAGCTTACTTGCCACAGGTTACCCAAATTCCCAGGGGGCAATCCTCTTTCTCTGACTAGTTAGTGGGTGGGTAGAAAGGTCCACTTTTGCCTCAGTTTGGGGCATCTGGATGCCTCCGCTCCAGAATCCCCTGAGGGATTGGCAATCAGATTGCAGTTTAGTTTCTCCCTCTGACCAATCCTGTTTCTATCACCAGGGATGGGTGTTGATCAGGAGTACTCCTTGATAAACCTTCATACAAATCTTTCTCTTGTGGTCTGTTTCTAGAAACCCCAGCCTAAGGCAGGCCCCCAGAATACGTGGCAATTAAATGTTTGATATTACATTATTTACCAGAGACACCTATGTTAACAGTATGAATTGCTCTACAAAGTCAATTAAGCAAAGGAAAAACATAAAGGCTTTGCTGTTTTATGCTAATTCTTAATGCATTGCTTGATATTCGTAGCTATGTATACATAATGCCTTACCAATTAATCTATAGCCACGCTATCTGTGAGATATATGAATGTAACATAAAGTCAACCCTGCCCCAAATGTTGTTGGCTCACTGTAAGTAGGACCAGTGATTTTATTGGTCTTTTTTTCTGGTGTTATGCAATGTATAATAAGGGAATGTGTGGTCGTCAGTGCCTGAATGCCACTTTCAGTAATAGAAACGCCTTCTGGGGAAATAAGATTGGTGCCAGAACTAGAATATGGAAGCAAACTTGAAATTATTTCACTTCTATTTCAGAATGGTTTTTTTAAAAAAAGGAAAAGGCAGCAAGACCATTTTGAGGGCTGCCAACCACACTGAGGCATTTGAATGAGAATCCCTCTATAGCTTTCTATAACCTACTAATAGAAATTCAGTGTTCTTAGGTAGGTTATCTCAGCCACTTTCAATCTAGTGCCAAATTACCTTTGCACATTATCACCCACAGTCCCCCTTCGTGAGCACTCCATATTTTTTGCCAAAGCGGACGGAGGTATTCCCTGAACACAAATAAAAACAAAAATGTAAAATAAAATATAAAAAGTTCCATTAAAGATAGAGTAAGCCCACTCTATGCCATTCTGTCTTGCTGATTACAACCCCAAATTCTGGACAAAACAAAAATAAATTAAAAAAAAAAAACTAACTGAACTTTCTGAAAATTAAAAAAAAGATCAGGCAGGTGGGGGAGGGTGGTCAAAAACTGAAGAAATACCTTGAAAAGAGATAAGCCTCTCCTCTTTTTTTTCCCTATTTTTTCCCCTCATTTGGAGCCTAGTAAGGGGCTCCAAATGAGGAGGAAGCAGTAAAACTTTGAAAGAACCCCATATTTTTGGCCAGAGGCACAACACAAGGAGCTGGGTCTGAACCTGCACAACTTCTGGGTCCCCACTGACCTTCTTGTGCAGGAAAGATGCAAATGAGTATATAAAAGTTTTTTGAAAACTAAATCGATATTGGAACTAGCACCTAGAGAAGGTAAGTAGAATTTAAAGTTTGAAGCAAGCTGTCAGTTGCCTGACAAAACAACTCCAACACAGATTGATATTCTGTAGAGGATTTTAACAGGACCCAGCATCTATAAAACCTAATTTTCAAATGTTCAGGATACAATCCAAAATGAGTCAATATACAAAGAACCAGAAAAATGATACAGGTTCTCAAAGAAAAAGACTATCAATAGGTGCTATAAGATGACACACTTTGGACTTATCTGACAAAAACTTTTAAGAAGCTACTATAACTATGCTCCATGGTATAAAGGTAAAACAATGGAAATAAATAAGAAGATAGAAAATTTCAGCAGAGAAATCAAAACAATAAAAAGAACCAGGTGAGAATTTTGGAACTAGAAAATACAATAACTTAAATAAAAATTTCACTAAAAGGGCTCAAAAGCAGAATGGAGATTGAGAAAGAGTTGGGAAAGTTGGAGATAGAAGTTTTTCAGTATGAAGAAAAAAGAAAAAAGATTTAAAGATGAACAGAGCATCAGGAATCTGTGGGGCAATAGTAAAATGTCTAACATAAGTGTCACTGGAGTTTTCTCCCATAAGGAGAGAACAAAGAGATTAGAGCAGAAACATATTTGAATAAATATACTTGTAAACTTCCTATATTAGGGGAAAATCATACATTTACAGATTTAAGAGCCTGTGAAAACCCCAAACAAAATAAATTTATAAGTGAAAAATCACCCAGACACATCATAATGAAACTGATGAAAACCAAAGATACAGGAAAAAAAAATCTTGAAAGTAGCTGGAGAAAACTAATATATTACATGTGAAGGAACAGAGATTCATATTACCTCTCATTTCTCAGAAACCATGAAGGCCATTAAGACAGTGGAATAAAAATTTAAATTGTTAAAATAAGAGAACTGTCAACCAAGGGTTCTATATCCAAAATATCCTTCAGGAAAAAAGATGAAAGAGAAACTAAGAGAATTATTACCAGCAAATCTACTCTAAAAGAAATGCTAAAGGAAATATTCAGGCTGAAGGGAAATGTTACTAAAGAGAAACTTGGAAGTTCAGAGATAAGGAAAGCAAGAAAAATAGTAGATATCTGGGCTAAAACAAAAGACAGTTTTCTCCCTCAAATTCTACAAAATATAAATGACTATTGAAAGTGAAAATTATAGCAGTGTCTGGTAAGTTTGTAAATATATGTAGATATATATATGACAAATATAATATGAAGAGGGAAGAGTAAAGTGATATAAATGATTGTAAAACTTCTACATTTTACTTGAAGTAGTAAAATGTTAGCTCTCTATATATTGTGAAAAGATGTAACCTCTAGGAAAACTACTAGAAAATAATACAGTGAATATAGCCAAAATAACAATAGATAAATAAAAATTAAGTACAGATAAAAATATATGAAAAATGTAATATCCATGATAAAAACTCTCAGAAAGGTAGTAAATAGAAAAAGCCTTCCATAGTGATAAAGTTTAGTTACAAAAGATATATGTAGTGAAGAATGAATGCATTCCTCTGAGATCAGGGACAGGTCAAGGATGTATGCTTTTATTACTGCTATTCAGAATCACACCAGAATTCCCAACCATTGCAATAAAGGAAGAAAAAGATATAAAAGACATGCAGATTGAAAAGGAAGGCATAATATTATTTGTGATTGCTACTGTTGTCTACATAGGAAATCTTAAAGACTCTATAAACATGCTCTTAGAACTAGTAAGTAATCTTATTAAGATTGTAGAACAAAATCAATATATTAATATCAACTGTATTTCTATATACCAGCAACAAATAACTAGAAATCATAATTTTAAAAGAATGTCATTTACCATAGCACGAAACATGAAATAGGTATAAATCTGAAAAAATACATGCAAGATCTTAATGCGAAGATTACAAAGCACTGATGAAAAAGATCAAAGAAAATTAAATAGAAAGATTTATCATGACTCAATGTTATTAAGATGTCAGTTCTTCCTAAATTGATTTATAGATTAATGAAATCTCCCCAAAATTCTAGCAGGGTTTTTTATAGAAATTAACAAGCTGATTCTTAAATGCATTTGGAAAGTCAAAGGAACTAGAATAGCCAAAAATTTTTGAAAATTATAAATAATGCTGTAGGACTCACATCAACTGATTTAAAACTTATTATAAAGTCATAGTAATCATAAGTGTTGGTTTTCATGGGAGGATATATACATAACAACATGGCCAATTGATTTTTGACAAACTTGCTAGGATAATTCAAAGGAGAAAAGATAATCTTTTCAACAGATAGTACTAGAAAAGTTGGACATTTATATGTGAAAAAAATTAACTTCAACCCGTATTTCAGATCTTATACAAAAATTAACTCAAAATTGGTAATACCTCTACTTGCAAAAACTGCAACTGTCAAATTTCTCTAAGAAAACAGGAAAAAATCTTTGTGACCATAGATTCCACAAAGAATTCTTAGATTGGTCACCAAAATCACTGCCTCTAAAAGAAAAAAAAAAAAAAAGGACAATTCAAATGTATTAAATGAAAACTTATGCTCTGTGAAAGATAACATTAAGAAAATGAAAAGACAAACGAAAGAGTGGGGGAAATGTTTTTAAATTACATATTTGAACAAAGAATTTGTATCTAAAATATATAAAGAATTCTCAAAATCTAGTAATAAGAAACCAATAAACCCAATTTAAAAAATGGGCAGGGGAACTATATAAACACTTCCCTAAAGGAGATGTTCTTTGACAAATAAGCATATTCAAAGATGCCCAACATCATTTGTAGATGTATTAGTTTCCTAAGGCTGCCATAACAAATTACCGAAAACTAGATGGCTTAAGCAACAGAAATGTATTCTCTTGGAATTCTGTAGGCGAGAAGTACAAAATCAAGGAGTCATCAGGACCATGCTTCCATTGAAGACTTTAGATAAGAATGTTTTCTTGCCTCTTCCTAGTATCTTATGATTGCCAGTAATCCTTATATTAGTAGTAATAATAATAATAATCTTTAAAAATTGATATTGCCATATTTTGGTGTGAATGCCAAGGAACTCAAACTTGTACATGTTGGTGGTGGTAATACAAAATGGTACAGCTGTTTGGAAGAGAGTTTGATGGTGTTTCATATAGGTGAACATATACTTCTCCATATATCTCATTTTTGCATACCCAAGAAAAATGAAAATTGATGTTCACACAAAAACCTCTACTCAAATGTTGATTGTGGCATTATTCATAATTTCCTAAAATTGGAAACAACCCAAATGTCCTCCTAGTGGTTAGTGGATAAAATCTGTGATGCATCTATATAATGGAATATTATTTAGCAGTATTATTGCTATACACAATCATATGGATGAAACTCAAATACATTATGTGAAGTGAAATACCAAATTCAAAAGACCACATACTGTCTAACTCCATTTTTATGGTACCCTGGAGAGACAAAATCATGAGAAATAACAATAGAAATCAAATCAGTGGTTGCCAGGGCTGTGGGTGGTGGGAGATGTAGACCACAAAGAGACATAGGAGAATATTGGTGTGATTCAGCAGTTGTATGTCTTGATTGTGGTGGCAGTGTCTCTAAGCATTTGCTAAAATTTATGGAACTATACATCAAAACTGGTGAATTTTACAGTATGGAAATAAATACAATCCAACAAATAAAAAGCTGGTACCTGATACCTTGTGGGGTATGTGTTTGGGACATAATACTGTTTGTTCCTTTCTTCTCTTACACATTAAAGACATCTACTCTTATTGTTGTTTTGCTATTGTTAGCTAATTCTACGAATATTTACAGTTTTCTTCCCCCCCCCTTTTTTTTTTTAAAGATTTTTTTATTTATTTGAGACAGAGAGAATGAGAGACAGAGAGCATGAGAGGGAGGAGGGTCAGAGGGAGAAGCAGACTCCCTGCCGAGCAGGGAGCCCGATGCGGGACTCGATCCTGGGACTCCAGGATCATGACCTGAGCCGAAGGCAGTCGCTTAACCAACTGAGCCACCCAGGCGCCCACTCTCTTTTTCCCCCTTTAGGATGTTTCCCCCCACTCCTAGCAACTCTATCAATCATTCCATTAGGAAATTCTTGCTGTGCCAGTTACATTCTTTGCTGCTTTGTCATATGTCTAAGTCTTATCTTGTTTGGCCTTCCACAAAGGCTGCCATAATAACTGAACATCTCTTGTGACCTAGAAATCGACTGGTGACTTTCCATCCCTTGAAATTTATTTAAGAGGTTCTTTTCTGTCCTAATTTCAAGTCCCATGAAACTCCAAAACCTTGTCCGTTCCCAAGGCTTCTATCCTTGTGTTCCCCAAGCTCCTACTACCACTGGAGGTGTTCTGTCTTGAGATATAACGTTGAGCCCCTTTTTTATTTGACCTCTTCTTTGTTTCATGGCAAAAGCCACTCACATGAAGCATCTCTCAGTCAAGCATACTTTACTAAAGACTTGTGAGAAGGAACACTCAGAATGGTAAAGGGACATTATTCCCTCCTGTACTTCCATGTTTTGGTGGCCCTTATCTGAGGTAAACTGCAGCCACCCACAGACAGCCTGGTTTCTATCTCTTCTGTACTTTCAAAGCCTATCATCTCTTCTCTCCTCCTACCTCTCTCAGAAGCATAACCAGTTTCCTTTCTGGTCTCATAAGATGCAGTTTCTCCACTAATTTTTGCTGTCTTGCTTTCTGTTGGTACCCACGTCTTCAGCTTCTTCCCTTCTACCCTGAGCAGCTTCTCAAGATAACTTCCCAAAGTCAGGTTGTCCCTAGGAGGGAATTCTATTGTAAGGTATTTTGATTGTAAAATGCACTCTTTGTTACAATCTACTGAAGCACCTATCACTAAATCGTAAACATTTATTTCCATGTTCGTTTTTCTCACTGTCCATGAAATCATCAAGGGTGGGTTTCATCCTCCCCCCTCTTTTGTCCCAAAGCTTACCACAGTGGTGGGTATATAATAAATATTCAGTAAGCAAATGAAAGTGTCTTAGTCCATCCAGGCTGCTATAAGAAAATATCATAGACTGAGTGGAGTATTGTGGAATAATAGAAAAAATATATATTGGTCTCTATCTGGGGTTACTGGCACAGAGCTCTTAAAGCTGTTGGAATTTCCTAAATGATAGGAACACTAGCAGCATCTTTTGTTGTCTTTTACTTTGGTCTTTTTTGTGGTCTTTGACTTTAGGTCCTGACACAGAGCTCCTAAATCCCTTGGAATTTCCTGGGTGATAGGAGTGTCTTATGTTCTAACAAGGCATCTCTCAGTGGACCCCCCGATAGCAGCTGGTCACCAGAAAGTTCAAGCCATGATTAGAAGCTTGGAACTTTCAGCCCCACCCATCCCATTTTCCAAAGAGAGCAGAGGGAGTAGAAATGCAGGAATAATTGATCATTCTTACATGATGAAGCCTCCATAGGAGTCTCAATACTTGGGATCCCGATAAGGTTTGGATAGTTTCCAGGTTGGTGAATAAGTGGTGGGAGGTGTTGAGGAAGTGGATACCTTTACCTATACACCTTTTGCCTCTGGTTATTTCTAAGTTGTATCTTTTTATAATAAACAAGTGATGTAGTAAGTAAAATGTTTCTCTGAGTTCTATGGGCTGCTCTAGCAAATCCTGAGAAGGAGGTACTAGGAACCTATGGTTTATAGCCAGTAGGTCAGAAGCACCCAGCTGGTGTTGCAGAATTGCTTGATGTGTGGAAAATCTCCTGTGTGGGCAACCAGAAATACCAGAAGTAAAGTGTTATATGTGAGTAGTAAAGGAGAAACACACAGGAGTGTTTTTTCCTTTATGTTTATAAACAACAAACATTTATTTGTTAGGTTCTATAGGTCAGGGAGTTCAAGATCATAGTACCAGCAGTTTCAGTGTCTGGTGTTGGCTCACTTCCTGGTTTACAGATGACCCTTTTCTCTGTGTCTTCACATGGTGGAAGGAGTCAGGGAGCTATTTAGGGCTTCTTTTACAAGGGCACTGATCCCATTCATGGCTCCACCCTCATGACCTGATCATCTCCCAAAGTGCTTGTCTCCAAATACTAATACATTGGAGATTAGGATTTCAACCTATGAATTTGGAGGGTGGTTATATTCAGCCTCTAGCAAAAGAATAGCCAGGCTTTTTTTGTACCATGTTTACACTATTACCCAAATCTGCAACATTATCCCTACTATTTCTATCTCATTTCTGCACATCCTTGATGCTCCTGCTTCCCACACTTGTGCAACTATGGTACCTTTCTTTACCTCTCCAGATTTGGTCCTCTGAACGCTGAATTTTATTTTTACTCTCTTCCACTTCTTCACTGAAGGCAAGAGTTGTGTTTAGTGTACTTATATGAAGTTCTCCAGTATATTATCCTTTGATGAGGAGTTGATAAATGCATCTATATATTTAACCAATATTTATTGAACGCTTATAATTTGCCAATCTCTATTCTAAAAGCTAGACATCTAGAAGGGACCAAAATTGAGAAAAGCCATCCCCTGCTACAAAGAGCTTACATTCTAGTGGTGGGAATCCAAGAATAAGCATAAAACAAATACATATATAACATGTAATTTGGTGGTAAGTATATGAAGATAAAATAGGGTTAGGGGATAGACAGTGTATGTATGCATGGTGGGGGAAGGGTCACGTAGAAGGAGGAATTGTCATTTTATGTAGATTGTTGGGCAAGATCTAATAAGATAAAGGTTAAATAGAAACTGAAGAAAAACAGGGAGAGGGCCATGCAAATATGCAGGGAATAAAGCACTCTAGCATCCCACATCTTGGGATGAGCACCTTAGGGTTCACAAAGGAGAAAAGGAAGGGGAGAGTATTATACAGATGGAGAAAAATATTTCAAAGTACAACAGACATTCATTTTCCTGAAAACCCTATAGATAATT
Organism: Leptonychotes weddellii; assembly: GCF_054177405.1. NCBI lineage: Eukaryota > Metazoa > Chordata > Mammalia > Carnivora > Phocidae > Leptonychotes > Leptonychotes weddellii. The sequence goes on from NC_138379.1 coordinate 17,001,189, forward strand.
TAAGGAGATGTGATAAGTAGAGTGGGAAATTGACATTGTTTGGGAGCACTAGGCAATGGCTTCTTTAACCTGCTGTTGAAACCAAGTAGGCTGACCTCTGTTAGAGTGTATGTGGGCAAGTGGCACCATGGAATGGCTCTCCTGAGTTCTCCATCTAGAGAAGGATCCTGCCCGTTCCTGTCATATTGCCCTCCATATTTGTCTCAAAGACAGTCGTAAGTGCAAAAGATGCCATTTAGGTTTTGATTTTTACAAAGGGGAAATATCAAAAGTTGTCAGGAGATTTGATTAAGGTGGGATCTTATTGGGTTACTGAGAAATAATCCTTGATTTCCTATTTAATCAAGATGGCAATAAAGAAGTTTAAAAGTGGGGCGCCTGGGTTGCTCAGTTGGTTAAGTGTTTGACTTCAGCTTAGATCATGATCCCAAGGTCATGGGAATGAGGCCCATGTTGGGCTCTGTGCTCAGCGGGAGTCTGCTTGTCCCTCTACCCCTCCCCCCACTCACATGTGTGCGCAAGCACGCTCTATCAAATGGATAAGTAAAATCTTTAAAAAGATTTTTTTTTAAGTAAACACAGGAGGTAACAACCTTAGTTTTTTAGAAATTGAGAAGTCTTGGTAATCTTAATCAAGGACAGGGCAAAGTTAACATGAAGCATGGGAACTTTTTCTTATAAGACACAGAATTTTTGCCTTTAAGGCAGATTACTTAGACGGTAAAAGAAAACCTTTTACAACCTCTTAGAGAAACCAATACTCTAAGAAAAATGTAAACATAAACTCTTTTTGAAAATATTATAAATAAACCCATTATATAAACCTTAGCTAGAATTGACCAATACAAATAAAATTCCATTTTCATGAACTTTCTACAGTTTTCTATATCCATTCAGGTTTTTTCTTAAACTTTCCTCCGTCTTATTCTGAAATAATCAGTCATTTTACTTTAAGACAAATCTACTGTCTTTTTTATCTTAAAAGAACCCATACTCTTAGAGTACGATTTCTCAAAATGGCCAAAATGAACACATTCATTAACAGACACAAATATATAGAGCCTCTCTGTACCATTAAATATATCTCTTAATATTTCTGTATCTCTTAAATATAAGAGAAAAACAATTATATAAACTTAAAGTTATGCTTTGTAACTAATGTTACAGTATTCTTTTTTTTTTAAAAGATTTTATTTATTTATTTGAGAGAGAGAATGAGATAGAGAGCATGAGAGGGGGGAGGGTCAGAGGGAGAAGCAGACTCCCTGCTGAGCAGGGAGCCCGATGTGGGACTCGATCCCAGGACTCCAGGATCATGACCTGAGCCGAAGGCAGTCGCTTAACCAACTGAGCCACCCAGGCGCCCTAATGTTACAGTATTCTTAAAAATTATCTATTTAATGAATATTTATTAATGAGCTCAATTTGCAGCAGTCCAAGATTTTAAATTACCTAAACATTTGGAAATTATCTTTAACCTTACATGCTACAAAAAATTACTATTTAAATAAAGTTTGTCAGAGTAATGATTCAATTTGGTTAAAACCAGATTTAAAATTTTCATAATCATATTTTGTAAGAAATAATGCTATCTCATTTGATCAGTAAACATGTTTAGAAAGAACATACTCAAGTAGAATAAAAATGTGTATTCACATTATACTGATAACACTGATAACTCAGATAAAATATAGTTCTTTGTATTAAACCAAAATTATTAAACTAGTTTTACTTGGGGGCGCCTGGGTGGCTCAGTTGGTTAAGCGACTGCCTCCAGCTCAGGTCATGATCCTGGAGTCCCTGGATCGAGTCCCGCATCGGGCTCCTGCTCAGCGGGGAGTCTGCTTCTCCCTCTGACCCTCCCCCCTCTCATGTGCTCTCTCTCTCAGTCTCTCTCTCTCAAATAAATAAATAAAATCTTTAAAAAAAAAAAACAAAAAAAACAAAAAAACCAGTTTTATTTGCTGAAGCTTTACCTAAGTATGTGAATATGAATTCTTAAAATGTTTCTGAGTTTCTATAAGAATATCTTTTTCACATTAAAATTATTTAAAATTCAATTTCTTTAATTTCTGAAATATGGGGATGGCCAATTATATAAATACTTATTTATCTCTTTGCCAACCACACTAGAGCTCCTTTAACATAAGGGATTTCAAATTTAATTGATTCATGCTATCCAGAAATAGGAAAATATGACATATTCACATAATTAAAGGGAAAGACTTTCCTAAATTACAAAAGGAAAAAGCCCTAATACAAGACTGATACAGAAAGTTTATAGTTCTAGTTCCAAAATTTCAGTCATGAGTCATGAGTCAAGCATACACAAATACAAAATTCACAGGCCCATTTCAAAGACCTGGTCTCTTTAAATTCTTAATTTATTTAAACTCAAAATAGACAACCAGGGAAGAATAACAAACTAGATTCTCTGTCCCCTTTATCCAACAGAAATAAAATCTCTATAAATTATGAATTTCTTTATAGAGAGATCAACAGACGGTTGATCCAAGTAGAAAAGGGGGTCATCTGGGAACCTTATGGGAGTCATGAGGAAGGATGGAGTTGAGTGTGACCTCAGAATCTAGAGGGCAGCATGATCCTTTGGAATTAGCGATTTCTCAGAACATGAAAGGATGGGGGAGCCTTTTTAACCATTGCTCCTTTCCAGAAGCAGAGTTTCAACATTGTCATAGCTCTTGTAAGTAGTTGCTATAATAACCCTTGTATTCTAGATGAGGATATTAAGGCACAGAGAGGTTAAATAACTTGCCCAGACTCATACAGCTGCTAAGTGGTAGAGGTAGGAATCAAACTTAAGCCTCACACTAGCGTCCGTGCTGTTAGCTAATTTATGTACCTACCCTATGCCCCAAGAGCTTACTACAGGTTAAAGACCTTTTCTCCCTAGTCCATCACTCTTACCCCACAGACGAAAGCCCAATAAATATTGGTGGGTGAATAAACAAAAGAGGAGAGTATGAGCCATCAGTAGTGAAAGAAAGAAGAGAGTGAGGCAGAAAATGAACACAGAGTGAAATGGAGGGAAAAAAAAGAGACAAAGTATTTCCTTTTTTCTGCTCCCTGGTGATACATATTTTTCCTGCCTCCCCAAGATAACCATTTTTCTCCAATTGAGTCCCAAGAAATTTTTTTTAAGTTTTATTTTTTAAGTAATCTCTACATCCAATGTGGGGCTTGAACTCATGACCCTGAGATCAAGAGTCATATGCTCTTCCAACTGAGCCAGCCAGGCGCTGTCCTGGGAATTTTTCCCTGTCTTGGGAAAAATTTTAATCATTTAAAGACCTATATTAATTGCCCCTGAAAATGGAGAATGTAAATAATCTGACATTGTTACTAATAAAAACGAAAGAGCATTGACCAAGCTGGAAGTTTGACCCCCTACCTTCCTATCAATAACTATTTGGTATATCTGTTTATTTCTTGATTTGAGCCTCATTAAAGGCAGACATTCTATCATATTTGTCTTTGCATCTTCATCACTTTACATAGTCCCTGAGACATAGTAGATATCTATTAAAATGTTTAATTGAATAAGAAAAATAAGACTTGGTGAAATTACCTCTCCTTTTCAAATAAGAAGAAAGGAGAATTAATTCCAGTTAATATGATATAAGTACAACCAAAATAGACCGACAGAATGATATATTTGTTATAAATTCCCAGATAAAATTTGCAGTGACTTGCAGTTTGGAGTCAGGATTTATATTTTATATCATAACCCACACAACACACAAGCACACATACATGTGGATAGAAGTCAAACTGAATAGAGCTGATAAAATATTTTGATACTATCGATCCCAACTGTTCTCATATTGACAGATTATTATACATTGAACTGAATGCAGAGAAAGATTTCAGCTAAGTTTTGAAAAACCAAACAATAGAACTATTAAAATATTCGGTTTATTTTTATGATTAACACATGTTAATTGAAAAAAAAGTGCAAGTAACTGTTCAAATAACTATTCTTAGTTATTGTTGATAGAGTGGGATGGCCTAATTCTTTCTAACCCTGGCCCTTGCCCAGGCTGTATACTATAGCAGTACTTATTATTAGTTAGTTCCCTCAGATTCCCTCAGATTTAGTTGAAAGTACTTTAAGGTTATTCATACAGCTTATTTCAATGTGAAAATGGTTCTCTTAATAAAAGAATTTGCATGTTATTTCTTTTCATAATACTAATAGTAATATTTGTCATGTCCTTTGGTAGTATTTATAATGATGTTTATAAAGCTTTGGTATACATCATTGTGTTTGATTCTTACCATAAGCTTGTGATACAAATAGTTCATTAAGACCATTTGGCTAATGATAAGGAAGTGTGTGTGTGTGTGTGTGTGTGTGTGTGTGGTGGGGTTGGGAGAGAGAGTGCTCCTAATATCTATGTCTCACAGTTACTAAGCCTTAGAGACGTGACTCCTAGTTCAGTGATCATATTAATATAATGACCCAGTTGGCTTATATTCATACTTCTAAAAAGCTACAAAGTTAACAAACCAGCTAGGGATTGTTCTGGCATAAAAATATATCTATGACTTGAAGAGATGAAGCTATTTGTGACAAACGAAGGCTTAGTTGTCTTATACCTGTTGCGGGTGGGGGGTGGTGTGTGTTTTCCCTCCAATTTTCTAAAAATTAAAACCAAAACTGTATGAAAACCACGTATTCTAACCTGCGACATTTTTCCTTATTCCTCTTCAGTCTGAAATGTTCCCTGAAACAATGATATCCTTAGAATTTCTTGGTCAACTGTATCACAGACAATTCTAAATGCCATATACTCTCCTGTTAGGAATTATTACCCAATATTTTGATGAGAAAAATTCACCCTTCTGGCTCTTCAGAATCATTAGGAGGTGGCAACCACAACAGCAAAGATTGACATTGAAGAATATATTTTGGCAATAATCAGCTTTTGGGATTTAGTTTTTAAATGGATCTTTTGGAATAAGCTGAGGACAAACAGTTGCCTAGTTAATTGGGACAAAGGAAAAGCAAATAAAAGGTGTTCTAAATTCTTTTCCACAGCCACACACACCATTGGATGAGCAAGGCAGTCATATAGAGGAGACTTTTCCTCCTCATCATGACCAAAGTGCGGTTCTTTTGTAGTGACTAAGTACAGATCTTCCTCACTTTATGTAGAGTTACATCCCAATAAACTCATCGTAAGTTGAAGGTGCATTTAATATATTTTAATCGACAGAATATTATAGCTTATCCTAGCCTACCTTAAGGGTACCTTATTTTAGTATATGTGCTGCCAAAGCGAGCACTTAAGGGTACCTTAGAACCCTACCTTAGAACGCTTACATTAGTCTATAGTTGGGCAGAATTATCTAACAAAAAACCTCTTTTTAAATGGAGTGTTGAATATCTGATGTAATTTATGGAATACTGTACTGAAAGTGAAAAACAGAATGATTGTAGGGGTACAGGATGGTTATCAGTGCATCGATTGTTTACCCTTGTGGTCGTGTGGCTGACTGGGAGCTGTGGCTCCCTGATGCTGACCATCATCATGAGAGAGGGTCAGACTGCATATCACTGGCCCAAGAAAAGATCCAAATTCAAAATTCAAAGTATGGTTTCTACTGAATATATGTTGTTTTTGCACCATCATAAAGTTAAAAAATCGTAAGTTGAGCCATTGTAAGTTGGGGACTGTCTCTACAGACCTCGAGTCATTCAAGCTATCACAGGGTCTTTTCACAAGCACTAGTTTTGAAGCTGAAAGAGGTGGACGAAGCATTATAATGCACCTATTCTTCTGGAAACTGCTTTTGAAGGAGAGTGACTGAATGAGCATGACCAAAGTATTGAGGACCATTCCCTGTGGGTGGTCATGATTACATACAAGGAGAAAGAGTCTGTACTTACATGGGTGTGTGCAAGAGTTTATGTATGAATGTGCATGGACATAATCAACCTTCTTGAGTTAGAAGACAATATTTCCTTCCTAACAGTTCTTTTCTAAATCCTAAAGTTTAGTATTAGTGTCTGTATTTTTATCAGCCAACATGACAATGCTAGTTGGATTATTAAGAAAAGAGCCAAAAGCATAATTACATTGTAAGTACTACTTTTTATGGAATATACTGAAATAGTTATGATACTAATGACCAAAAGCTTGCCCCTCACCCCAGTTGCCAGTGTCAGTCTATGCTGCATTAGAATCTGTGCTGAATTAGAAGTAAGTTTAGGATAATCTCCAAGATAAGAAGACTCCCTGCTTATGATTATTATCCTTTTTTTTTTTTAAAGATTTATTTATTTATTTGAGAGAGCAAGAATGAGAGAGAGAGAGAGTACATGAGAGGGGGGAGGGTTAGAGGGAGAAGCAGGCTCCTCGCCAAGCAGGGAGCCTGATGCGGGACTCGATCCAGGGACTCCAGGATCATGACCTGAGCCGAAGGCAGTCGCTTAACCAACTGAGCCAGCCAGGCACCCTGATTATTATCCTTTAATGCTAAAACTCTGTGAAAAATCCCCCCAAAGCTTCGGTGAGTGTAGTGGGAAGAGCATTCATGAGGTTCGTTACCTGCTTTTGTTCCTTTGGCCAAAGGTCTAAATTAAATCAAGTTCAATGTTTTTGCTTGCACTTTTTCTTATGATGAGGAAAAGCTACAAAAAGAAATCCCATGGAAAGGAGTACCAAGAAAAAATATGTATTACTCCCTAAGGCCTTAAAAGAACAGATTTAAAACAACCACCCAAAGCCTGGAGTGAGGTGAGGAGAGATATATCCATTGTCAAGCAAAAAAGAAACATCATCCCAAGAAGAATCTAAAGTAGAAAAGAAATCCAAAGATAGAAAGCTGTAAAAGATATTCTGAACATATGTAAAAGCTCCAAAATGTTGCATCATAATTAGTTTCCTAGATTCAAGTACGTATAATTTTTCCCCCTTGGGGAGAAGTAAAAGCAAAGACACCTGGATTCTAGTAGTTGAAAGAAGTTCTTAAAAAAAAAAAAAAAAGCTTTTTTTTTTTTTTTTGTCTACTTCAATGCTTAATTATTCCCTAGATCCGGTGTGTCTTTGCTCTTAGGTGTGTATTCTCATTGAAGCAGTTCAATTCACAATAGAATCCTGAAACATTCTAATACTGCCTTCTTGTAAATGTTGCCTTCTAAAGAAATGTTTTATGTCTTAAAAGTTAGAAATAGCCTTTTTAAGCGTAGATATTTGTTCTCAAAGCTGATGGAACTTTTCTTATAGTAAGTCATCACCTTTGTACTCTTTCTTTTGCAAGAAAAGTAGTAGACTACTTTACCAATTGAAATTTGAAGGAAGTAAAGGGAATATGTAATATAAAGGAGTGTATGTATATGCTTAATACCTGATCTTCTATTCAGTAAATAATGCTTTCAAGCTGAATACAGTGAAAGGTAAATTTCTGGTTTCATTAAGGCATGAGTATACAGATTCCTTGCTAGAGGGTGTGGTCATCATTAGCAATGTAACCAAATATTGCTGGCTCTCTGTTTTCCATGAATGTGGAAAAATGGTGCCTCTCCACCACTTCAAAGTTAGATGTGGTAATATGATTTGTTTTTATAAACAGAATATGAGTGGAAGTAATACGTATCACTTCTTGGCAGAAACCTTTGAAGACAGTGTGTTATTTGCCATATATTCTTGTCCAATAAAAAGGTGGTTATGAAATCACCTGTCAAGGTGAAGTTTTTGTCAGCTGAGACCTTGAGTGATTACAGTAAGATGTGCCCTTCTGCCCAACCTGAGAAGTATACACTGTGTGAGCAAGGATTTTTGGGGGGCTGTTTGTTTTGATTTTACTTGTTTGTTACCACAATATAACCTAGTTTACTCTGACTGATTATAACAGGGAAGAATTTAAAAACTTTTCTCCATACAATACCACAAATAAATGAAAATGCAAACTGTGGACTTTGGGTGATAATGATGTGGCATGGTAGGTTCATCAATTATAACAAATGTACCACTCTGGTGAGGGATATTGATAATGCAGAGGTTATGCATGTGTGTGTGTGTGGGGGGGGGGTATATGGGAAATCTCTATACCTTTCCCTGAATTTTGTCATGAACATTAAATGTGTCTAAAAAAATAAAGTATTGAAACAATGTAAGTTTTCTCCAGTATCCAGCATCATGTTAAGTTGGTGAGGTTCTTGAAAGTAATTTCTGTAGGACAAAGTACTTGCTTTGGGCATCTGTCCATGATCAACAATAAACCGTGTCAACGACCTTTCAAGTTTTTACTCTACACATCACATAGTAGAGACAGAAGTGTGTAAAAGAGTAAAAGACAAACTAGCAAATAATGAGTTTTTTGTTTATGGGACCAGCCTTGCTGTTTTGTTTTTGCACTTCACTCTGCCTGGAATGTATTTCTGCCAGATCTTAGCATGGCTGACTCTTCATCATTCATATATCCATTCACATGTCACACTTGAGAGCAGATTTGTTGACAACCTTATCAAAAATAGTTCCCTGTCCCATCACTGTCTGTCATATAACATCTTTTATTTTCTTCACAGCTCTTAAACCATCTAAGGTATTTCTACATGTGCTTGTTTATTGGTTTATTGGCTATAAGATGCCAATATAATAGAGGTTCCATGATTACAAATATGCTGTCTATCAGGTTCATTACTGTGTTCCCAGCTCAAAGAACAGTTATTGGTATAAAACAGGTTCTGATATAATTTTGTGTTTGAATGGGTAATTAGAGACATCTACTTCTGACCAAACCAGAGTAAGAGGGAATGGATCTTTCTTCACCCTTTGAGCGACTAAAATAATCTGGACAAAATATTTGAAAGACTAGTTTCACTGGACAACAGTTATGACCAGACAGTAATCCCTGAGGGCAGGGAAATAAATGAAAGAAGTCCTACCAGTTTTTTAGCTTACTGCATAGAGAGTTTCTAGGACATACCATAGGGAGGGGAACCCAGACAGGGTCCAGCAGTCTCCCTGAGTTGAAGAAATACAGGCTATCCCATCTAGAGTTCACAGGGCAGAGTGCCAAAGGACTGCACTACAGAGTGAGAAAGTGCTGTAGATCTCCACAGGGTCCATATTGGTCTTCAACTGAGAACTGATCAGAACATGTGGGTGAGGAGACTACCAATACCAGAACCACCTAAAAGGGTAAGGGACTCAATCTCCAAGGCTCATATAGGGCCAGGAACATTTTATGTTCTCACCAATCAGAGTGGGGAAAAACTCCATAAACTTGGGCCCCCAGTTAGAGTACACAAGGCATTGCCTTGATAGTGGGGAAAAATTATCCTTAGTCTAAAGGTTTCTGTGGTCCTGCCTAACAAAATGAAAAAACTTAAACTTCTTCCAAATAACTGTGTTCTAGAACAAAAGTCAGGAACAGAAAAAAATCAACAAGATAAAATTAACAACCCCCCCCCAAAAAATCAACAAGATAAAATTAAAAATTCCTGACATACCATCAAAATTACTAGGTAGGTATGGAAACAGTAATCCACAACCTATAGTGAAGGGGAAACTCAGTCAATTGAAACCAAGCTGAATTAGAAATAATTCAAATGGAAGACTAAATGGATAGGATATTAAGATATATTTTTTAATTCTATTTTCTGTTTTATAATTAAAAATAAACATGTTAAGGAGAGCCATGGAAGATATAAAAAAAAAACAAAATGAACTTCCATGAATGAAAACTATAATATCTGAGATGAAAGAATGCACTACATGGGATTAATAGCATATCTGATGCTACAGAAGAAAATATTAGTGTACTTGCAGACTTAGCAATAAAAACTAAGTGAAACCAAAAAAACCCTGAGAGACGAAGAAAAACGGGGTGTTGGTGAGACGTGGGACAACATCAAGTGGCAAGCTACCTAATATTCATGTAAATTGGAATCATTAAAAGGTGTGGGGACAGAAAAACTATATGAAGAAATAATGCCTAAAATTTTTCCAATTTTGATGAAAATCAGAAACTCACAGATTTGAGAAGCTTAGTGAAACCTAAGCAGGAGAAATCTGAAGAAAACTACAACAAACTACATCATAGTCAAATTACTTAAAAAAAAAAAAATCTAAGTGTAGCCAGGGTAAAAAGAACCATTATGTACAGAGGGACAATAACAGTAGACTTGTTCTGAAACAATGAAGGCAAGAAAACAATGGATAAAATTTTTTTTTGAGATTTTATTTATTTAAGAGAGAGAGAGAGATAATGAGAGAGTGAGTGCAAGGCAGGGAGAAAGGGGGGACAAACAGACTCTGTGCTGAGCGTGGAGCCTAAGGCAGGGCTCTGTCTTCGGATCCTTGAGATCATGACCTGAGCCGATATCAAGAGTCCAACGCCTAACCAACTGAGCCACCCAGGTGCCCCTCACGTAGTTTTTTAGACATACAAAAGCTAAAATAATTCGTCACCAGTGGCTCCAAAATATGTTAAAGAAGTCCTTCCAGCAGGACAATGATACCAGATGGAAATGTGTAACTACACATCTGAATGAGAGCACGGGTCAGAATGGTAATTATGATATGTAGGTAAATGAATGTTTTTATTTTAAAATTTTAAAGTCATATTACAAGAAATTTTACAATATTACTTTGAAGAAATGTAATATCAATTTATTGTTGGGTTTATAACAAAGGTGAAAATAAATGTATGACAGTAATACCAAAAGTGCAGAAGAACTGAAAGTAATGTATATGGTTATATATTTGTAGTATATACGAAGTGGGGTAATATTACTTGATGGTAGGCTCTAACTTAAAGGTATAGTGTAAATTCTAAAGCAACTTACCCCCAAAAAGAAAAAACAAGTTTAGAAAATAAACCAAGTGAGATAAAATTAAATTATTAAAAATATTAAATCCAAAAAAGGTAGACAAAGAAGTAAAGGGAAAGAAAGAACAGATGAAATATGTAAAGCAGCAGTGGCAAGGTAGATTTTAACCAAATCTTATTAATAATCCCCATAAGCTTAAATGGTTCAACCATCCCTAATTAAAAGTCAGATATTGTCAGATTAGGTGAAAAAGCAAGACTCAAGTATATCTCGCCTAGAAGAAACCTGCATTAAATATAAAGACACGACTAGGTTAAATGTGAAAGGATGCAGAAGGAGATATACTGCTAACGTTAGTCCAAAAAGCTGAAGTAGCTATATTAATGCCAGATAAAGTATACTTTATAAAAAAAATAATACCAGGGATAAAGAGGGTCACTGCATAGAGAAAAAGGGTTAATTCATCAGACGATATATTAAATCTTCAACATTTATGTACCTAGGGACGGAGCTTCAAAATGCACAAAGCAAAAACAGATAAAATTGATAAATCCACCATTACAGTGAAGAATTTCAATAGTAGAATAAGTAGACAGAAAATCACTAAATGTATAGACAAACAGAATAACATTATCAAACAACTTGTCCTAATTTACATTTACAGAGCGCTTTACCCAACAGCGGCAGGACGTGCACGGTTTTTAAGAGCATGCAAACATTTACCAAACGAGGCCATAAAACATGTTCATAAGTTTAACAGGATTCAAATCAAACAAAAAATGTTCTCTGATCACAATGGAATTAATTAATATTAGAAATCAGTAATAGAAAGATATCTGGAAAATCCCCCAATATTTGTAAATTAAGTAACACTCATAAATAAACCACGGGTTAAAAACTATTTTGAACCAAGGAAAAATGAAACACACATATTAGATTTTGTAGAATGCAGCCTAAGAAGTTTTTAGAGGCAAATGTATTGCATTAAAAGTTTGTGTTAGAAAATAATTATCTCAAATCAGTGGCCTAAGCTTCTATGTTAAGTAGGAATACAAGAGCAAATGAAACCTAAAGGAAATAGAAGATAAGAAATAAAGAGCAGAAATCAGTGAAATTAAAAGCAAAGATAGAAAATCAGTTGAACAAAGAGCTGACTTATTGAGAAGATCAATAAAATTGATAAACTTCTAGCCAGACTGATTAAAAAAAAAAAAAGAGTGAATGCAGAAATTTCCAATATGAGGAATGAGAGAGGGCGGATCACTATAGATCCAGATATTAAAAGGATAAAGGAATTATTATGAATTAGTAAATAGTTAATACAGGAGTAGTTTAATGAAACCACAATTAACAGTCAATTTACACACAGGCTATTGTTAGTTTATTTAAGGCTGAAGTTAAAAGGAAGAGCCATGATCAAGGATGTAATATGTTAAGTTCCTGAGTTGTTACTCCAGCATATTTTTGTTAATAACAACAACAAAAAATTATCTAGTACCTGGGATTTGAGGGAGCTGTGTTGGACTCTCTCCAGGGAACAAAAAGACAAAAAGAGGTCCTTTGAAAATGCATGTTACGTATGTAAAATAATAAAGCATAAATGTTCAGTGATATGGGTTAAATAACTCCTCTTTAGATTGATAAGAGGGAGTAATTATAAAGGTCCAGGCAGACATCTTGGAGAAATTGATCCAAATAGCTCAGCATTTATGGTAGAGTTACCTAAGTTTGCAATTTCTGGCTGTAAATAAGAAGGCTAAATAATTTGAGAAACATAATGATATTCAAACCTTAATAATTGGTTGAAACACTTTAAATAAAAGATCCAAGCTAATTTCAAGGTGTAATTAATAAAAAATTAAAGCGTTAAAGAGATGGAATAATATAATGTAATCTTTTTGGCTAATAAACTAATTCAGAACACTTGGATTACAGGCAAACAAATTTTCCAATAAGCCAAGGAGGGAACAGATACTCTATTAAGTTCCTGTTCTTATATTATGGCATATGATGTGGGAAACAAACAAAAGCATGGTGACATGCTGTAAGTAGACTGTGTTTAAAGGAAAAACATGACTTTTTTTTTTTTTAAAAGATTTTATTTATTTATTTGAGAGAGAGAGAGCACATGAGAAGGGGGGAGGGTCAGAGGGAGAAGCAGACTCCCTGCTGAGCAGGGAGCCCGATGTGGGACTCGATCCAGGGACTCCAGGATCATGACCTGAGCCGAAGTCAGTCGCTTAACCAACTGAGCCACCCAGGCGCCCAAACATGATGTTTTCACATAAGAATTCTAAAAGGAATTTGCTCATAATGAGGCTGGTGGGATCCTTTCATACTCAATATTGACTCCCAAGAAATAAAACATACCCACATTAAAGTCAAACATTTATCTCCTATTTGTAGTAGCTGTTGACTCGCTCTCCCAGACCAATTATGGGAATTTAGAATTTTCTGATTTAGGTGCATTTCCTCCCCTTTAATCCAAACATACTGTTCAAAAGCCCCAGATTACCAGGGTACTTCTTAAAAGTTGAAGTATTCTAATACTAACATCTTCTGGGAAAGAAGGCCATTCTTGCAGGGTCAAGGGAAGGGCACATAGGTGCCCTGCTGTCCTGCAGTTCATGCATACTTCTTGTCAGTTTCCTGTAGTCTACCACCTTTCAGATTAGAATAAGGACTATTCCTGATACTAAGCTTTCTCAGAGTGAGGGAGGAGCAAATTTAATTTAATTTTTAATTTTTTAAAAAGATTTTATTTATTTGACAGAGAGAGAGAGGGAACACAAGCAGGGGGAGCAGCAGAGGGGAGGGAAAAGCAGGCTCTCTGCTGAGCAGGGAACCTGATGCAGGGGCTCCATCCCAGGACCCTCAGATCATGACCTGAGCTGAAGGCAGACGCTTAACCGACTGAGCCACCCAGGCGCTCGGGAACAAATTTAATTTTAAAAAGAAATCAGATTGGAAAGAAACTTTTCATCAACTTTAGTATAACTGTGCAAGTTAACTCCAGATTCTCAGGATGCTGGATGAACAACAATGGGCACACAGTGAGCTGTTTAATTTTATAACTCCTCATTTGTGATCTGACACATTTCTTCAAGAGACCTAGGAAAATGTGCCTGTAACTGATGCCCTGTTGTTGGGGGAGGTCATGGAGAGGATGTGATCTCCAGTTGACCTGAAAGCTGAATCCTGGCAATCTGAGGCTCCCCAACCCCTCCCCATCCTTGGAATACATCATCACCCATGGTCCCCACAGCTGTAGCCATCTCAAGGACATAGCCTTGGGACTTGAGAGCACCTGCGTGTACACGCATATGAAACCAATGAAGGCCTCTATATAAACATTTACGACGTGGGCTGGCAGGTGTGGAGATCTACTTTTCTAGTGCCGCTGAGACGAGCCTGGTAAGTTCCCCTGTTTGTGAAAACTGCCACCTACCATGTTGGAGTGGCCTGCTCTGTTCTCGGGTTTCTCCTTATCCTCTGTGTTCATGTTTGGGGGCCAGTTTAAGGTTTCACCCAGGGAAACTGTTGCGGTTTCAAAAGAACAGTGGTTGAGTTCTTGGTATTTGTTTTCTATGGCAAAATGTTTATTGAATACATAACAATTGTTGGATGAAATTTGATATCTAGACAACCCATTTAAAAACAGCAACCTGAGTTGCAAGGATAATCTGATGTAATCTGTTGTGGAATTGCTGATTTAGGAACTATCCTCATTTCCTGGGGTCTTTTCTTACGTCGTCGTTAAGCATTTTCATGTTGGTGCTTGGTGGTCCTGTTGGCTTCATAGCAAGTCTTGATGGGGAAGCAGTAAACTGTCACCAGATTTTCTTTCTAAATATGCTGTCCCGGTCAAAGTGATCTCAGACAGTTAATCAAGGAAGCAATGTCTCTGTTTTCATGAGTCTTGGAGCACATGGATAATTGCAAAAATGTATTTGTATAATAAACTTTAAAAAGTGGTCCGGAGTTACTCAACTGTAGGTTTACAAAAACAATTGTATAATAAACTTTAAAAAGTGGTCCGGAGTTACTCAACTGTAGATTTACAAAAACAAGATCAAAATAACTATTTGTAAAAATAAATTTACAAACAAATATCTCAATGTCAAAAGAATTGATTAAATGGTTCTACTTGTTTTATCCGTGGCTAACAAAGACAGAGCTAATATGGTAAGAAACAAACATCTACTTTATTTATAAGACCCATGCAATACTTCTAGATCACTTATTATGTGTCAGGAAATATGCCAAGCCCATAATAAATATTAATTCATTCCAGTCCCCACAATAATCCTATTAGGTATGGAATAATGTCCTGCTTGCAAGTGAAAGGAAAAATGAGGAAGAGAACAAGAAGGAAAGGGAGGGAGACACTGTGGAGACTAACCATCTGCTATAAGGAAGAACTAAAATTTGAACCCAGGTCTGCCTGGACTCCAATGCCCAAACTTTTAAAACCACCTTTTATTGGCACCTGGGCTAATTAAGCCTGGGATTTGGTGGGTACTAATTAATTAAATTAAATAAAGGCTAAGATTATATGCTAGGTTTTTAAAGCCTTTCCACACTAACATAGGTGGAATTGTTGATCAATCCTAATTCTTTGTGTATTTTGTCTATATGCTGTGTTTATTAATAATGTTCAACTCCCATATATGAATAATTCCTTTAAAATGTCTTTAATAAGATATGATCCAGATGAAACAGAATTATTGTCTTTAGATGGAAACCTTAAACATTTTATATCGATTTTCATTACCAAATTTCTCCCACTGATCTGTGAAGTTTAATCTAGTAGTTGCTCTGTTACAAACAAGATTTTTAAATGCTACATTTTATAGAAAAAAACTCCTGGAAATGTTAGAGACAAATCTAATGTTAGTGGCACAGAATATATATTTTTCTTTCTAATATCTGTAACAGATAACTTAGAGTTTGTAAAATAGTGATTTGAGAGTGACATTTGGGGGAAATGCGAGGTGCCCTCCAAGTTCTTATTTTCACCTTTAAATGTTACAAAAATTTAGTATTTCAGATTAATTTGATAAATTTGATCAAAATCTGTTAAATTAGATTGTTTGCAGTTGTTGGTAGAATTCTTTTACCTATATCCTCTTTTGTGACATCTGCTGACAATTCCTGGTATTGCAGTGCTCCGTAACATCCTTATCTGCCTTCTCCAACTGTCCAAGACATATATTCAGATAATACCGATTTAATTCACCTTAAGGAACTTAGCGCATATCTTTGACTAAAGAAGAGGTATTGTAATATGAGACCCAATTCTAGAAGAGAAATGAGTCCTCCAGAGGCTGAGGAATCATTCACTTAACATATTTGTGTATTTTTTCTCATTGCTTGTCACTAAAAGAGATATCCTACATTTTTCCCCTGAAAACCCCAAACTCCTTCCATGTAAGAATATTCTATATTGTAATATTTACTATTGACAGTCATCAACCGTTCCCCCTAATGACCTCATGCCACGCAGATATTCACCATATGACAGTTATGTGATAAAAACTCTGCATCAGAGTAAAACTGTGAAGGGATAGAGTCTAAATCCATATTAAAAATGAATGAACTGTACCTAGATCCCTGCACACATCGGTGCATGGCTACCAAGCAGAATGCATGAGCAAACTTTTTATATTACCAGGAATCCATTTGTCCATAGTCTCATCAGTCAAATTCAGATACTTGTTGCCAGCTCCAAGATTTATAGGCTAGAGCTGGTTTTTGAAATTGCTTTGTATTTCCATTTAACAGCCAGGGCAGCAGCATGTTAAAATTTTGCCTTGGTCTCCTTGGAGCTTATTTATAAAGCTAATTTGTCTCTCTGGACATTCTCCCCCACCCCCATTCAAATGCCAGCTCTAGGCTTCCAAACCATTAACTGCGCCCCCTCCCTCCCCCCCTTTTTTTTTTTTTAATCCCAAACAAAATACTGTCCTAGACAATCCCACTGCAGGACCGTGATGATTCTGATGATGATCTAGTCCTTCCAGGCAGGTTACAAACAATGTTGCCTTCTGGCCGGAGATGGTTTCCCTGCCCTCCCCTCAGACACGCAGGCACACACACAGAGCCCGGGGAAGTACACATTTACTGTACTGCGTGCGGCTGCCTTGAAGAAACTGTAGCTAACCACCTTATTAGTATTCTTGCCTCCACCGTGTCTCACTTGCAGCATCAGAGGGCTGAGCAAAATGCAGTAGAACAGGGGCAGACACAGCTCTGGCAATCATCTCAGTGCAGGCTGCCGAGTGTTGGGGGTGGGGGATGCAGCACATCAAGATTAATAACCTTGCCATAATCCGGGGCGCCCTGCGAGCAGACACCTCTGCTGATTGACCTGCTCCTGGCTTGATGAATCTGCCCGGGGGAGAGGGATCCGGAATCTACCTTGTCCTGGGCAACTCCCCCCCTGATTTTGGATGTTCTTTTGATCCTACACCGATCTGGGAAGGTAACCGTGAGCCCTACCATCTGCAGCCCACGGCAGCTATTGGAGGTTACTACTGACAGTTTTCATTACACTGGTGTGTGTGTGTGTGTGTGTGTGTGTGTGTGAGTGAGTGAGTGGGGGCGACTGCTTTCTCGTGAAGGAGGATGTGCGAGTGTCCGTGAGTGTGTGTGTGTCTGTGTGACAACCAAAGCAGGTATACCATACAGTAGGAGATTTCAACAGCGTGAAAATATTCTCTGGGCACTTGGACTCACAGTGTGTAACCCCCAGCCTTCACCATCCCCTTCCTTCCCCACTCCCCCTTTCTCTTTTTGCCTTTGATGAGTTTTTGGCTTACTTTTTGGCGGAGTCTCTTGGACACGTTTTTGCTGGTGCTGGAAGATCAGATAAATGGAACCTTTGAAAACTGATTATTTTTCTCCTATGTGACTTAAAAAAAAGAAGAAGAAGAATATAGAGCAGTGCAAGATAAGCTAGAGGATTTTAAATTTTCCTTGGTGAACTTTGAGGATCCACAAGGAAGGTAAGTCACGGGACTCCTTAGATCTTGGTCCTTGTTTTCTTGCAATGTTTGTGCTTTCCTGTTTGTTTTCGGAAATCCATATGCAGTTTATAAGTGCATTTTTAGAGCCTGTAATGCTCAGAAGAACTCAGTGTGTGGCATTTTGGGGCTATTTTCATGCCAAGGAGATTATTTGCATTTGTATAACCATCCCCCATCCCTCTTCCTCTTATTTATCTAACATTTTCACAGTGAATTCTGCTTCTATGAAATCTGGAAAAAAAATAATTCCAGCCTTCTCCCTCCCTTAAATGCTCTCTAAATTTGGGGGAGTTGTGGAAATCAGGAAAGCAACTGGCAGAAGCTCTGAGTAAGAGGCAAAAGTGTGTCTGCTCAGAGACTGAGGGTGGAGGTTGGGGGTGTAATCTGGACTTTTATGATAACTTAATAGTAGATTTTTTTCCCCCCCATGGCACTTATTTTTTCTCTGGAATAGTTAAATCTCCTCTGGAGAGCAGCAAATGTGTGGAATACAGAAAAGCTGCTTCAACATCTCTTAATTGGAACAAATGAGAACAAAGTGGAAATTGTTTAGTATTTTGAACCTCCTTTTTTGCACAGATTCTCTTGCGATCGCATCTCATTAACCTTTCTGAATGCTCTGTCCCCTGATTAAGACTAGTGTCTCTCATTTTGGAACATCCCCTTACCCTACATGGTCCCTAGAGGAGGAAGTGCAGTTGCAAATTCCTCCTAACTGTCTACTCTTGGTTGTAAAAGCAAGCAGGAGGCGTTAGGAATTCAGGTGACTTTGTTCAAACATCTTGCCTAACTCCATCCCTTTAGTGTTTCCTGGTGGTTAGCTGTACTTCTTTTTTTTTTTTTTCTTTCCCTTTTCCCTCAAAGTAAAATGCAGATAGTGTTTCACCTATTTCCATCCCGAGGTGACTTAATTAAAGCAGAGTAGCATTTCACTGTGTTCCAGGAGCTGTATTTTTATCTCTGCACTGGTCTCACGTAGAAGTGAGAGTCACTCGTAAATGTATTTCTAAAATGTTGAGCCCCCCAAGTAGAAGCATTCAGTCTTCCTCCATCAGTACCATGTGGACGGTTTATCCTAGAAGGAATGGTGAGATTTCATGGAATGTTGGCCAACTTGAACTGTTCTGTGAACATTTTCATGGGAGAGCTGACAGGACGTTAACCAGGCTGAGGAGCACACACAGAGGTGTTTCTCCGAGTGGGGGTGTCTGTGTGTAGATAGAGAGATGATGCAAATTGTAACCTGAGCTTTCTTCAGAGACAGCTGGGGGTCAAAGATGTATTGGGGCATCCAACTCCAGAGATGTCAGAGCTCATACTCCAAACATTAAGACTATTTTCTCTATAAGGGATTTCCCCCCAATCGTGAACTAAAAAGAAAGAAAGAGAAAAAAAACAAAACAAAACTTAAAGATGAGTTTATATCCTGGTCTTGCCATGGACTATCCCTTATGTCTATCTGATGTTTTTGCAAAGTGGTATGAAAGAAATCATTTAAGGAGGGCCAGTGTTAAAAGATGCCTCTTCGCACCCCCCCCCACCACATAACACCCCCTCCCGCCCCCCCCGGGCTGTCACTTCCTCCACTCATTGCTCCTGGTGAAGATACTATGGGAAAACTATCTCCCATCAGTATAATGTATGATCTGTCATTCTTGTCAACTATTTCTGCTCAGGATATTTTCATCTTTTACTCAGAGATTCCAGTTACATTTCCTTTTATCAGAAAGGGACTTTTTTCATTTTTAAATGACTTGAAACCTAGGAGAAACTCCAAATAAAATTCCATTTTCTTTGTGGAGCAAACAACCTGGGATTTGTGAAACCTGAAGGCAAATGTCATACATGTACTGGAAACACAGGGTACCCCTCTGAGGAGCGTGTAGAGCCCTGATCAGTGCTCCAGCGCTTGGGGGTGGGGAGGGGGTCGTGTCGGGGGAGAGGAGTTCCCCACACTCTGCCTGGATCATCACCCTTCCTTAGGTTGGGCAGCTCCTCAGGAACCTGCAGCTTTTGGTAACCAGTACCAGGTACAGGGGACAGTATGTTACGTCTTCTATTTTGTGTGGGGACTGTTCTGAATAAGGAGAAGCCCTTTGAAACTGTCGTTCTGGAAGTTGGCAAATTAATGCCTCTTCTTATTGAGGCTATTTAATTCTGACTGCTCCCCTCCCATTCACATTCTCACCCAGGGTGGGTATATTTAGACTTGTGTTGTTGGTTTAAAGAAAAAATTAATTGCAGATTATGCTCAACACCGTCTTAAAAATAATAAGGAAAACATCTTGGCTTTTGTGTATTTGAGATTTAGTAATTGTAATGAGCAAAACTTCTAGCGATAGCAACACTTTCATTATCACTTATTTTCAGCTAATAATAGAAATGGGGTACAAGCCAACTCAGGATAATGCTGATTACAGTTCCTGCAATGAGTAGAGCATCTCCCTGGTAGGTCAAGGTTTCCTGATGGTCTTTGAGCAGTTGTAACTTTGCATCTTTATTAGCTTAGGTCAGAGCAAAAGTAAAAGCTTTCAATCAGAAGAGGCTCCAGATCTATGGCTTTGTTCTCTTTTCCAGATTTGTTTTGTGATAGAGCATGTTTTTTTTTTTTTTGAACAGGGTTTGTTTTCTTAGTGAGTTCAGAAAAGAAAAGGGAGGGAGGGAAATTTTTGTTTCAGTACAGGTAACCTATCAGAGTTGTCAAGAAAAAGGCTGGAATTCCCTGGAAGGAATATATGCAGAGTTATTTTTTATAAAAGAATTAATTAGTAAAGGGATGCCTTGAGTTTGTTTATTTGGGGGAGAATAAAGGAAATTCCAATTCCTTCTCTATTTAGTTCCAGTCAGTTGGCCAGCCTTTCTGTGGGTCTTTGCTCAAATGAGCCAACCAGGCCCAACATTCTCCAGTGCCTTTCTATGTTTTTAAGACCAAGGGCACTTAACACATGAATGGCTCTTTCCTTCTGTAACAGACAGAGCTGACAGCTGGAAAGTCAGCTACTGAGAACCTTTAAAGGAAGCCAGAAAGATCACCCCGTAAACTGAAGAGCAAAAGGGAGCTCTTGCAGCTCTAGCCCTGGAGGTGGGTGAGG
The DNA here is from genome assembly GCF_054177405.1 of Leptonychotes weddellii. Lineage (NCBI taxonomy): Eukaryota > Metazoa > Chordata > Mammalia > Carnivora > Phocidae > Leptonychotes > Leptonychotes weddellii. The sequence goes on from NC_138379.1 coordinate 17,022,113, forward strand.
ACCAGGCACACTGAACTTGAAGTTTTGATTGCTGAGTCATTACAACAGCCTGGAGCTGTGTGTTAGCTCCACGAACTGATACTGACATTGGGGCTAATGCTGATAGAATGAGCTCCAGCATCAGCCTACAGCAGAAAATGCACTCTTGGGATGAAGTAGGTATAGTCTCTGATGACAGCTGCGTGCTTGTATATTTTTGCTATTGTTCTTTATCACTTAAAAACAACTTCTCAGGGTTCCCCCATTGAATTGCAAGGAAAATATGGGTTAATTAAAGTGCAGCTAGTACAGGGGCTTTGCAATGGACTAAATCAATTCACTTAATTATCTGAATCCCCATTTGGGACCACTCAATAGTCACAGGTAAAGGGGGGGTTTGGGGGGAGACTGGGTTAGAATCCAGAGAAGGAAGGCCTTGGACTGAGAATTAGGTGTCGAACATTGACAGTTCTGCTTGTAAGTCAGTCAAAGTCTCAGAGCTCTGATACCTTCCCATGTAGTTTAGAAATAAACATCCCTAACCTCCAGTGTCATCATGAGGATTATGATGCAATATTACAGAATAAAATGACCTGTAATTGCACATTGCTGTGGAAATGTAAGGTACTATGGTAATGGCGACTTCATATTTGGTTGAAGACTTTACAAAATAATGTCTTCTGTACGATTTTCAGTTGATTAAAGAATTGATCTTCCTGATGGGTGAACACTATTTGTGGTGTTAAAATTGGGGTGCTTCACAAATGGGTTGATTCTGCCTCATCTCGGTAATTTCTGTGGAACACTCTTGGTTTTGGGTTTATGTATGTGTGCACACATGTGTGTATGAGCTTGTATACATGTGCAAGTAATTGACCAACGTACAGGAGGTATAACTTTAGATTCATGAAAAATAGAAAATGTGAGGACCCTAATACACTGTTGTTGAGTATCCAAAAAGGGTAAGAAAGACTTGGGCATTTAGCCTTTTCTCTGGAAATACACAGATCATTACAGGGTTTGTGGATTCTAGAAAACTCCAGTCAGTTATGAGGCTGTTGACTAGAATTTGAGTTAAACTTGAAAATTGTGTCAATAGGATTTTTATAATGATAATATAGGTCATGATGATGATTGTCACACCAAGTTATGTTTGGGGGACAGATAGACCAGGATTAAAGGACTGAGTTAGAGATCATTATGACAAGAAAATATGTTGGTAATGAGCACTGGCGTTGGAGATGGACAGACTTGGGGATGGATATCTAATCTCTTGGAGCCTCAGTTATCCCATCTGTAAAACAGGGACAATCAGGTCCTTCAATGGGGCTCTGTGATGTATGAGCAAATGAGTGTATATGCACTTGACCCTTGAGTAATGTGGGGGATTAGGGATGCCACCCTCCAGGCAGTAGAAAATCTCATATAACTTTTGACTCCCCACAAATTTAATAGCCTCCTGTTGATCAGAAACCTTACTGATAACATAGTCAATTCACATATATTTTGTAATATGCATTATATACTATATTGCGACAAAGTTAGCTAGAGAAAAGAAAATGTTTTTAAGAAAATCCTAGGGAAGGTATATTTACAGCACTGGTAAAACATCCACGTCTAAGCGGACCTGCACCGTTCAAGCCTATGTTGTTGAGGGGTCAACTGTACAGCGCTTGGTTAAATCCTTAACACAAAACTGGACCTCGATAGGTAGTTCACCTCTGTTCTGTCCCTCTTCGTCATCTGGCTTAAGAGTTAGGAAGACCACTCTAATTTAGTGTATTTATGTAACTTATGTGGGTAGGCAAAAGCCCCAAATGTAATCTGAGAGCTAAGTAAAATGGGAGAGAGAAAGCTGTATTTCTGTAAATTAGCTCATTTCATGTACCATGATTTCATCAGATCCTTTCTCAGAGCAACCAAAGTGCCCTTTCCAGATGTCACCTCACTTATGCTCAGAACTCCCAAAATGATACTGAATGGAAGTAGCAAGAATCATGTGCACCCATCCATATGTGGTTGCAGAAACCCAATTCACATGTCAGCAAGTGGTGTTAACACTGCTCTTTATCTAACATCTTGTTTTGTTCACAATGAAAGGATGCGTATTTATTAAACACCTACCAGGTACAAGCCCTGTGATCACTGCTGTGGGGAATCTAGAAGGCCTCTCTCTGCTCATGCTTCTTTGTTGCAATTCCTGCATTTGGATGGGGCATGCTGCAGTTTCAAGGCTGTCCCCTGGAATTTGGACTTGATAGTTGAAACAGGATTAAGATTGCCCTGCACAAAGATGACCTATGTGGGGCTGTGTCATTGTGCATGACCTTTATTTAGTTCAAGAACATCTTGCAAAGGATGTAAAAATCCTTGTTCCTGTTGGAGCTAAGCTGAGCTGTCAGTGATGAGTTCAGTTCTGCTTTGCTAACTCTGCAGGCCTGGTACCACTTGACCCAGGTATTTCTGTTCTGCAAAGTCAGCCTTTCCCTAGGAACGAAGGAGGCAGGATTTTGTCCTTCAGATTGTGGGTTTTTCTATCCTTATAATGAATTGATGGAGCCTATTTTATGGCCTGCCGAGAAGGAAGACAAGAACCATGTTCCCTGTATGTTAAGGCTCCATTTCTTAAAATCCAAATCTAGTAGAGTAAGAAAGGGACGAGGGATGTCAATTGGTCAAAAGAGTAAATGCTCGAGGCTGTGATAGAGGCCTATAAACTTGCATCAGGATTTGTGGTTAGAACGGTGCACTGAACTAAAATTCCCTGAATAATATAATGCACGTGCACACATTGAGGTGATGTCATAAATTATAACTAATTCTCTCACAGTCAACAAATATATTCAATGTGCCAGATACGGTTATATTATTTATACTTCTCAAAGAAAAGTAAGATAACATTCCCATATTATAGATGAAGCAAAAAGTGATTCATTCCTTTGCCCCAGATTCTGACGGACTTCAAAGCTCTTTATATTCTTTCTATGTATACATAAGGATATATAGTCTATATATACCATTTTTTCTTAAGTTTTTAGATTTGCAAGTCCAATGTTTCTTCACATAAATCCTTGATTATGGACAGTCGAGAAGTAAGTCTCTCTAAATGCAAATCAAATAATCTTGTCATGACAGGGCTCATTCTATCAGTGGAAAGATGTGGTCTCTGTTTCGAAGGGACCTCTGAAGGGTCACCTCCTTAACCAGTGGGTTCCTGATAATAGTAAATCATCAGTGCTTTGAGGTAGGGCCTGACATTGACAATGACCTAAATCTCATTGGAACGTTTGGTATCCTGTGCCATGTTGGCAACTGGTAATGGCAAAAGTAACCAGAGTTACAGGTTGTGGGACAAAGAAACGAGGGTCTCCTCGTTTGGGCAGTATTTGCAGAATGCATGTTATGGGTGTGTCTCTCAATGTTTTTCTACTCATTTGTTAGGTGACTTTGTATGGATTACTTTTGTACCTTTTTCCTTCTCTTACCTTGTGTGGTTGTTCTAAAAAGATTAAGAAAAGTAACACTTATAAGGGACCTAGAAGAGAGACTGGAATTTAGTTGGTGTTCAATAAAAGATATATTATAGTATTTACTTACAATGGTTAGTAGTAGTATGATTTAGGAAGCTCAGTTTGCGTTTAAACCTTGTACTGCACAGTGCCAGAGCTTATACAAATCGTTGCCTCACATGAATGAACAGAAAAGTGAATATCCAGGTCTGTGTGGCCATAAAAATATGAATGAGAGGAGGAAAATTATCTTTCAGTAGTATTGATGTCAGTGGGGAACATGCTGATAGAAAAAGTGAATTGTTGTGGAACATTCAAGGAGGCTGGAGAAAGAGAGAACCAAGTCAGAACTTCACGTGCTGAGGAATTTTTCCTATTGTTCAATCCTAAAATGCTATGAGCTTGGGAATGTAGCTCAATGCTTGTCTGTAAACAGGAAAAAGGGTCACATTTGAAAGCTTTCTTGATAGAGAAAAGAGGTAACAATCTTCCTTTGACTTTATGCTGTCAAAGAAAGAAAATTTCAACTCTGCCTTTTCTCTCATCTCTGCAAGATTTCTCTAGCTTTTGTGTATAGTATAGATATTTTTAAAATCAGTTTTTGGTGTTCTAGCTGCTCCTTTTTAATATATATGAGCAAGCCAGAATTCTAAGTGTTTGGTAAGCCATTCCAGGATGGGAGATTTAAATCTTTTATTTAGAACATCTTGATTTTTTTTTTTTTTTGTATTCGTGATGTGGGTAACAAGTCCCAGAAATAAGACCAAGTGAGCACACAATGGTTCAGGGTATACTTCTTTGGAAAAATGATTGGAATTAAAATTTTTGATCATACATGCCAGGAACGTTGTAGACAATGTGGAAGAAGCATTTCAGTAAAGAAACTGGTTTTTTTAATATAAATGGAGACCAATGTTCGGATAACAGTAGAAATTAAAGTACAAGCAGTTTGAACAATCACTTTAATAAAGGTGCAATTGTACCTGAAAAGGAGTGAGTGGTAATACAAACAGTGGGTGAATGAGCTAACTTTCTTCCTGTTGGGGAGCTTCCCTATGTATAGTGATAAACATGTTAAGGAGATAGATACACACAAGCAAAAAATTCCACTTGCACTTCTTCTAAAGGAAAGCCATGTTTATATGTGACTTTTGCTCAGGATCTTTCTTCTACCAAAGAATCTGGACTATATTAAATATTCAACATTTTATCAATTAACTTGTTCTGATTCCAGTCCCCCAAGTAAGAGCATATATACAAGTAGTCTTAAGTTTTTCTGAGTGTCTCTTGACTGCAAATACTTTCATGAACCAGAGTCTGTCCTGCTCACAGATGGTTGAGTTCTTGTGTTCATCTGGTGGATGCTTACCTCCTTTATCCCTTTCCTCTTCTTTGACCTATCTTGCCTTACTGCTGTGATTCTACTGGATGTGTGTTTGCCCATTCAAGTTCGATTTTTTTTCTCTCTCCCATCACTAAAGGCACTGATGCATTTTTTCCCCCCAAAGCTTTCACTAAATGGAATTCTATATTTCCTATCTGGTGTATGTTTTTTCCCCAAGACTCATTTGACTGCAACCATATATATAATATAATACATATTATATACATATATATATATTTTTTCTACTCCTTAATCTCAGAACTATTACCTAAATCTAGATTAAGGTCACTTTTGCATAAGTAAATCAGAGTTCTCAATGAATGCTTTTGTGTGTAATATCCTTTTGCATCTGTGGTCCTTTCAGTGGTATCATTTACCGATGTGTTTATTGGAATACCTGCTAGGTTCACTATTTATATCAGTTATAGTGTGGAACACAAAGTTGTAAGCATATGACTTTCTTCCCCTCAAATATGTTAATGTATTATTGCTAATGTTACATTATCAAAAGAGAAATTAACTTGCTAAACAAGGCAGCATCAGGTTCAGAACCAAAAAATGGAGTCAATATGAATGATTTACAGAATACAGTTATCACTGGGGAGTTTGTAGTTGGGGAATTTTAAGGAAGAAAGCTGAACTTGGGTTTAGCCTGAAATATAATGTGAAGTGACCATTTTTCTGAAGAGGATATGGAAGAGATTAGGACTTCCCTGTGAATAGGATAAGGAAATGTCATCAACAGATAGTTGGTGGGTAAGAATAAACATATGGGGTGCGTCCTGTTGAAGGCCTTGGGGAAAAAAATCACAAAATTAACACAGTAGCTATCCTGCATTTAACACTATGATATTTCGGGTGCTTTGCTAGGAACTTCAGTTGTGAAAAGGAAGTATGAATGATTCTCAGGGTACTGATGAGGACGCTCAACCTCAGACAACTCCTAATTTGCTCAAGGTCATGAGACCCTACACGCAGTGAACGATGTGTGCCAAGATGCCTCTGACAGCAGAGCCCAGACCACTTGATTCCTCCCATTCTGATCTTTATCCTTGCAAACCCTTAAAGCCATGCAGTGTTCTGTATTTTCCCTGACTGCCTTTCAAATTGCTCTATCCTCTTTTGGGTGAAAACCATTTGCCATAACTTTTTTTTTTTACCTTCATTTTCCTGGAATCTTTTCTTCCAGTGATCGCCAAAAAGAGAGCTTGGAAACAAAGATAGATGTAAAGACTCCTCTCTGGCATCCTCACTCTCTCTTCCTTGTAAAAATCTGAGTGTGTCCCTTTTCTATTTTCTGGAAGGGGAGCTAGTGCTTTATACAGATGGTCTGTCGGACAGACAGATGGTCCAAACTTCTCTAATGGTATGTTCGAGAGAGAAACATGTCAGTGAACTGCCAGCTCAGAATGGAATGGCACTTCACACAAGCATGAAGAGTTGACAGAAGAAAGTGTTCTCTGACCTTCCAGACTTCAGCCCCGTTCCTTAGTTTGGAATTCTTAGAGATAGGAGAGAGACTCTTTTTGCTGTGAGTGGATGGCAGTTTCTTTTCCTCTCAAACCAGGGGGCTGATGGTTCCACCACAGTAAACTCAGAAATTTATGAGGGGGTTTCATGGGGTGCCATTTTTCTTGGCTTAGGGACTAAAGCTACGATAAGGATCCAGGAGAAGCCAAAGGCGGACTATTTGAAGCTAGTCCACTCTAATTCTGACCATGCCACTGGAAAAAGAGTAACAGCAGAGGGTTTTGCCCATCAAGGGGAAGCCACTAATCAAATTGATTCTTTGGTCATTATTATCAGTCTCTGTGGGGCCGGTACAGAGTCATCTGCTGAGCTTCTGGTTAAAGAACCCCCTGACTCTCACCCCGATGGGCACAGAGCTAGGAAATTCAGAAACAGGAAAAGGGCTAATTTCCTCCTCCTGTCTGGGGTCTGAGGACTGCTCCAGAAAAACCAGCCCTCCTCAATGTCTGTTTTACATGCATGCTACCTCCCATGGTAGCTAGTGATTTGAGAGTATAAGGAAATCTTTCCCTACTTCTGTCTCCTGTTCCCCTAGCCTTCTTACTAAGTGAAGGCCATGGAACATGCAAGATAGTCCTGTCCAGCAACAGCTTCTATTTCTGACGTTTGCTCAGACTGCCCTCCCACCTGCTAGCTTGCTAGGATTTCCCCGTTTCCTGCTTCCTTCTCTCAAGCTTTTTAAGTACCTTCAGTCTTCCACTCCAGATCCAGGTTTTCCGGCATCTACCTCGGGCCTACCTCCTTTTTGGTAACATCTTTGCCCTCACATCTGTATCCTTTGTTCTAGTCTCCTTCCACACACTTCCAGTTTTAAGCAACATAGGGCTTCAGATTAAGAGGCATTGCTTCCTTTTGTCCCAGTTTGCAATATTGAGGTGCAATACTCAGCCCTCCAGCCCTCTTGCTAGGCACGAGATGCTGCCTTTGCATAATGACTCCCAGTCTTCCCAACCTGCAAACCCTAGTTCTGTATCTGCCAACTATCTCCTTTTTCTGTCATTTGATGTAAGTGTCTTTTACAAAGGACCATGATATTACCTGCCACAGTGGGATCATGATAACAGGTAACATTTATTCAGCATTTACTATGTGTTGAGAACTTTATATTCATTTTCAAAAATTTGACTCCTCCTCCCACCCCCCAACAAAGAAACTGAAGTAGATATTACACAAATTTTATTTTATTTATTTTTTTAAAGATTTTACTTATTTGACAGAGAGAGACACAGCAAGAGAAGGAACACAAGCAGGGGGAGTGGGAGAGGGAGAAGTAGGCTTCCTGCAGATCAGGGAGCCCGATGTGGGGCTCGATCCCAGGACCCTGGGACCATGACCTGAGCCGAAGGCAGACGCTTAACGACTGAGCCACCCAGGTGCCCCGATATTACACAAATTTTAAAGAAGGAAACCTTTAAGCTCAGAGAGGTTCAATAAATGGCCAAGGTCACATAGCAGAGATCTGGATGAATCAAGTACCCATGTTTAGAAATACTATAATATGCTGCCTTCTAAGTTTTTAAAAATATGTAATACCTTTTTTTTCAGAGGGGGAATACATGGGATTTTGTGTTTGGGTATGTAAGAAAAAGCTTTGTAAACTTTAAAGCTCTATGCAGATGTTAATTGTTACTGTGTTCTACCCTAAAATTATTTATGGATGACACTGCATATATTTATATAGCTCAGTATAACAAATAGCTGATTAAGGAGCAATCATTTCTCAATTTTAAAGCAGAAATATTGTGGATACTATGAAATAGAGCTCTAAAAACAGATGTGTGTGGCAGCCTGGTTGGTGTGTCTGGTGAAATACAGTAGAACCTGACTAAATTACACTAATGAGTTGGAGACCCATTACAAATTATCACATTTGCCCAATTAGTGAAGGAGTAACTTAGAGAAAATGACTACTAAGGAAGCAAAGCTGATATATAGCAAAGACAAAACTTCAAGGAAGCCTGTAACACACCCCACCCATGCGCGCACACACACAGTACAATAGGTAAAGTTGCTCACATTATCCTGAAATCTACAAATATGGGTACAATATGGATCCATGTGTATATATGGACCGCCCGACTTTGTTGCCTCCCCCCTAATTATCTCAGTCTTACAAGACAGAATAATGAATGGAAGCTCATTGTTTTGAGGTTGCCCCCAAAACTTTTATGTTTCTACTGGATTTGAATTTTGTTACATTTACAACATTACAGGTAGATTGTGGTGCTATATTTAGTTACATTTTATTATATGCTTTGAGGGTTGTCTTACCAGACTGAACACATCAATGGGTGTTAATCACTTTGGAATATTTTTGGTTACAGAACTTTGACGTAAATTTTTCCTAGAAGTCATTCTTTATATATTCTCAGGGGGCAGGGCCCTGCTTTCCAAATTCTCTTGATAAGCTTATTTTGAGGACAAAATGGGCACGTTATCACTCAACCTCTTTGAGATTCTAAAATATCAACATTTTAGAGCTCAAAGAACAATACTTTAAATCTAGATTATTTTTCATGGAGTTTTAATAGTTTCAAAATAGACTTTAATAGAATTTATAACTAGAGACCAGGCAATTGTTTAGTTGCATATTTCATTTTTTTTTATTCTTATGTTAATCCCCATACATTACATCATTAGTTTTAGATGTAGTGTTCCATGATTCATTGTTTGTGCATAACACCCAGTGCTCCATGCAGAATGTGCCCTCCTCAATACCCATTACCAGGCTAACCCATCCTCCCACACCCCTCCCCTCTAGAACCCTCAGTTTGTTTTTCAGAGTCCATCGTCTCTCATGGTTCGTCTACCCCTCCAATTTCCTCTGCTTCATTCTTCCCCTCCTGCTACCTTCTTCTTCTTCTTTTTTTGTCTTAACATATATTGCATTATTTGTTTCAGAGGTACAGATCTGAGATTCAACAGTCTTGCACAATTCACAGCGCTTACCAGAGTACATACCCTCCCCAGTGTCTATCACCCAGTCACCCCATCCCTCCCACCCCACCCCCCACTCCAGCAACCCTCAGTTTGTTTCCTGCGATTAAGAATTCCTCATATCAGTGAGGTCATATGATACA
>NC_138379.1:17032094-17076167 GCF_054177405.1 Leptonychotes weddellii
TCCGCCATTTTCTTGACTTGTTTCCTATTTCATTTATTTCTACCACTTATTGAATATTCTATGACCATGAGAGGGATGCACATAAATCTCGTGTAATTCTTAGTACAGTTACGTACATATAAGAATACTATTACGTTTCATATACAGATGGGGAAACTGAGGCTCAGAGAACCTAAGTAACTTGACAGTGGTGATACAGCTAATAATTGGCAGAGCAAGGATCTGAGAAAATATGGGTCATGTTTCGAAGGCACATACAGTCTACCAAACATATGGTCACTTTCACAGCATGCTTTATGCTAAACTTATGGCTTGCAAGCCCAGATCTTCATAATTAAAATAATGGCCTACTCTAATTGCCCGCATTCTTCTCTTTCTAAACTTTTCCTTCTTACTGGGCTTTGATCAGATGTTCAACGTGATGTCCTTTTGCTTTAGTTTTAGTTTTGTGGCTTTAGAATTTCTTTGCACTTTATCCTGTAGCTTGGACTTACTAAATTTAAAGCCAGCAGTCTTCCATTCCGGTGCATAGACCCTGGCAAAAATGTAGGGATAGCCTTCTTGTTAAGGAAAAGGGCTACCATTGTCCTTTTTTTCTGTGATAAAGAGGGACACATGGCCACAAATTCCAGATATCCTGGTATGCACATCCTTCTGCTCTGTGACTCCCATTAAGAAGTGGAATATTTTTTCTTGCTCCTTGAAACTGGACTGGCCTTGTGACTTACTTTGCTAGAATGTAAGAAAAATAGCATTACAACCTCCAAGGATAGGTATCAGGAAGCCTGTAGCTTCCATTTTCCTCCCATGAAAGAAAGCCCTTCTAGCTGGAGGGTCCACAGAAGAAGACTGAGCCATCACTCTTTCACTTCTCCCCATATCATGTCCTCAAAAGCCAGCGCAGCTGCCGGACCCATAAGGCCACCTCCGGCCTTCCAGCTCAGCCTCTTCTCTGGCTAACTGCAGCTGCATGAGTGAAGTGAGGTGGGGAAAAGCAGACTAAGTTGCCCATCCAATACAGACAGTGATTAGATGCAAGAAATCTTTAAGTCTCTATGTATTGGGATGATTATGTAGCCGCAGTTAACCGGAACAGGCTTACCCTGTTACAGAAGCATCATTCATTTACTAAGATTTAAATTGGGATAGGAATGGATTTGTGAGTTTCCTAAATTGTTGCCTTTCTGTGTTCTCTTGAAAAAGAGTAACCTGGTCACAAATACCGATCTCTTCAACTGCAGAGCTGCTTACATAAAAACTCTAGCTTTTGCTAACTGTCAGTTGGGCATTCACTCAGCTTCATTTTTTAATGCTTTTGAGTCCTTATTCAGCAAATATTTAGAACCTACTATGTGTCTGTCCTACTTAGTGTAAATAATCATTATGAACAGCTTCGATATAGAAAAAGAGATTTCCTCCCCACATCTAGGATATTAAGTTTTACACACACACAAACACACACACACACACACGGAGTTACTCATTCATACTCATGCATTATGGATTCCTTCTTCCTGCTCAGGTTTTTATTTGAAGGAAGAAAAAAATTACCCTTCTTGGACCATGTTATAATGATCTGTAGGTTTATTCACATGTTCACATATAATTCTCCCAGGAACCCTTTGAGAAAGGTATTACTTTCCCATTTTACAGATGGGAATACTAAAGATAAAAATTACATGATAGGTTCAATGTCATATAACTAATAGACAGAGAACACAAAATTCAAACGTGTGTTGTCTGACTTCTACTCCCAGGACCTTTGCACTGCACCAGACCTCTTACCTCCAGCCAGGACTGTGAGATGCCCTGGTGCCACTACTTCATCTCCTTCTGTTTTCTCGTCCAGTTTTACCCTCTATCACTCCATCTTAACTTTATCCCTTCCCCTAATTGACTGGTAATTGGAATTCTGTACTGTCTTTTTTTTGCAAGAATAGAACATTGTTGTCTAGATATTGAAAACTACTTGTCTCATGTGGGCGGGGGGGTGGGGGGGTGGGAATCCAGCTTGCTTTGGAAAGTCCTTTGTGTGGGACATGGGTCCTGATTTGCTTTTATGGTCCATTTATTCAGAATTAAGGTGTCAAGAGCATAAGCTCTGGGGAAAAGGAATTTTCTCATTAATGCTTCATGAGTTATTTCTTAGAGATAAGAAGTATTTTCTTTGCTTAGCATCTTCCTAGAATATGTGAAGAAAGAGATATGGTGAACTGAAGTAGGAAATCTTACTTTCTGCCAGTTCTGAGGTAGGGCATAGCTTATATTCCTGAGGTATAGCTAGCTCATGACCAGATCTAAGTGAGCGGGAGAAAGTTAAGTTAGACTCCTTGCTGCCAGATCTAAGGGGAAGGGATAGTAATTAAGTAGATTCCTTGCCCCATACCAACAAAATGTCCCATTTTTATTTTCTTCCTTCCACTACTGGACTTAATTTTTTTCCCTCTAAAATCTCATTACTTTAATTGATTGTTGTACTTGAGCTTATGTAGCCAATGCCTGTCTTCATAAACTATTTGGTTAATACAGACTAACTGGTAAACACTCACTGATACTTGTAACCAAGAAGATCATGGAGTTCATCTTCAACTTTATAGCAGTCCTGGTTCACTGGCTAAGAAGCTACTGTATAAAGGCATTGCTCCTTATTCCTACTTTATTTTCTCTTCAAAGCCACTGTGCTCTATAGCTCCTGGCCTATTTTTATAAATATTCAGTAGCATTAGTGTTAACAGAATTCTCTCTTATCTATGGAATTTACTTTTGCTCTGCTCATAAGACTCTGCTCTGAACGTTTTCCTTAGCTTTGCTGTATTGTTTCATGTTGTAGTTACAAGTGCTCCTAATATATACCCAGAACAAAGGAAAAGGTAATATAAAAATATAGATCACTGTGTAAAATGTGTTTCTTTCCACTAATCAGTTTCTCCTAGGCCTTTGTTAATTCTTACGATTGGTCATGCTGTCAGAGTTGATATTCTGAGGTTTAGGGAGCATCTATATTGAAGGAAAAAAAACACTATATGCTAAACTAGAAAGAGCTGTAGATTTGAGATTAGAATCCTAAATCCTTCCATCTCCTAGCTCTACAACCTAGGGCAAGTCTCGGAACTTGTACTTTCTGAAATCAGCCTCATTTTTTTGTTGAATAGGTCCAAAAAGCCTCTTGTGTGATGCAGAAGATTCTGTGTATATAAGGTATTGTAATTGTTAGGTAGCATTTTGAAGCTAGATCAATCAGATTATACAGTATAGAAATCTAATGGTTGGTTTTATAGCAAGAAAGAGGTAGCAAGGGAACGGTGTCCAGGAAGGTCTTGAACAAACATCACCACTTTTAAATTAGCAATTATTTCTTGATGTTAATATTGGTGTAGAAAAAATGTAAATAAACTGATATGTTCATACATTGTTGGTGGCTGTATATGTTCATTTAACACTTTTAGAAAGCAATTTGACTTTAGGTCATAGATTTGTTCATTTGCTTTGATCCCCTTCTGGAAATTTATCCCAAAGAAATATAAAAATATGCAGTATACACAAATATGCTAATAAAATTGTTTGTAACAGTAAGACGATGTCATCAACCAATATGTCAAACAAAAAGATATTGGTAAAATAATTATACATGGATATAAGGCAGCTACTAATATTTGTAACCTGGAAGACTTTGTATAATGGCAACTATATTAAGAAAATAGTCATGCATATGTAAATTTGAAAGACTGAAGAGCAATACAGGTATACCTCATTTTATCGTGCTTCACTTTATTGTATTTTGCAGATACTATATTTTGTTTTTAACAAATTGAAGGTTTGTGGCAACCCTGTGTTGAACACGTTGATTGGCACCATTTTTCCAACAGCATTTGCGTCCTTGGTGTCTCTGTCGCATTTTGGTCATTCTCAATATTTCCGACTTTTTCATTATTTTATTGCGATCTATGATCAGTGATCTTTGGTTACTATATTGTTTTGGGTGCCATGAACTGTGCCCACATAAGATGGTGAACTTAATCGATAATGGTATGTATGACTGCTGACTGACTGTTCTACCGACTGGCTGTTCTCTTATTTCTCTCTTTCCTCAGCCCTCCCTATTTCCTGAGACACAATACTGACATTAGGCCAATTAAGAACCCTACAATGGCCCCTAAGTGTTCGAGTGAAAGGAAAGTCTTGCACGTTTCTCACTTTAAATCAAAAGTTAGAAATGATTAAGCTTAGTGAGGAAGGCACACCCGAAGCTGAGACTGGCAGGAAGCTAGGGCTCTTGTGTCCAGTAGTTCGCCAAGTTCTGAACGCAAAGTTCTTGAAGTAAATTAGAAGTGCTGCTCCCACAAACACATGAATGATAAGAAAGCAAAACAGCCTTATTGCTGATATGGAAAAAGATTTAGTGGTCTGAACAGAAGCTCAGAAGAGCCACAACATTCCCTTAAGCCAAAGCCTAATCCAGAGCAAGGTCCTAACTCTCTCTTCAATCTTTTTTTTTTTAATTTTTTATTTATTTGCGAGAGAGAGAATGAGAGACAGAGAGCACGAGAGGAAGGAGGGTCAGAGGGAGAAGCAGACTCCCCGCTGAGCAGGGAGCCCGATGCGGGACTCGATCCCGGGACTCCAGGATCATGACCTGAGCCGAAGGCAGTCACTTAACCAACTGAGCCACCCAGGCGCCCTCTCTCTCTTCAATCTTATGAAGGCTGAGAGAGTTGAGAAAGCTGCAGAAGAAAATTTTGAAGCTGGCAGAGGTTGGTTCATGAGATTTAAGGAAAGAAACCATATCTTTAATACAAAAGTGCAAGGTGAAGCAGCAAATGCTGATGTGGGACCTGTAGCAAGTTCTCCAGAAGGTGTGGCTAAGAGGATCAATGAAGGTGGCGATGCTGAACAACAGGTTTTCAGGGCAGATGAAACTGCCTTCTATTGGAAGAAGATGCCACCTAGGGCTTCGATAGAGAGTACTCAATGGCTGGCTTCAAAGCTTCAAAAGACCAGCTGACTCTCTTGTTAGGGGCTAGTGCATCTGGTGGCCTTAAACCGAAGCCAGTGCTCATTTACCATTTTGAAAAATCCTAGGGCCCTTAGGAATTATACTAAATCTACTCTGCCTGTGCTCTGTAAATGGAACAGCAAAGCCTAGATGACAGCACATCTATTTACAACATGGTTTACTGAACCTCTGAAGCCCACTGTTGAGACCAACTACTCAGGAAAAAAAAAAATTCCTTCCACAATATCATTGCTCATGGACAATGCCCCTGGTCACCTGATGGAAATGTGCAATGCAATTCATGTTGTTTTCATGCCTACTAACACAACCTTCATTCTGCAACTGATTGATCAAGGAGTCATTTTGACTTTGAAGTCTTATTACTTAAGAACTACATTTCATAAGGCTATAGATGCCATAGACAGTGATTCCTCTGATGGACCTGGGCAAAGTAAATTGAAAACCTTCTGGAAAGGATTCATCATTTTAGATGCCATTGAGAACATTTATAATTCATGGGAAGAGGCTAAAATATAAATATTAATAGTTCAGAAGAAATTGATTCTGACCCTCACGGATGACTTTGAGGTGTTCAAGACTTCAGTGGAGGCAGTAACTGAAGATATGGTAGAAATAACAAGAGAACTAGAATTAGGAGTGGAACCTGAAGATGGGACTGAATTGCTTCAACCTCCTGAAAAAACATTAACAATGAGGAGTTGCTTCTTCCGGGTGAGCAAAGAAAGTGGCTTCTTAAGATGCGTTCTTCTGCTGTGAAGATGCTGTGAAGATTGTTGAAATGACAGTGAATGATTTAGATTATTATGTAAACTTTGTTAATAAAACAGCAGCAGGGTGAGAGGATTGACTCCGATTTTGAAAGCATTCTACCATGGGTAAAATGCTAGCAAAGAGCATCCCATGCTATAGAGAAATTGTTCATGAAATGAAGTCAATCGATGTGGCAAACTTCATTGTTGTCTTATTTTAAGAGATTGCCACAGCTATCCCAGCCTTCAGCAACCACCACCCTGACCAGTCGGCAGCCATCACCATTGAGGCAGGACCCTCTATCAGGGAAAAGTTGACTTGCCGAAAGCTCAGATGGTTAGCATTTTCAGCAAAAAAAAAATTCAATTAAAGATGTACATTTTTTAGGTGTAATGCTATTGTACATTTAATAGAGTACAGTGTAGTATAAATACTAATTTTCTATGCACTGGAAATCAAAAATTCACTTTATTGCTGTACTTGCTTATTGGGGTGGTCTGGAACTACGATCTCCAAGGTATGCCTGTATACTGAAATACTAACGAATGGTTGCATTATGAAATTTTATTTTCCTTTCTTGTTTTTTTTAAGTGGTTTTTATTTCTGAGGGCAGAATGTTTGGACCAGTTAATATAACTCTTGGCTACAAATAATAATAATCTGACTCTAGAAGCCTAGATTAATTGGAGTTTATTTTTTCCTATTTAAGAAGTCCAGAAATTATAGGCAATAGTCCTGTGACTTAATAGTGTCAGGGCCGGGGATTCTGTTGACGTTTCTCTTGTGGTTGCCAGGTGAATGCTGAAGTTTTCATCTTGTTTACATTCAAGGTATAAAGATGAAGGGTAAAGATGAATGTCAGCTGCATCTATCTCTTTTTTAAGTTGGAAGAAAATGACTCCCAGCTTCAGTCTCTGAATGAGGACAGAGTGCAGATGGTTGTCCCTACCTGGAATGGAGGCTAAAGGAAAAGCATGAGAGGTGGGAAGGAAAAATAAACTTGGAAGTAACTTTGGGGTGGCCAATAAGCCATGTCTCCCACAGTGGTCAACTATGTCTCAGGGGTCCCGATGGTCCCAGTATGAAGATTTCCCTAGGCCTCACCTCTAGAGGAAATCCCAGTTTCCCTACTCATGTTCGTTTCAGTCACCTTGCTTCTAGCGATCACTGTTCTACCTTAGTCTGTAAGACCAACACAAAGAAAATCTAAAGGCTGGAAAGGGAAGTGAATTTGAGCCTCAATTCCTCATCCAGGATGCTTGACTCTGCTCAAAAACCTCCGATTTCCTTAGCACACTCAGCAGGAGTCCTGGAAAAACCTTATCCAGTACAGCTGACATGAGTCTCAATTCCCATGCAGCTCCAATGTTGAGTTTCTCCAGTCATGCATATCAAGTAGTCTTGACAACAAAAGAGTGAGAGCTGTTCTTCTCCCCTGCTGCCCCTGAGAAGACTGGCTCTTTAGGACTCCTTTATTATCTCAGTATTATCATAACAAGTGAGTTAACTAGCATCCTTCCACTAGATAGCATCTTTGGGCTAGAGAAATAGTATCTTAGACTGTACTTTTTTATGTTTAGTGTGTCACTCTCCTGGTAGCTTTCATCTGATTTCTGAAGGAAAAGTTTACATGGTTCTTTTTAATGTTGAGGAAAGAAATAAAAATAAGGAGGAGACCATAGCTAAGATCTCTAAAATATATCTGGAATAGGTTTCTTTCTCCACTGTCCCTGGCCCCAGTTGACCATTGTTGGTTGACATGGTCAGTGGGGTTTCTCCCCCCCCATTCTTGTTTCCCTTTAATCCATTCTGTAGAATGAGAAGAAAGATTTTTTTTTTTTTTCAAAAAAAATCAGTAAAACAAAAATTTAACAAGTCTGGTGCCTCTCTTTGCATTTGGAATAAAATTGGGATCCTTATCTCTGGTCCTCAGGTCTTCATTCAATAAAGGAATGAATGATGAAGTAATGAGAAAAAGTAGGTCTGTGTGGCTAGACAGATAAACTGTAAAATGTTGATGCTGAGGTTTGAAAAGTTGAGTTGGAGCCAGAAATTAAACAGCCTTGAGTGGTATTATAATTGATCTGAAATATGCTTGTTTCTCTACACTTCATCTGCTGCCATTCTCTTTCTGTGGGAGCTCCAGCTGTACCCTACCCTGAGAGTCCCTCCAGCCATTTACCTTGATACTATTTTCATTGCTGTTTCCTTGTTAGTGTTGGATCTCAACTTTCCTATTTCCTTCTCAGAGAAGCTTTCCCTATTCGTGCTAACTAAAGTAGGACTCTACACACAGCTACTATTGCTTATATCTTTCATCTAAGTTCTTTGTTGGGTTGTTTTTGAGAATTTGTGTTATATATTAATTGTCTTGTATTGGGTCTGATTATACCATGAGAACGTAAGATCTATAAGATCAGGGATCTTCTTCACCTAGTGTCGACGTCAGTGCTGAAATATATTAGGTTTATTATAAATATCTGTCCAATTATTTATTGATATGAAGATCAAACAATCAAACAAATTTAAGCAGGTATAGCATGTGCTACATGGTATTTTCTTGAGAACTGTTGATCCTTCTTTATCCAGTTCCCCTGCTGTGTTTCCATGAGGCTCTGAGCTCCTCTAAGTCAAGTAGCCTATTGGGATTATCTTTTCTTCCCAGGTCCAACATACTCTCTGCCACAAAGAATTCAGGGGATTTTGTTAAAACAAAACAAAACAAAATGATGGAAGTAATGAATGAAGAGATTTTTAACAAATAGACATTGGATTAGGGAAAGCACATTCTAGGGAAAAAGGGTTA
The DNA here is from genome assembly GCF_054177405.1 of Leptonychotes weddellii. Taxonomy (NCBI): domain Eukaryota; kingdom Metazoa; phylum Chordata; class Mammalia; order Carnivora; family Phocidae; genus Leptonychotes; species Leptonychotes weddellii. The sequence goes on from NC_138379.1 coordinate 17,040,665, forward strand.
GGATGGCCAACAGAATCTTGGAGGTGAGTTTACAAAAGGCTTGTAGGATCTATGAATTCCTGAATCCCTATCGAATCCCTGGTGCAGAGGACAGTTTGTGGAGTAAGTGTGTGTGTGTGTGTGTGTGTGTGTGAATGGGGGATGGGGGGTAGAGAGATACTGTGTGGTTAGAAAAGAAGGCCACAGAAGTTTTGGGATTAGAAAATAGTTTTAAAGGCCTTGACACCAGACAGCTAATTAGTTTGAGACTTATCCACAATGGGTACCGGACATTTTTAAAAATTTATTTATTTGAAAGAGAGAGCCTGTGAGTGGGAGGAGGGGCAGAGGGAGAGGGAGAGATCTTTCAAGCAGACTCCCTGCTGAGTGCAGAGCCTGACATGGGGCTCGATCCCAGAACCGTGAGATCATGACCTGAGCTGAAATCAAGAGTTGGATACTTAACCAACTGAGCACCCCACCAGGTTCCCCCAGAACATTATTTTACTGGCAGAGGCCAGTTAATTCAGGATGCTGGAGTAGGGTGGGAAGGTAAGAGTTTGTTGTCAGTTTTCATAAAATCAAATCTCTAATGACCCTCATTTCTGGAAGCTCAGCTAATATTTGCATTTGTCCTATTACACTGCATTTGGGAGTAATGTCTTTCTGTCAAAAGCTTGAAAAAGTTTGAATATTTTAGATTAGAATGGAGAGACCTAAAATGTTTGCAGGTAGCATGGTACCCTTTATTTGGTCATTTATCAGATCTTGAGATTTATCAGATTTATTGGATTATAAAACTGAAATCCATTATAGGAAAAGTACTGGGGATTGTCTCTTCCCTCTTCTTAAATGTTGGACATTGAAACTTTGTTTCAGAAAACTGAAGTACGTGTTTTAGGGACTCTTGAAGGATGAGCAGAATTATCTTTTCAGCTCATGGGAAATATTGGTATATAGGTCATTCGAAGATATAGTGTAGTCTGCAAGGAAAGATGATTTGGAGAAGTGGAGTTTAGAACCTTAATTTAACTAGTTTTGCTTTTGAAAGGGGAAGTTAGCGTTGTAAAATAGTCTCTCTGTGAGGATTATGGCCACATCTAATATTTTTGCCTAACATTAGTCAGTGGAAGCTTGTGACTCATTTCTGTAAAAGATTCTCTGCCTTTTCTGGCCAAGTTCAGAGATGTTATTGTCACTGTAGGACTTGGACAAGGTGAGGATTTGTTTATTCAGGTGGTTTCTCCATGGATGAGCCTACTCCCCCCATAAAAAAGATCTGACAATAGTGGGATTGGTTGTATAAGAAACAGAAAGTTGTAAGACTACATGAATTCTCAGTCTGGGACTGACTGCTTGAAAAAAAGTTAAAGGGTGGGGCGCCTGGGTGACTCAGTCCTTAAGCATCTGCCTTCGGCTCAGGTCATGATCCCAGGGTCCTGGGATCGAGCCCCGCATTGGGCTCCAGCCCCGCATTGGGCTCCCTGCTCAGCGGGAGTCCTGCTTCTCCCTCTCCCACTCCCCCTCCACTCCCCCTGCTTGTGTTCCCTCTCTCGCTGTCTCTCTCTCTCTGTCAAATAAATAAAATCTTAAAAAAAAAAAAAAAGTTAAAGGGTTACTTTAGGTTTGTTGAAGTGTTTACCTTACTTGCAGGGACAGATGCCAGGGTCTGCTAGGGAGGTATGGATTCTCAGGGGCTCAAACTAAGCTCTGGGCCTCTAGCCTCTTTGGCATTAATTTTCTTCCTTAGTCCTTCTTAGTCTTGCCAGAAATTCCTTTTTTTTTTTTTTTTTGGTCCTACCTGCCTATGAAAATAACAGGAAAATCAGGGATATTAAATAAGTTATATAAATAATGGTGTAGCTCTGTTGCTTTTGGCCTCTTTTAGTGGGGCATGCCCACCCTCTGGAGTTACCATGAAATAATACGTCCAACAGATTTTCAAAAAGCAAGAGAGAGTATTATGTATTAGAATAAATAGGTTTTAGGTTTTATGTCTTTGGGAAACATACTATTTATTTTTTTTTTTTACAATATGTAAAAACTAGTCTTTGGAGAATCAAGAAGTCCTGTATTAACCATGTTTTATTTTATTTAACTCTGTGTTTTCCAAACCTGTTCACCATACAGCACTATTTTTATGGAGCATCTGTTAACATTTAGCAAATTGCCAGTGCTCTATGAAACCCATTTGGGAAATGACCTACTTAATAATTATATTATGAATAGAAATACAATTATTGACAAAGACCCATATGACTATCATGTAAATATGTGAAGATAAATCATTTTTTAATGACATAAGTTTCTGAAGAACGTAAGATTTAGGTAGCTATGCATTTGCAATAATATATGAGAGCATCTGGTTGAATGCTTGACTCTTAGTTGATACTTCATGAATGTTCACCACTATTTTTTTTTTTTTAAAGATTTTATTTATTTATTTGACAGAGAGAGACACAGCGAGAGAGGGAACACAAGCAGGGGGAGTGTGAGAGGGAGAAGCAGGCTTCCCGCCGAGCGGGGAGCCTGATGCGGGGCTCGATCCCAGGACTCTGGGATCATGACCTGAGCCGAAGGCAGCCGCTTAACTGACTGAGCCACCCAGGCGCCCCCTGTTCACCACTATTAAATCAGTAAATTTGCATTGAGAAACCAGTACCTTGTTATCCCCGTATACATCAACTTGTTCTCTTTTGTAATGGAATATAAGGCCTCTTGGGGTCTGATATTTTTGTGAAAGCACAAGAGGGCAGCACTTCTGAGTCTGTATCTGTTTTCCTTCATACCCACTGTTTTCCATAGTAACAGTAGTAGTATCGACATAAAATATTCCTGGAATCACATTATAATATTCTATTGCATGTACAGAATACCATATACAGTAGTATCATCTTCAGATCAGAGCATTGTCTTTAGTCCTTCGCTGTTATTTGTACTTTAGGCAATGGTGATTGCAATAGGGGGCAGCACTGTTATCCTGTCTTTGAGTGAAAATCCAGGAGCATGGACCTTGTGGGCTTCTCTCTTCCACACCGGCTCCCTGATGTTGGCTGTCTCCCTAGCCGATGGGGCCAGGCTGTCCATTGCAGAGGGTAGCTGAGAGGATTCATTGGTTTAGAAAATGCAGGATAACTGGGAACTGCATTCCGATACTGCTTCTTTCCCTAACACCTCAGCCTGAAAACAAAACAAAACAAAAAGCAGGCAAGAATAGAAAGAGTATTCTTAGCTGAGCCGGCATGATATGAATGCTGTATTACCAGCTGCTCTCTGAGCCGCAGCTGAGCAGATCTCCAGACTTCAAGCTGCCCTGCATCCTTCTCTTCATACTGAAGGGAGAAAATCCTTGAGTCCCTTCCCAAGTAGGAAGTCTCACTTAGCCAAGCGGACTCTCTAAGAGAAGGAAACTCATTCCGAGGCTCCAAAGAGTGGAAGCTACTAGGACACAGATGGTAGGAATATCCTTCAGCGCATCAGAATAGTAATGAATTCTTCTATTTGTAGCTTTTTTTTGTGTGTGTGTGCATAGACTTCTTTCCTGTGCATTGTGACTTAGACAACTCTGTGAAGATTGTTTTGCAGATGGAAAAGTCAGACCGAGGGAAGCAAAGTGACCTGACCAAAGAATTTGACCATGCATTATCAATCTCAAAGTCCCAGATAAGCAAATAGGCAATAAATAAGGTTTTTAAACTTTATTATTTTTAATTATCTGGGAAGCTTGTTAAACAGATTTCTAGTCCTTTGTTCCCCTTATCCCCCCAAAGATGAGAATTCTTCAGGTTTTGGGGTGAAGGAATAAAATAATTTGGAGACTTATACACTATCTTATGGCCGTGCTTTCCAAATTTTAGCATGCTTACAAATAGCTCAGGGATCTGGAGAGGGGCCCGAGAATGTGCATTTCTAGGAAGATCCAAGGTAATGGTTGCCAGTGCTGTAGATCTATGGACCACTATTTGAGTAACTGGGTTCTAAGTGATTCTGATGGGGATCCACCCATGCAGAGAGACTATGTCAAGGACTTTTTTAACCTATCAGTTATTTAGTAAGTTCAGTAATTGAAATAGCAATTGGGTCTGGTATACTTTTTTTTTAAGGCTGAGAAAGATTTTAGAAATGTAGAATTATAGGGGCGCTTGGCTGGATCAGTCACTAGAGCATGTGACTCTTGATCTCAGGGTCATGAGTTTGAGCCCTACATGGGGTGTAGAGATTGCTTAAGGAAATAAAAAAATATGTAGAATTATAGATGAGTAGGGGCAACTTTCAGAAAACAAAATAAAACTGGAAACCCAGTTTGGAATTTGTTAATTTTCTTTACTTATAGGGTCACTAATTTTGGTTTAAACATCATGAAAATTGCATGGAAATCAAGAGTGGAAAGGCATGACTAAAATTATTGGGGGAAAGGAGAGTCCCATATACTGTGGTACTGACAGTTGTTTTTTTGTTTTTTGTTTTTGGTAAAAAATCAGATAAGCTTTATACTGTTGATGAGCAAATAATATCAGGGTAGAGATTTCACAACAGTTAATTTTATGAACTTTTATATTTTGTGTTCTAGTGTTTTCTGAAAGTTTATATTATTCTCCTGAGATGTTGGGCTATTATCTGGGGACATCAGGACATTTTACTGGAGCATTGGGACTGAAGACACGATGAGACCTCCTGCAGAATCCTTGCTTTCATACCATCCTTCCCTTCTTCGCCTTGTAATCTCCAAACTTATAAAGCAATTGAGATATATACTTGATATTTCACTGTTTCTAATTTGTAAACTCAGAGTTTTAGGTAGAAGTGGACAACTTCCCACAGATTATAAAGTGCTATGGGGAATGTTTATGAAGATCCTTTGGTTTTTTTATACTTCCCTCTCCTCTGCCATAGGAAAAAAAAGACACCAATTTGGACTTTGGTTTCATTACAGTAGGTTTAGGTTTCGATGAAGCAGCAGTAGTGAATTTTAAAACTCTCCCAGAGCATTGATCACGAAGATGATTTTGTAGGCAGACTCCTTGTTTGTGTGCACGTGTGTTTTAGTGTACGTTTTCCCCCTCATCTCTTTTCCTCATTTTGTCTTTCTCCAGGAATTTCTCCACTTTCAGAATTAGAGAATAGCCTCTATGTCACTTGGTTTTTCAAAACGTTGATACATACAACATTCTTTTAGTAATTAAAATCAGATCATTTCTGATGTCATTACAGCTTAATGATAACAGTGCCCCTTCTCCTACTCAGGAAAGTGTTACTTTAATTGTTCTCTCCTACAATTGTCAACTTTTACTCTTGCTCACTCCTAGACTTTGACCAACTGATTCACACTGAAGTGTCAATGACTGATATAGATCATGGTGTCCCTTCTCCTAGGGACACTTGTGCTTGGTTTAGAAATAAAATCTTATGCCAGAGTTTTCACTGCCTACTATGGCATTTCTGACTTAAAATTGGTTAGGTGGTTTGTCTCCTTTTGAATAAAGCAGGAATCCTGAAACCCTACCATGAGTAGTGATTCGCTTACTTGACCTTGGTTTTTGTTTTTATTTTGCTATTTACTGTGTCCTTTATTTTCATCTCAAAGTTTTCTAAGCTCTAAAAACAACAAGTTAAAACCATTAAGCATAATGAACTATTTCAGCCTAACTTTTCCTGCTGGCTCTCATCCTTACAGGCACACAGCTAATGGCCTCTCTGGGAGAAATGAGTACATTTTTGCATTGTTCTTCTAGATTTCATACTCCTGGACCCAACCACTAGATGTCTCTGTAATTACATGTTGGACCAAATCAGAGCATGCCCACCACAGAAACAAAGGTGGGCCTTAAGGACTTATCCCCAAGCAGTTTTATCTATATATAACAATATATAAGTATATATATATATATACATATTTTTAATATTTGATAAGCATGATTTTGTCTTTAAGTTGGAGTAATTCAGATTTGTTTGACAGTGTGTGTTCAGTTGAGATATATAAATTCATTAAACTTCAAAAAAATATTATGTATGAATCCGTCTATGGGAATATATTCCACATGTGAATTCCATGCCTCATTTCTGCAGTGATGCGGAGAAAAATGAGGGGAGAATAACTAGTAAGCAAATGCCCTTAATGACTCACTCTCATGAGTAAATAACGATTTACATACAAATATAAGTACACTCAAAGTGTTGGAAAACTGTCCTTAAATTAGAGTAATACATTCCCATTAAGATCACTTTCTAGTTATTTATGAACAAGTCCTTTTCTCCAAAAGAACATAAAAACAAAATTGAACCTGGTCCTGTCCAGCTCAAATGATTACAGATTCCACAAGGAGGGAGGGAGATAAAACCTCTTCTATTTATCCCCGGTATTTTGTATTGGTGGCTCCCTGTGCATCTGGTCACTAGCTCAGTATATCACTGTGAAGTCCTTTGAATTCCTGAAATATAGCCATTTCCTGAGGGCAAGTACAATAGTTGTCTAGGAACTGGCACTCAGCAGTCGGAGTTCATTCTTTAGCTATCTGAAAGTTGCTAAGATTTCTAAAAGTCCATTTTCCTTACTTTCCCTCCTAGTATAAAGGGAAAAAAAAAAGACAAAGGAGAAATATGGTATTTTTAATTCCAGAGGGTATAAAAATGGCTATAATTGCTAACAATTATCAGTCACTTAGCATGAGAGATAAACTATAAGGTAATGTATTTTTTTGAAAAATAGCATCTATTGAGTGCCTTTTCTACACCAGCTTGTGTTCTTTGAGGTTTGCAATGATTACAATATTTAATCTTCAAAACCAACCCTATTCCTGTTATTGGAAACTGAGAGGCACATAAAGGTTAGGAACTTGTTAATTAGTATAGAAATTGGACTTGAACCTGGACGCTTTACTTTAGTTCCAGTGGCTATACTCTATGCCCTAAACAGCAATTGCTTACTTACATACAGTCCAAATGTTGTGTTGTGTGTTGGTGGTGTGGTTGCTTTCATTGATGTGATCGATCCTCTCTCACTGCTTATTACACAGACCCCCAACTTAGCCTAATGCCATTGGCCTCATTCTGAGACCTCTCCTCCCCTCAGATCTCTCTTCATCAGGGCTCATTCACCTAAGAGGTCAGATTTCAAACCACCAGGCAGCTAGGGTCTAAGAGTCTCTTAATACACCACTGCATTCATTTTGCCATTCTGACCAGTGTTCTCTTTCATAGTTTATTTTTGTGGCCATGTTCTTGCTCTTTCCCAGGGGAGCAAAAGTGATGCCCTGGACTCGGGCACCAATGTAACAGCCCTTGTGGTTGACCTTCACCTACTCAGTTACTGATCCCAGAAAGCAAGAGTAGTCTCTAAGTATTTTTTAGATTCAAGGACAAGTTACCATGCCAGTCTTCTTTAGTAAACCTGTTGCAGTCCCAAGTTCACATTCCATAATTTCCACTGGTACATTTCTTCTCTTGCTTTGAACTTTGGTCAAGACTACTCAGTCCTATCAAAATTGTTCATGGTTTAAACCACTAAAGGATATGTCCAGCTTTGGTCCCCCTCCTCCAAGGAGATTCATCCATATTCTTTACAGATAATTTGCCTTCTCTGGATAGGTCTTTATACCAGTAATAGAAGTGGCCTTTGCTAAGTCACCTACATTTCAACTTCGTGGCCTTTTGGGACTATTCAGTTACATCTGCTTCATCAGTTAGGCTTCAAGCTACTGTACTCAATGTCTAGATCAATATCTGGTATAAAATAGGCAACTAAACATTTATGACTAGACAGGAAGGAAGCTCACTGGCACTGCTCCTAGTATGCTGGTTATATTCTTTCCCAGGGAAGAATGTAATCCACAAGGAGAGGGTGACCACTTTCCTCACATTTGCTTACCTCTGAGAAGCTATTCAAACCTCTCTGTGACTTTCATGGATATCCAAGGCAATGTTTGTTCTAATACTAACAACTTCACCTCACTAGAGATATCATTATTGTTAGGCAGCAAGATGAAACTTACAAGGGTGTTAATAAACATCAGAAACTTATGCCATATGCTGTTCTTTCCCCAATCCACTCAAATGCAGTAAATAGTACCATCATCTACTTCGTTGTTCAAATAAGTCTGAGCATTAACCTTAATTCCTTTCTTTCTCACCTCCCACAATCCAAACCATTAGCTAGTTCTCGGCGTTGACCTCAGAAACACAAATTAGGAACAGGCTTAAAAATCCTCTGATGGCTTCTACCAAACTTAGAATTAAAAATAAACTCTTGACAACTGCCTACAAGGCCCTCAGTATGTGGTATGTCTATATTGCTCTTCAAATCAGAAGATAAAATGTATTTCCCTTTTTCCTTCAATTCAGGCTGGCTGGCCCTTAGAGTTGCGCTGAATCAAACGCACTAGAATTGAAAGTTCTGGGACTTACAAGCTCAGTCCTAAGACTGGGAGCTTCTACTTCTCTCTTGGGCTGGACTATTATGGCTAGGCACCATGTGGAGAGATGCTCGGGAGGATGACAGGCCATCATGGATGCCCCAGCCGCAGAAGAGCTCCTAGCTGACTCATGATGCGTAACTCCAGTCAATATAATATGAAGCACAGAATGTTCTGGATGAGTTCTGCTAGGATTCCTGACCCAGAGAGCCTTGGGAAATTGTTTTAAGCCACTGTATTTCAATGCAGTTTGTTATATAACAATAGATAACTGACATGTATAGCTAATACAAAAGCCTACATCAGGAAGAAGTTATAGGAACATAGGCAGTGAGCTTGCTGGTTTGGAGAGGAAGAGAACTCTTGCCTAGTTACAAGGTCTTTGCAAACACAGTGTGGGCTGCACGTCGAAGGAAACCTGAATGTGGGTTCTACATTGCTGTCACTAAGCTGCCATGGTAATAAAATATACGGCCTCTTTGGGGGCCATTTGCATGGTGATGTTCTAGCACAAAACTGAGCTGGCAGAATAGATTCCAGGTGTGGACAGCGTCAACTCCAGAAAACAGCAAGCTGGTTCTCTGTTTGAGTTCAGGATGCCAGCTCCTGGAAGCAGCCTGAAAAATCACCAGGGAATGTAAGGCATCCAAAACTATAGTTTATGTCAGGCACCAGAGAACAAGAAATAGAAAAAGAAGTCAAAGTAATTAAGAGAAGGGGATTTGGAAAGAAGTCACTGGTGTGTTCTGCATTCTGCGTAGTGCTGTCTTCATGGCATGGTTCCCTTAGCTATCCTGAAGGAACCATCCGGAGCTTGGCTTTTGCTATTAAGGTACACATTTCCCAAAGTGTGACCCCACTTTCCCACATTATGGAGTAACAAATCTAGGAAGGTATAGTTAAAACAATGTTCAGTTTTAGAATAGTATTTTCAATTCAGAAGCTTTTTAAAAAATGTGGCTGTATTCTCTGAAGGCTTGAAACGTTGGAAATGGAAAGATAATGGTCTCTACCTGAATGACAATCTCTCCTTTCCCCACCTCCTCACTCATGGCTTCACTCAAGGGAACAGCTGCTTGAAACCCACTTACCATTCTTTCTAGATTGACTTTTTGACTTGAGCATGTCACCCCTCCTGATAGCTCAGCTCCCCCACTTACAAAACTGAAGTAGAAATCCCTTCATCAGAATGCTACAATGTAAATTAAATAATTGGTAATTTGTTAAACACTTTGAAAATGAAAATGCTAAGTGTTGTTGTTTCAAGGGCAATTTACTTCTTCTGATTCATTTGTAATTATTTCATCAAAACAACGTTCAGTAAGAACTGTTTGACATGTAAAATGCCTTATGGGCCTTCCCTATAAGACTTTTGTTATCAAAATTAGTTGATGCTCTTGCCAACTCGAACTCACTTGTACCCAAAAGATTTGCAATACTGTAAGTCTCAAATCACTCCCTTTACCAGGCTGAAACCTATTGGAAAATGAACAAAGCCCAGAGCAGTGACCCATCTCTGTACTTGTCTATAATAGTCCCTTCCTGCAAAATCAAATATGGACCAAGGCCAGGCCCAGGTAGCAACTGGGAGCCTGATCAAGTTTGGTTTTGGCCCCTTTCCCTGACCTTTACACCATTCTGAGAAGTCCCCCTTCTTCAGTTTCGGACGCCTAACTCAGTCTTTCTGGAATTTACATACAGCTTTATGTCTTATTGGAAGATTGATGTGATACACTGAGTCCCTTAATAAAATGAATCATGATGACCCCCGAATGATACATTTTTCAACATTTCCAAAGTACTTCTTAGAGCAGAGGGGCCTAAATAGTTAATCTTTGGTAGGTATGAATCATTACAGGAAATAGCCAATGATAATTCTACTTGAAATCTAGTCTTTTATCTTAAAAAAAAAAAATCACATAAATGTTGACTTTTCTCTACACTATATTCCTATTCAGTATAAAATTAATGTTTAAAATTTATTGGCTGCGTTACATAATTCCCATTTCTACTTTCAATTGTTGGCTTTGGACCTTTAGCAACTGTCTTTATAAATCTCCAAACATACCAGGGGTATCAAGACCCTAGATGGGGAAGCATGATGTTAAAGTGTCATCCATCTAAAATGACTTTTTAAGATGCACGGTTACCTTTCTTAAGGGTTGAAGATTGATTAAAAACCATGTATACGGTATTACCAGCTGTCTATCTCTAAGCATCTAAAATAAATACATCCAAAACCCAAATTGGTACTTTCTCTCAACTCCCCTACTTGCTCTTGTATAAGCCAGCTTTGTACATGGTCATTGCCCCAAACAAACCACAAACTGGGAGCCATCCTGAGATCTGCCCTCACTCTCATGCCAAATAGTCACTCATCGCCACTGATCCACTGATCTTTTCTTTTATCTTATTTTAAATTGATTTTCTAAAAACTCTTTACTGTTCTATTTTACTTAAGTTACTTTTAGTTGTAAGAAAAAGAAAGCTCAACCCAAAATGCACTAAATACAAATGCAAACTTAGTGGTTCAAATAGATGAAAAATTTGGATGTTGTGTTTCAACTAAGGCATGTTACAATAGCTTAGTAATATTGTCAAAAGCCAGCTTATTTATGTGTGTACTTCCCCCCTCCTATGACCTTTTATTTTTAGTCTGGCTCCTGTCTTAGTTGTGAGATGGTCTGCTTCAGCATCTACGGTTATGTGGTTCCATGTTTTTATCCTATGGGAAGGACATCACTTTTGCTCACAGCTCTGAATAAAGTGAGTTTAGTCTTTCCTCCAAGAAAACTTTCCAGCAAACAATTTCTGTGGCTTGGCTTGTATCGTAGGAGTACTCTGAAAACAATCATTAGAGTAAAGGGATAAGATTTTTGAAATAGGATTACCATAAAGGATCGGAGTAGAAATTTGTGTAGTGGGTTCAGCCAGTAAACTCTGTTTTTATCTGCTTTAATAATTTAGATACAATTTTGCTGGAAAAAGTTTGAAGATAAAGAAAATTGTAAAAACTAGTGATCCACAGAATAAAGTTCAAGTTCTCTAGGTTGAGCTTCCATGATCTGGACTAGACCCATACACTCCCTGTTACATATGCTAGTAATAGCTAATTACCAGTGGGTCTACAAAAAATCTGTTCCCTCTACCGATCTTTCCTTTTCTCCACCAACCCTATCTAATCACCCTGAAACCTCTGTGTTCTTTAAAATGCATCTCAGCCATTACTACCTGAAGCTTCAAACAGTGTTGGTTACTATTATCAGGTATCCTCACACTGCATTGTTATTTATTGACAGACAGGGATTACTATTTTTATAATATTTTCATCCCTAGCATTTAATGTATTTTCTGGCATTGAAAAACTGCTAAGTCTAATGAAATAGAAACTAATGTATTTCCAGTGATGAAACTGGCAGCGATGAAACTGGCAGCATGGCCTAGTGTAAAGAACACAGAATTTTAGTTGTTCATCCATGGGCATTCATTCCAGCTGTGGAGTCACTCAATGGGTCACTGCTGTAAGATCATTTATTTTCTTTGAGCCACGGGTTGGTTGGTTGGTGCTAAAAAGGGGACAATACTTCCTTGAGAAAGTTGTGCATATAAATGAATCGAATGGGATTTTCCTTTACCTTGAGGAGAATATTGGTTAAGATGATTTAGCACAGATTAATAGAAAACTGAATAAAATTCCTTTAAAATGAGAAATTATTCCACAAGGAGATAGCCAGGGCTGGAGTAGTTCTAGGTTTGGTGATTCAGGGGATAGACCTGAGTCTTCAATGCCATCTATGTTTTTGTCCTGCCATTTTCAGCATTTTGACTTTTGACCTAAAGTATATACTTTCCTGGCCACAAGATGGCTACAGTAAATCCCAAGTATCCCCTCTCCACACAGTACTTTCTCTCCTGCCTCATTTTGAAAAATGAGGAAACTTTTACAAGATGTGCCCCTGACAAATCTCCCCACAAGTCTCAGGGATAACAACTGTGTCACAGACCTTTCCTAAACCAGTCACTGGCCAAAAGTACGCATTCTCATAGTTAGCTTAGGTCAGTCATGATTGGCCCATGGATCTCAGAAGAGCTAAGCCTCCTCTGAAGACAAGGCCACCAGATTATCTGAACACAGGCAGTTCAGTTTGGTGTGAAAGAAGCAGGGCAATGGCAATAGGGCAGACAGATAACTAGGACAGCTTCTTCCAAATTTGTAGTTATTTCTCTAATAGCTCCTGTCTAGGGAAGAGAATACGTTCTCATGTAGGCAGCTTTCTTTTCACTGACTCACTATGTTCAATTACAGTTGATTTCATTATCTTCCCTTAAGTATCCTTATAGGGTCCTATAATTTGGAATATTTATTTCATGAATAACATGAAACCCAAGATACAAAGAGGGACAAGGATCTCCTGCATGTGGGCCAGTTATCAGTCTCACTCTGCTGTCTTGCACCCTTGAACGCCTTCCTGCTTAATGAACGTGGCAGGAGGACAACATCACTGCGAGTCAGTTCAGCTTCCCAGATCAACCATGATGCTGATTTCACATTCATGATTAATTCTCCCCAGTGTTAAGAATGGAGATGTGGCTGATTAATGATTCTTGGTGGATTATTGCAGATGTCTGAATTGCTGAAACACTGGGCAGCCATGCAGTGTCTTTTTGATCTACATAAACGTGGGATGTGGAAGAAGAAAAGAGGCATTTTTCTTTCCCCTCCAGAAATCTCACTTGACATTTAGCAAGGGACATTTGTTAGAATGTCAGTTTGATAAAACTGTTTGCAAGGGTCACCCAGCATTTGCTACTGAGCTATAACAATTGTTAAGATTATCCCCATAATTACTCTGGGCAGGTTTAAAGAAAAAAATGTTATTAGAAGATTTGGGCAAAATACCTCCAAGCAAGTAGCCATGCTTCTTCTAGCTTCCTGTTGAATTATAGTTTTTCTCATGCACTCCCACTGAATCTGAACTCTAGATTAGTAGCAAAGTTACCAACAGTTGTCATGGCAGATGGGAGTGTTGTAGTGTATATCAGTGGGATGGGCTACAAAGATGTCTTCAAATATAGAAGACATAAAGCATGGAAGTTGGATTTTATATCTGGATATCATTACATTAAGTAATAATAATAACAATAATAGCAAAAACTGTACTGAACTTTCTATGAACTATGAAACTTTGGCACTGAGAGTAAAGAAACTTACACAAAGTCATATTCAAATTTGAACATTCAGAGATTCCAGAACTTCACATGGCTATTACATTATCTCCTGATACATCCCATACATTCATGTGCTTTATGGTGTCCCTCTAGGGAGGGCTATACTTCCATTTCTTTATCTACTGAATAGTTTTAACAAAAAGGCAAATATTGATTGAGACCTTACTATGTGCTGGGCACTAGGGGGCGCTTGCTATGGTCTTGGTTACTCCTCATAGTACCCTATGGGGCAGGTGTCTCTTAAGTCTTTAGTCTCTTAATCTGGGAAGCTGAGGAAGACAAATGTTAAATAGGTTGCTTGTAATTAGTGAAGCCAACATGGAAATCCAAGAAATGTGGCTCAGGAGCCCAGATGTGAATGCTGCCTATCTTGCTGAATAATTGCAAAATAATATATATACACACATGCATTTTTGATAAGATGAAAGAACCAACTAAATTAAAAAATGCTCATATTTTTTAGGAAGGTGGTGAGACTGTTAGCAATATACTTTGTTTATTCCTTCATTTATTGCAAGCCATTTTAAAAATGATTTTTCCATGTGCAGTATCTTTACTGGGCACTGTTGTAGAAAGGTAAAACTGACTTAGTCCTTTCTGTCTAAAAACCTCACAGTTGAAACAGTCTTGGAATCACACAACCTATAATACAGTGGCTACTGAGCGCAACAGCATCTATAATCCCCTCAGAGGTCTTTTGAACAAACCACTTTGGGTCACATTTTCCCTGTTTGTGGCATGGAGAGGAGGGTATGGCTGTGTTGCCCCTAGATCTCTTTGGAAAAATGATGTAGACATTCATAAGAGGGTTCCTGTGGAGTACTTGGAAGATTTTAAGAAAAGTTGCTTCATTACTATTTCAAGGTTCTATTATCCCCAAGTGCCACTTCAACAACTATCAAAGGCTGATCTTCAGAAATTCTGTTCTCCTCTGTATGCAAAGCAGGATGTTCTCTGAGAGGAAAATGCAGTTCTGCTGCATCGAAGGCCTATAGTATTGCTGACCTCCCACATCCTTTGTTTGAAGCTGAGTCCCTGTCAGATACAAAGATGCTGTGTTAGTTTAGTTTCTTGCTTGTTGAGTGAATTAAAGACTCATAGACTACTTAAAGATAGAGGTGGTTTCCTACTGGGTATTTACCCCAAAGACATAGATGTAGTGAAAAGAAGGGCCATATGCACCCCAATGTTCATAGCAGGAATGTCTGCAATGGCCGAACTGTGGAATAGAGCTGAGATGCCCTTCAACAGATGAATGGATAAAGAAGATGTGGTCCATATATATAATGGAATATTACTCAGCCATCAGAAAAGTTGAATACCCAACTTTTACATCAACATGGATGGGACTGGAGGAGATTATGCTAAGTGAAATAAGTCAAGCAGAGAAAGTCAATTATCATATCGTTTCACTTATTTGTGGAACATAAGGAATAACATGAAGGACATTAGGAGAAGGAAGGGAAAAATGGGGAGGGGGAATTGGAGGGAGAGATGAACCATGAAAGACTATGGACTCTGAGAAACAAACAGGGTTTTGCGGGGGGAGGGGGGAATTGGTTAGCCCGGTGATGGGTATTAAGGAGGGCACATACTGCATGGAGCACTGGGTGCTATACGAAAACAATGGATCGTGGATCACCACATCAAAAACCAATGATGTATTGTATGGTGACTAACATAACATAATAAAATAATAAAAAAAAAAGAGGTGGTTTCATAAGGGTACAAAGGGGCAACATTAGAGTATGACCATTAGCAACATAGGCTCCGTAGCTGTAAGGCTTGGGTTTGAATCCTGGCTCCAATAAGCAGTAGTCTTGAAACTCACGCAAGTTGCTTTACCTCTTTGTGTCTCAATTTTCACATGTGTTAAATGAGAAAAAAGTAATAAGCTCATGGAGAGAGTTTCTTAATGATTACATGAGTTAGTATATATAAAGTGCTACAAGAGTAACTAGAACTGAGTCAACACTCCAGAAGAGGTAGATTTTATTATTGTCCCAGGAATTTGAAGCTCTTGGCATTAGTTATAATCTCAGGCTCTCTTAGCCACATGGCATTTATGATTTTTCTCTGTATATTTCTGCTTAACCTTTTGTCTTGTATCCCATAATTTCAGTATCAGCCTGGCCCCTCACAGTCTCAGCCCTACCTCATGAATCCTTCCATTTCCAGCTCCCATTCCAATTGCACCAATCTCTCCTTGTTTCTTAGCCCAGATTCTTGAGAAAGAGAATCTCCTGGCTCAGCTCACTTTCTTTTTCTTTTCTTTTTTTTATTATGTTAGTCACCATACAGTACATCATTAGTTTTTGATGTAGTGTTCCATGATTCATTGTTTGCATATAACACTCAGTTAAGCTCACTTTCTTAAGGGCATTTCCCTTGGACATAGCCAGCATTGTAGATGTGGTGCTTGGTCTAATCGGCTGTGTGTTGGGTTGGTGTCTTGGTCCCTCTGGGATGCTGCAATAAAATACCACAGACTGTGAGATTTAATAAATAACAGAAATGTATTTCTCATACTTTTGAAGGTTGAAAGTCCAAGATCAGGATGCCAGCATTGTTGAGTTCTGGTGAAGGTCCTCTTCTGGGCTGCAGACTGCTAGCTTTTTGCTGTGTCCTCACTTACTGGAGGGACTAGGGAGCCCTTTCGGGTCTCTTTTATAAGAATAGGAATCTCATTCATGAGGGCTCCATCCTCAGGACCTAAGCATCTTCCAAAGTCTTCACCTCCTAACCCATCACACTGGAGGTTAGGATTTCATCATATAAATTTGGGGGGACATACTCATTCAGACTATAGTAATGAGAGTTATTTGGGCCTGCTTGTTCGTCAGGGGTTCTATGGGTCAGTGTCCCACAACAAGGGGACATTCTCAGGCATGACCAGTCTAATGCAAATAGTCTAGTAGAATAGTGGAGTATGGGGCCAGGAAGCATGTGCTTAATAATATGATAGAATTGTCATACCATCTATATGTTCCTATTTCTTCACTACGTACCTTCAATTCTACCTTTAGCCTAGGACTAGTTCATCTTTGTACCTCCTGAACCAAGCATAACACTGGACATACTGGGTGTTTAAACACTCCTGTGTTTTTTAAATAGTTGGTGAATGAATGAAGGAATAAATATCAGGTATCCCCTCTATGTGAAGATAATGTTTAAAATTAATACACTACTTACAACTAAGTTATTCTAATTTAATTCTGGACTCTATGACCTTAATTTATGCCATATAATTTAAATTCCTCAATGAACCCCGTAAGATAAAATTTATTGTGCTTATTTAAATATGAAAAAGGAGCTCTTGAAAGATAATTCATGTTGTTGATTTTTGCCCCACTTTTCTAGTCATGAAGATCTCTTTGAATATTCTAACATTTATGTTATCTAATTCCACACATTTTTTTTGGACAGATTTGCAGGTACACATTCTGTCTCTTTAACATCATAAGGTCAAGTATAGAACCCGATGACTCAAGTGTGGAACACTTTGTAACGATTGATGCCAAAGTAATTTAATCTACTTTCTCTGGGCGCAGTGTTCATATAGTTACCAATCCATTTAATAGTACTGTCAATCTGCTCACAATTCTTGGTCTTGACCTGATGCCAAGGGGAAATGAATTCACACTTGAACAAAAATTCCATTTCCCTACGAGCATAGTCCAGGCAATACTTACCTCTACAGTGCTCCTATTCCCCATCACCTTATTTTAAAGGAAGCTTCAATATTTCCCATCAATGGCTAATTTCATAAGGGGGACAATAAATGGGAGAACACCTTTAAAATAATCTCATCATTGGAAATTTTGCATTTTTTCATGGTCTCTAAGCATAGTATTTATTCATTGAGAGCTCCAGTTTTGTTGGAGAAAGAGCAGAAGGAGGGGCCTAACTTGAAATTCATGCCCCATTTCTGAGGGCATATATGTCTGATTCCTGTGTTTCACCATTTGAAAAGTGCTAGACTGATTGGGCCCAGACTGTAACCCCACACAGTAGCAAGGCAAGACTAAGGGAACATTGTTTTGACTTTGGCTTCTGAGACTCTTTGAATTCATTATGGAGGTGAGGAACATAAATGGCAGGCTTCTAAAACAATATTATTGACCGGATGGTATTTGGAGGAGTGCATTTTATTCTATTTAAGTATTTCTTACCTTTAGAAAGAAGATTATGGATTGGGCTACCATGTAGAGACAGAATAATGACACATCTTATTTTATAGACTATAAAGACTGAATGATCATAAGTTAAATCATAGATGGTTTATCAGTCGTTTGTAACTTTTTGGGAAGTCATGATGACATGATGAAAACTGAGAACTTAATACAAGCAATTATCTTCGCCCCAGAATTTCCCCATAAATAAACACACACAGTAATAGATCTAATTTCAGAGGTTTTCAAGCATGAATGAATCCTGCTCTTGGAAACCAGGTCAAGGGCCCTTAGTCAAATAGTATTTAAGAAAAGAGGTAAAGTTTAATTCCTGCCCAAAATTGGTGGAATAAATAAATTACAGAACTGTGTAATAAAAAGTAGATATTCTAGAACTCTTAATTTAATTGAATCTCTGGGAATCACTGTTTATTTTCAACACAGCTATGAAGTGTGTGTGTTTTCAGATTCTGTTGCTTAAAATAATAGACCTGAAAGATTGGCATGCATCCCCACATTTCTGAAGAAGTTAATATATGTGTCTTGGGAGCACAGATTGGATTTTAGATATGCCTATATAAATCTGGTGATTGTTGTGAAAGGTGTATTCCTTAACATGGCAGCATTAGATTTTCAACTTAGAACAGGAATGAAACTTGGATTAAGTACAGAGGAACATTTGAACTATAATAGCATAAGTAAGAGCTGTGAAGCAGCAAATGCATATAGTTCTTGTTGAGAAAGGAAATATCAGAGGTGCCCTAGGAGTCAAAAGGAAAAGACAGACATTAAGTCATATTAATACATTTCTGTACAATATATAGAAAATTGGCATTTAGAGCACTTTATTTTGGGCAAATAAAAAATTTATTTGGGGAGGTGGGGATTGAGGGAAATGGGTGAAGGTAGTCACAAGGTAAAAACTTCCAGTTACAAGATAATTAAGTTCTGGGGATATAATGCACAACATAGTGACTATGGTTAACTATACTTTATTGTATCTTTTAAAGTTGCTAAGAGAGTAGATCTTGAAACTTCTCATCACAAGGAAAGACATTTGCATCTATGTGAGGTAATTAATGTTAACTTATTGTGGTAAATTGGCAGTATGTGCATATATCAAATGCTGTACACCTTGGACTAATACAATGTTGTGTGTCAATATTTCAATGAAACTGAAAAAAATTAAACCTAATATTGACTTGCCTAAGTTGGTATTTGATAGTACAGCTAGATAGAGAATGAGGACCCTGGATGTTGGTAAAACCAAAACAGTGGATTCCATTAGGAATAAGCTTGGAACCCTGTAAGGGCAGGATTTATTAATTTCACATCCTGAACTGGAAGACCTATGCTAATTTGCTGATTTGCAGACCTGTGTTATTGCCAGTGACAGTTGAGAAAGTAAGCCTCAGGGTAGGCTAAAATCTTGTATAGTGTTTTTTAGTAAGAAATTTGCTCTTTCAAGAGTCACTAATCAGAGGCATGAGATTCATTGTCATGCCCTGCATTTAAGCACCTTTCTGCTTCTGAGTCCAGCCTTATTGAAGAAAGGAAGCTTTGTTTACAATCAGCAGTTAACTTTTGCTTAGGTCAACTAGTTTAAACTTGTGCTATTAGTTGACTCTCACAGACCTATGGCTGCTTGTTAGATCACTTTTTTTCTTAGTCATTACTGGAAACTTCTCTAATATCCTGCACCTATAACTCCTATTTTTCTTTTATATTCTGCATAGGGGCATTAAGGTTGTCACTGGCTATTCCCTGTGATTGTTGGAATCGCAAAAACAGTCAATAGTATTGGTGGCTTTTCCTCACAATTTCCCAGATAATTGTGCTATTTTAATTAGAGTGTGGATAGGTCTATAAACAAGTTGCTAGACTTTTACTCAGTAAGGAGCATCTATTTCTGTTTCAATTCACTACTGGTATTCTCTAAGGAAATGCAAAAATGCTTTCCATCTGGAATTAGGAATCCTTTATTTTCATTGGGGAAATCTGTGCTTCTGGGAAGCTCTTTAGTTTGGCTCATTACTCAGTTGCCATGCTGCAAGAGATGGAAAACATGAGAAACTAAAAAACATCTTAAATGACACCAGGGGTAGGTAGAACAGTTTAAAGCAATTTTGATGCATTCCCACAAATAGTATGTTAAAATATTCTAAATGCACTATGAAGTAGGTGGGTAGGTGTTAATATTTACACTCTTCAATATAAGAAAACCATTTAGCACAGTTAAGACTGACTTTAGTGAAGTCACTTGACGTGTTAATTTCAAAGCCAGAGGCCCTGACTTCAAACCCATACTCCTCCCATGGGGCACACTGTCCTCCAGCCAGGAGAATCTGAAGAGAAAAGAGAGGAAAGAGTAGGAGGCAGCAAGCACAGAAAGCAAAACTTAACCTTGCTCTGTTTGGGCTGGGAGTTACTGGTTTGTTACATCAATAGGGAAACAGCTGAGTGATGTGAGAAACTCAGGGGGTTAAATTCAGAAAGGCTGATGGTCCATTTTTGGCTTTGCCACCCAAGCTTTGGGATTTTGCAAACTTACCCTTTTAGCGTCAGGCTCTTCATTGTGTAATTAACAATATTATTTGTGGGGATAAATGAGGTATTCTACTAACAGACCAGTTTGCTGGAGTTTACTGTCAGGGAGGGTTCGGTTCTTAAAAGCTGCCTAGATTCCAGGAAAAAGGGGTGGGGGCAGTGTGAGTAGAGGGAGGATTATTTGCCTGCATCCTTCCATTTATTACTCTTCTCAAGAGCTCTGGATCATAGAGTAGATGCACTCATAAATCAGAGAAATGCGACTAACAGCTTTATATAAGCCTCTTTGAAAATGTCAAGACTGGACAATATAATGATGTTCCCTGTCCTTCCCCAACTTGAATTTGAGGCCTAGATGATCAGAACCAGCTAGTTGGGGGCAAGTAGAGAAATTGGAACAGATGGAGCAGAGACCTTGGTGGGGGTCTCTGTAACAGCTGCCTTACCTAGGTGGGTTCAGATAAATGGAAGAAAAATAACTGACTTCCAGTGACTTAACAATAAGAGAAACCTTGAGCACTGACTTGATCTTTCACTCTTCTCTGATTCTAGCAAGTTAAACTAATGTAATGAACATTTCTGTTGAAACATATCCTATATACTATGGGGTTGAGAAACATTTATAAAATCAAATAGCAGAGTTGCAAAAGAATTTAGAGATCATCCATTCCAGTGATTTTTCTTACTCAGTTAGACATGGAACTCTTCATAGCTCATAAAAATCCAACATCTAAAATGAATTAAAATGTTACTACTCTTCCTGAAACAGAGAAGCTTGAAGCTTTTACCTACCCCGCCATTGGGCACCCACAGTACCTTCAGTAGATACTTTGAAAACCATGGATCTAATCAAACAGCTCGTTTCACATTTAGAGACAGAAGCCATAAACAAATTAAGTTATTGTCCCAAGTCACATAATGAATTAGTGGTTAAACTTAACAAGGACTTAAATCTCCTTACTCCCAGTTTAGAACACTTTTTAATTCAATGCACTATGCCCCTTTGCTCAGTTATTCCAGAATTCCTCTTTGGGAGTTAATTTACCAGGAAGAGGTAAACCTAAGATCTTCTGCCCATTCATCCCCTGGACTATTCACCTTTGTTATCTGCTGTTACCATCCATCTAGAACTGCCTGCTACTCACAGGAAGTGTTTAACTACACAGAGTTTGTGGTGGGGAAGAATCAGGGTGTGGGAAATCTGCTTCGGATTCCAATGCCTTAAATGCTTCTAGAGTCAGATCCTTCTGAGATTAAGTTCCCGAGTTATTTATGGGTATCTTGTTTTCCTGCGAGCATCTTTTGCTTTGCAAACAAGGCGCGAGAGTCATTTCCAAGCAGATGCCCTCTATGTGGAAAGAAGATTGTCTCTAAATAGGCTACTTTTTCAAGTTTTAATTGGCCTAATTACTTCACGTTTGTAAAGTGCTTTGAAGAGGAAAGGTGCTGTATTAGTGCTGCTTGTTATTATTTTAGCTACCCCAGCGGCATTTACTGGCTTCTTAAATTGCCTCTCTTGAAGTGACCTAATAATCAAATTGCCAGGGAAGATTTCTTCTTAATTTTTTCTTTCTTTTTCTGTTTTTAGCGTACTGTTACTCAAACATAAGGGAAATTGGGAGACTAATGATGTACAGCACACTTTTCTCTTTTGACTAATTCAACTTTCCCAGTATCTTTCTAGGGTTGAGGATGAATTGGACCTTGACTCTCTGCCCCTCTCCCAGATTCTGTCTTTGTGTTAGAGCTGGCTTTTCCAGAGGCAACATCTGCCAGTAAAACGTGTTGCTAGGAACTTCTCTAAAGACTCTCAGGAAGTCCTACCATTTGCCACGACGTGGATGGAACTAGAGGGTATTATGCTAAATGAAATAAGTCAATCAGAGAAAGACAATTATTATATGGTTTCACTCATGTGTGGAATTTAAGAAACAACAGAGGATCATAGGGGAAGAGGGAAAAATGAAACAATAAATCAGAGAGGGAGACAAAACCATAAGAGACTTTCAACTATAGGAAAGAAACTAAGGGTTGCTGGAGGGGAAGGGGGTGGGGGGATAGGGTAACTGGGTGATGGGCCTTAAGGAGGGCATATGATGTAATGACCACTGGGTGTTATATACAACTGATGAATCACTGACCTCGACCTCTGAAACTAATAATATACTATATGTTAATTAATTGAATTTAAATTAAAAAAAATAAAGTAAGTGTAAAATGGATTCTAGAACAACGGTCTTTGTGGAAGAGAAAAATCCCTTTGAAGATGTCCAGACTGTATTTCCAGATTCTTACATAAACCATTGTATTTTAGGATTTGAGGTCTTGTAGTAAATCAGACAACTTCATTCTCTTCATCCTGTACAGCTTCCACTCTAACAAACTGGGTAAAACTGAACAGCAAGGAAGCAATAAAAATAAATGAAAATTAACATAGAAAGGAGCAACAAAATCTGAAAGGTGATATGAACAAGAAGGAAGGGGGATAGTGGAGGTAGATTGTGCAGACCTGTAAAGAATCGCTGTCTTTGAGAGTTCAGTCCTTTTTTTTTTTTTTTTTTAAGATTATTTACTTATTTATTTTTTGGGGGGTGGAAGGGGCAGAGGAAGAGGGAGAGAATCTCCAGCAGACTCTATGCTGAGCATCGAGCCCCGACTCAGGGCTCCATCTCATGACCCGAGCCCCTGAGATCATCACCTGAGCCCAAACCAAGTTACACGCTTAACCAACTAAGCCACACAGGCACTCTGAGAGTTTGGTCTTTTTTGAGAATTAGTTCCCTCAGCCTATCATCCCAACTCCAGTCCTTTTCTGAGTCTCTGTTGAATTTCTTGTTGTCATAGAAGTTTAGGGTTCCTGGTACAGAGACAGGAGTTTATAAAACTAAACAGGTCCATCTTTTCCCCTCTCAGGCTGACTCTGGAAGGCAGGTAGCCTTAGGTAGTTTTCTAATATAGTTAAGTAACTTATATACCTTTTATGGACTTGTGAGCAAGTCCTAGAGGACATTTAACAGTTTCATGAAAAGAAATGTTTTTATTCAGTTTTTCCCAATTAACCACCATCCATTTTGTTATGTTTTTATTCAGTTTTTCCCAATTAACCACCATCTGCACATTAATTTATACACAGGATTTCACTGAAGTTTCATGCAAATTAGGTTTTAAAAATGGGATTTTGTTTTCATATGGACTTAATTTTGAAGTCCAGTTTATCTTTCTTTATCACTTACAAAATTAGGTTCCTTATTTCAAGTTGGTCTCCACTGGTTTTGTCTTCAACCTCTTTTGTCAAATTGGGTACCATTCAAGTCTTTGTGATCTTTGAACAAGTGCATATACCTTTTCAATGGAGGAACTATCTAGTTAAAGATTTCTGGTCTTTTTGCATACATGGTTGATAATTGGTACTTCCTTTAGGTGGTATATGATGTCTTTTCCTGGAGGAGGTTAAGATTGACCAGTGGGTTCAGATGCTCCTCAGGCAGCACCATCCATTTAAAGAGTTCCCATCAGCCATTCACCTAATGGATTTCACAATCTGATCCTTGTCTAGCTCTATTATTTCTTTAGAAGTTGAAAAATTATGATTTTTCTCATTCTGTCAACCATTTAGCATTGATTAGCTGATCTTCTTCTATGAAGAGAATCTTTCCTGGTAAGAAGAGGCATTTTTAGAACTGAAAGGGACTGAGAGTTTCATGCTTCTGCTCATTTGGCTGATAAGGAAATCCGAGTGCTAAAATGGTTTCAGGAGAAATGTGATACTTGCTTAAGGCCGCACAGATATCTGCCTTCTGGCTAGAACAAGGATCTAGTACATCAATACATAGTAAGAAGCTTACCCTAGACTAGATTGTGCATCTCCAGCGCCACTGCCTGGAGGGGAGGGCATCAGGGCTGTATAATACCCTGGAGGTGATGAGGCTTGTGACCGAAGTAGGGCTCTTGGGAAGGCATTTAAATTCTAAACTTTAAGACACTATGCTGGGCAAAAATACTTACCATTGAGTACCTATTCTGAGTAGATATTTTCTAGGCAGTGCAAATGGACATATCTCATTAGAGTGATAGAGAAATGGAAAACCCAAGGATTAATGACTGGCATAACACATAATGATAACATATGGCCTGTAAGGCAATCACCACATATAGGAATATTCTTTTTCTCAGTTGTTAAAGTTATTAAAGGGCATGGTCCTACCTACCAAAATCAATTTTCATAGACATGTATATTATAAACATGATGAGAAAGGTGAAAATTAACAGACCCTGAGAAAAATGGTACAGTCTTGAATTTGCTTTTCATCTTTATTGCTACTGATCTTGAGTGCTTCTTTTTCTTGCTGTAGAATCCTTCAACTTTGGCATTCTACTCTCCTCCATTTCTTATGTATCATTTATTCCAAGTCTTGGAAAGAACTTTCCCAAGATTTAGATAGTGTTTGTTACTTGGTCAGGGTTATTTTTTTGCAGTAACCTGACAAGTATAAATCACATTTTAATTGGTAACAGAGATGTTTTTCCAACTTCAAAAAAAAAAAAATGTTAAGAACCCAGCAGGTGCATTAATTGGAAAAGTAGTATGAATCCCCATGATATAATAAGGGTTTGCCCCTGCATGTCTCCTAGGAAGTAAGAACAGGGATCTATGGCCCAAAGAGAGGGCAGGAGTGGCTACCGTGCTCACTGTGTGACCCTGGGGCCTGAACCAGTTGTTCTGAGGTTGCCCAAGAGGATGGTGCATTGCCTTTAGTTATGCTCAACTCGCTTGTGATTATAAGGCGGTTGGTCTACCTAAGAAAGCCCTCAAGGCCTTTAAAATTGAGTTAGGCCCATGCATGCGTGTGCATGCAAACACATGCACACACACACACACCCCCCTTACATTTGCTGGTTGAATTGATTGATACTAGGAAAGTGTTGCCATCTAAAAATACCTTTACCACGCTGTGACCGTAGGATTGTTCTTTTCCCTTCTGTAAACAATTTTTCCTCCCTAGAAATTGTTTTTTTCTTTTTTACATGCCACCAAAAATGAACATTTGAAGTTACCAATCAGAATATAGATTAATCAGGAGGGCTTTTCTTAGAATTGTCAGCTTTAATATTTATGGGAAAGAAGAATGTTGCATCAAATGCCTTTAAATCTAGGTACTACTGTACTAAATGCCAGAGTTATTTCCTGCAAGTATGCAGGTGTGTGTGAGGAGGGGTAGAGGTGAGGGAGGGAGGAAAGAGGAATACTTTGTAGTTTGGTGGAAGGTATGCTTGATCAGGTCCTAGCAATATCACATAATCTGAGACAGCTGGACTCTTCCAGCCAGAGAGAAGTATCACTAGGGGGTGGATATGTGGGGTGATGGCAAGATACAGAATTCCTTCAGACTTTAAATTCCTGGAGTTATAAGGCCCTGCCAGTCTGTTTGGGCTGCTATAACAAAATACCATTGCCTGGGTGGCTTATAAACAACAGGAATCTATTTCTCACAGTTCTGGGGGCTGGGAAGTTCAAGACGGCTGCAAGATTCAGTGTCCGGTGAGGTCACACTTCTGCATAGACACTATCTTCTCATGGCTGTACCCTCAAGTGCTAGGGCAAAGGCGCTCTCTGGGGCCCCCTTCTAGAAGGGGCTAATCCTGTTCGTGCTCCCCCCTCATGAGCTGTAGGTTTCAATAGAGGAATGTTGCAGGGACACAAAGCGTAATCAATAGCAGGCCTCTATCTTATCCCTTTTTAATACTTGTCTTGAGACCAAGCCCATACACGATCCTAAAGCAATGTTTGGGGAACTGCAGTGAAAATAAACTTTGTGGCTATTTCCTAGAGTCAATCCAGTAGAGGAAAAATTCTAAATCAAATGACTCAAGAGATGAAATTCTACCCTTGCTAGAGAAGGAATTTCTCCATGTTAGAGTTTATATCTGCCATTACAGATTTCCCTCCCTGATTTATGCCAGACGTTTTACCTTTCCTGAGTCTACTTACCTCTCCTTATGTCATCTTTTTAGTATTTATACCGTCAACGTATTTATAGACTATCTAGTACGTCCTCGCTTAGGCAAACAATACTTGTGTACCTTCTTTAATCTGACCTCCTAAGTCTGTCTCTGCCTCCTTCATCATGTTCACTGCTCTTCTCTGGACCATTTATTTCCAACTTTACTCCATCAGATCATCATAAAATCTGCCAAAATGGAGCTTAGGATTCCTGAGCTGGGAGACAGCTGTCCTGTGAATTAGTTGCAATATCTATGTTTGTATCTGGAAAGCACCACTTAGAACATTGTATCCTTAGTTTTCCTCTTATATTTACATATTCCCTTTTATATTTATTTATCTTACTAGACTGAATGCTCTAGAATCAAGACTTATTTTTATATTCTCAGATTTGCAGGGCTTGAAGCATAATAGTTGCTCAATAAATATTAACTGGGTACAGTGATCTAAACTATCACTGGCTCTTCTACCCTCTTCTCCATATTACTTAAATAGAAGTGATTGGATTTGGTCCTAAATGACATGGATTCATCCTTTTTCTTGTTTCTGTCTTGTTTATGACTTAAAATGGAACAAAGCTAGGGTATGTAATGAAGAAAAAAAGCCCCCCTCTAGGGTAAGGTAAACTTTGTTTTTTGTATCTTTAGTTTCTTCTTCTTTTCCTATCCAATATTTAAATTATTTAGATGGCAATTGCTTTGAAAATGGTTCTTGTTTACTTTTATTTTCCCAACAGCCTGAGAGAGTCTGTAGAAATTGATATAGTAAGCTAGTAAGATTCAATAGTAATCTATTTATACTTTTGTACCCTTTATTCTGTATTCTTTGATTTTTTTTTTTCCTGCTACAACACAGAGAAAAATAATTTTGGATAATATTTAAACAAGACACTTACTCTAGTTGTGCTTTTTATTGTCATTATTTTGTGAATATACTATGTTTATGAAATAAACATTCTGAGATTTTTATCAAGACTTCCAGGAGCAATGATAGAATATTTTAAATGACATATTCTTGGATATAGCCCCATGAAAACATTTGTTATGTGTCTGTTCAATTATGAATTTATTTTGTTTGAAAACCTCAATTTTTACAAAGCACTTCATGCACATTTTCACTTATCCTTTCATACATTAGGTGATACTGAATCAGGTTGCTGGACCATATCTAGTCCATATTGCTGATCTGTGTTATTGCCGGAGATATTCAGAAACCAGAGATTTATGTATCATATAATAAAATGGTGGCATGTTCTTAGCCCTTTCTGAGTGAGGGCATAGAATGTTTTCTTTATTATCTGAGTGGATATTCAGTAGTGACAAAAGAACATCCTCCTAATATTTCAAGCCATGGTGAACCTGCCAGTTTTATATTTGCTTTCGTAACTCATGGCCACTTACTTACCTGTGATGTTGCTTGTATGTCTTTTTCTTCTAATTGGTGATCTGAAACATTCTATGAATGTATGTCTAACATAAATGTGAAAAGCACATGCACTTTTCATAGTACAATTTTCCAGCTGATGTCTGGACTAACAAAATAGCTGTCATCACTCTTGTTAAAACCACATCCTTGTCTTCGGTGACATGAGTCCTGATTTAGTTTCAAATGCATCCTGGGTAGAAGATAGATGAAATGGTTGGGCTGGATGGACAGATGGTTAGATGGTGGATAGATGGATGGCAATTCCAGCACCATGTTCCTGTGAGCTCGTTATACACATCCACATTGCTTTCAGAGATATCTCCCATTCTGCCTAGACTAACTCTAGAGAGACTTCAGTCGTCTCTACCAATTCTATAATTAGTCACATTTGAAAGGTACTTTGGGTGACAGCTTGTTAGAAAGCAACCATGACCTTTATAGATCTCCACTCCATTAAGCACAGTTAATAAGATCTTGCCATAGGCATGAGCTCTTTGCTTGGGGAAATTTGGGGATCTTGTTAGAAAGGAACAGAAGATGATGGGATGGCAGAGAAGGAGAGAAAGGTTGGCATCAATCAATCAGCAGCCTAAGTGAATGACAGGGGTGGGTTCCTTTTACCTTTCTGGTTGTCAGATATTGAAACAAATGACTTTGCTACTGTTGGCATCACCAAATCATGTTTTCTGATACCTCGGGCAGTTTACCTCTCAACTGCGTTCCATTTATCATTTTCAATCTGCATCACGGATCTCTTTTTTCCTGTTGCAGGGTTATTGCCAATGTGAGTATGGAGATGGTGTCTGTATGTGTGTGTTGTGTGTGGTTCTTACTCTTTTGAAATGACAAGTTCCACAATAAGGACAGAGCATGAATCCTTCTAATTTCTCTCTCTTGGAAGTCTCCATGTAATGTGAACTAAGTAGCTCATGAAGAGGGTAAGAACACAGTCGCCAGTGAGTGACAGTTATGCTCTCCTCAAGGGAGGGGGTAGCATGGGAAAAGACAAAAATCAACCCTCGTGCTCTGTGTTAATTTCCACATTGTGGAATAATATGTCCTGGCAACAGTGCCCTCAGGAAAGAGCCAAGTTTGGCTCGGCATCCCATGCTGGCCGATTTGGCCCTTGTCAGATGTTGTCCCTGCCTGGCACCACAGCTTGCCTAGTTTTAGACATTTATTGCTCTTTATTGGGATGTCTTGTGGCAACTTTGCTGCCATAACAGGGCACCTGAATTTCATGAAAGGAGGTTCTTTGTCCTGCACTTTAAGCCTGTGTGTTTAGTGTGGTTGTAGAACATGACCTTTCCACTTAAAAATAAACATCTCTATAGCAAATAAATAAATAAATAAATAAATAAACATCTCTACATATAGAGTTACCTGTAGGTATTTGAACTCAATAACTGATTTTTCTGTATCTTTCTTCTACCTCCTTTTGTTAGGTTTTGCTACAGTCCTGCATGGGTCTACTTAGATGTGGAAATTTTTTGATAGATACAATAAAGTATTGTAAATGTATTTAAACTTCCTTAAGATCTTAGAGACATTATCTTTTCTCTAGCTTGCTTTATTGTAAGAACACAGTATACAATACATATACAAAATATGTGTTAATTGGTGGTTATTGGTGAAGCTTCCATTCAATGGCAGGCTGTTAGTAGTCAAGTTTTAGGGATATCAAAAATTATACAGATTTTCAACTGCGTAGGGGATCACTGACCCTAACCCCTGAGTTGTTCAAAGGTCAACTGTATATAGTTGGTACATATAATTCCATTGTGTATATATATGTATATATACCATTATATATATATATACATATGTAAAATACATAAAAACAATGGAATACTGTTATTTCAAATCTCCTGAGTCTAACTTATAAAGTATGTTTGAACTAAATTCAAGATACACTTACATAATTATTCATGTTTTTAATTTCTTTAAAACAATTTATTGTAATATTTAGATGGATCAGGCATTTTTGGCACAGCCTTTAAGTCTGTTAATTATCTAGCTTGAGTAGAATTTCCAGTCATGTTTTTCAGTATCACCTTCAGATAACCAGCTAGACTATCTATATTTCTAATGCTTGAGTGATAAGACTTTAAGGTCACTGTGTTTTGAGTTTGAACCAAAGCTTCGACATGTATTAAATTTGTGATCTCAGATAATATCTATTTAAAATTCCTTGGGTCCTAGATTCTTCATCTTTAAAATGGTATAATAATATATCATGGTGTTACTGTAAAAATTAAATAAAGCATGATACTTAAGATACATAGCTTTGTATTGGCATATAGTGCCTAAGTAATGAAACACCCACCAGATCTTGTATTTCCCTTCTGAGCTTTCCTTCTTGAAATTTCCTCTGTCTGGGGTGATTCTTCTCCACTTTTCATATTTAAATCCTACCTTCATATCCCACCAGAAATTCTTTTTTTTTTTTTTTTAAGATTTGTTTATTTATTTGAGAAAGAGAACGAGTGGAAGGGGCAGGAGAGAGGGAGAGAGAATCTCAACCGGACTCTGCACCCAGCACGGAGCCTGATGTGGGGCCCAATCTCACAACTGCATAGCTAATAAAAGGTTAATGTTTCAAAACCAGGTTCCTTCATAGTTAAATATTACTTGTTATTCCCACTCCGCTGTTTCCTTCACCTTCCAGTGATTAGTTTATTGATTGCTGCTATTGCTGATTTTCATCCGTTTCCCAAATGGGACTGGAAACTCCATGAGAGCCAAACCTTGCATTGGTTACCCCTCTACAACTCAGCATCCAGAGGAATAAATGATGTTGAGCACTTGAAATGTGAATAGTGTGAACAAGAAACTGAATTTTAAATGTTGTCTTATTTCTATTTAAATTTAGAAAGCCATGTTTGGCTACCCTATTAGACAGCATAGCCTTATGCAACACTTGCTTTTTTGCTGCCTCAGATTGTCTTCACAAAGATACACTGAATTCCCTTTCCTTCTATTATCACATTACCAACACAAATGAAACTTGCTCTTCTAGAGCCATTTCTCCCTTTACTATATCGCAATATTTGGCTTTTCCCCCTTATTCTCAGCATGATGCCTAATTGTCTCAAACTCCAAAGTATTTCTTTATTCTGTTTTTGACCCCATTAGAGGCAGTGTTTTTCATAATTGTCTCCCATTTCTTTTCCTTCTTTTTGTTTTCCTGAAGTCTTTTTGCCTTCTGATATGCATAGGGATGTTGGGACTCCTATGGCTGAGATTGGGAGTTAGGGTCACAGGAAGATGACCAAAAAGAATTGCCCTCAAAACCTGTGTTGGGCGCCTGGGTGGCTCAGTTGGTTAAGCGACTGCCTTCGGCTCACATCATGATCCTGGAGTCCCGGGATTGAGTCCCACATCAGGCTCCCTGCTCAGCGGGGAGTCTGCTTCTCCCTCTGACCCTCCCCCCTCTCATGCTCTCTCTCTCTCATTCTCTCTCTCAAATAAATAAATAAAATCTTAAAAAAAAAAACAAACCTGTGTTACTGATTAGACAGAAAATAACGAAGGGGGTGCAAACTGTTGAGATTTATCAGAGGGTAGGAGAAAAGACACTGTGAAGGGGAAAATTAAGTACCTGGTGAGGACTTCTGTCAATTAACACATGAGTGTTGAGTGTCAGGCACTGAGCTCAACACATTATATATACTTTTAAAATTTAACGGAGCGTCTTCTTATGAGATTAATTTCTACCTGCATTATACTTTGACTGAAACTAACACCCAACTAACAGTCTCAGGTTATCCAGAGTCTAAATGGCTATTTAAAGATTTGAACTAATGTTTACCTGTTTCATCTCTTAACCTATGGACTTTTTGTAATTCTTGCATGAGACTTTCTTCAAAATGGACACTGAATGTGTAGTGAGTACTGGATTATACTTCATTGCCCCCTTGCCTTTTCCCCAGAATTCTACCTCATGGTCAGCTGGTAAGTCCCAGTGCACTGTTATCCTTCCAGATCCTTCTGAACCTGATTTTTATGATTTGTCAGTGAAAGCTCTTTCTTTCCTTTTTTGGTTGCATAGCCAACGCCATTAAAAAGGAAAATTGTTATTCTGTGCTGTTTGCATCAAATAAATCTTCGGCTGATGCAAAAAATTAGTCATTAAGTATCAGCCATCTGCTTCTCTAATCTCCTTAAAGTGCCATATCAAATTGGCAGATACCATTGAATTTTAAGGAAAAAATCTTTAGTGTGAAAAAGTGACATTAAAGGTTTATGTCCTCTTCTTGTGGCCCAATAAACAATATTAATGGCAAAGCATGCAAAGGATTAATAGGTCCTCCCTGCAAGAGGCTCAGTTATAGCAATCCTGAGGAATTCTGCAGGCTAAAATATGAGCCCTACAGTACCTCCACAAGCGTAAATTATTTGGTTTTTCTTCTTGAAGGAGAGCCTGTCAGTCTAAAGGCAATTTTTCTCTTTGATCCTTTGTACTGTAATTTCATGTATTCATGGCAATGCACCCTCCCACATAGAGTGTTCTCCCTACCCTTAGCCTCGCACACCATCTTTCCCCACCAGCCAGTCTCACAAAAATGAACATACTTCTTGGAGAGATAGCATTTTCCCCCCTCTTGTGTGTTTGATATGTTCGGGAACATTTTATGAGAATAGAGAACAAAACTGAAGCAATATTTGAATGAAGAAGTTTCTTAAGTAAGTGCCAACAGAAACTTGGCATCCTTAAACTCCTTCTCTGAGAGGAATGCTAGCATTCACTGACCCAGCTCTCCTGTTTTTTATAAATAAGGGGACTGAGCTCAACCTAATAAAGAAACGCAAACTAATGGCAGTTTGAATTTGCAATTTCAGATATTTTATTCAGCTTTTTCTAAAATGTTCTAGATGGTCTATTATATATCTTACTTTTCAGGAAAGTGGTCTTTATCCGGAGACTTTCAACCTCTGCCTTTGGCTAGACATGAATAGGTTTGATTATAGTCTTCAAACCTTTTAAGATAAACAGGCAAATAAATGGCAGCTGGTTCTTTTTGGGGAGGGTTCAATAAGGCTCTCCTATATAATTTTCCTATAAAACTATCATGATATCCTAAACATTACCCCTAGAAATTCAGTCATTTAAAGGCTGAGAAATCAGTCTTTACCCTAGTGAAATTAGTCCTCTGTGTTGTTGTTATTAGTAACTATCACCTTCATTAATGTTATTGTTGGCAAATTATTTAATATCTTTAAATTTCAACTTTCTGGTTTTCAAAATGAGTATAATAATAGCAACTGTGGAGATCTTATGTAAAGATTAAGCCAGAGAGCTTGCTTATATCAAGTGTCTACCATGAGCCTAGCATAGAGTGATTACCAACCCTCACCACCAACAAAGGGAAGCCATTAATGTTTTCATTACTGGAAATGAATACATTGTCTACTTGGACAGTAATTAAATGTTGAAATGCACTCTAGGTATTCCATCCTTAAAAAGATTCTAGTAAATGAGTAAGTTATAATGAAGCTATATTATTCACATCTGAAGGAGCTGCTCAGGAATCATCCAGAGAAGACCTGTAGACTAGAGAGAGTATGTTAGAGGACTTGCAGTCCGTCATATACTTGTTGGGACTGCATTCACACACACTTTAAGGCAGAGCAATATGAGTAAGTGGAAATGAAAAAATGGGGTAAAACATCACCTGGTTTAGCTTTAGGGACCTGGGTCAGTGGCTTTTAAGCAAATACAGTGTTAGCCCTGGGAGAATTTGGAAAAGTGTGGGAATATTTGTGGTTGTCAATTGGCATCTGGTGCCTACATTCAGGAATTCTGAAACTCTTGTATTGCATGAGACATTCACACACACTGAAGAATTAGCCAGCCCCAAGTATCAAAAGTGCATCCCTGTCGAATATAATATTGTGATGGTGAATGGAAGAGGTATGGAGAAATGAGTGATCAGACAACTAGATAAGGCTGATATCAGGGGTCTTTTTCTAAGCCATAAATACATGAAAACTTAATGAAGAGAAAATGAGCTATAAGGTTATTTGTATAAAATATAAGAGTTTTCAATCTTCTGTGCTTGTTTAGATCTCTACCTTACCAGGAACATATCACTACCTCTTCATGTCTAAGTAGAGATGAAAGTTTAAAGCAGTTTAGCACAGCGGTTGATTCTGGGCTCTGGAATGAGATAGCTTGGTTTGTATCCAGACTCACTGCCTGTTTCTATGATCCTGATAACTTACTCTTCCTGTGCCTTAATTTTCTTTAAAAAAATCATTATTTATATCTTCATAGGATTAGTAGGAGAATTAAATGCATTAATACATATGAAGTGATTATAACAGTTCCTACCATAAAGTTGAGTGTTCAATACATATTGCTCATTGTTGTTATTAATGAATAAGAGGAGCAAACCATTAACACAATTTGAGGAACATCTGCAAGATTATATTGCAAACATCAGAATATGGAGGAAAAACCCTAAGAGAAAACAAAGGAAGACCCTATATATTAGTCAAAGATTTAGACATCATCTAACCCATAATGACAGTTTGAAATTCATGTTTTCATTCAGCATTGGGAATTAGGCAGCAGTTAAGAATTTATTCTAATGTCTGTCTTAATTTTATAGGCTACAGTTTCATGCAGAGACTGGGCCATACCTGTTTCCAAAAATGGCATCATAACTTCCTTCTTGGAGTGTTTTAGGTCTTCCACTCTTCTCTCATTTTCTCTTCCTGTTTTTTTCCAGCCCCTGTTTACCTTAGTTCCTTTGTTACTATCTCTCTGTGATCCTACTTTAATTATAAATGTAACTACTCTCTATTCACTACTGTGTAGTGCCTCTTGGTTAGGTTGGTGTTTAGTGTGTGTGTATGTGTTGAAGAATATGGGCAGTGAAAAACAGGGATGGACTTTTTCAGGAGGGAGAGATTGGAACAGAACAAGACATTTTGATTTTGCTGGGCCAGAAACCAATTACATGGTCAGAGGGTCTTCGTTTTATTCTTGCTTCAACTTTTGATGTGAAAGTGGAAAATATGTTACAATTCCTTGACCATAATGTTTTACTCTCTGTAAAATAGGTGTTAAAAATGACCATATGTTCTTAGGGACACTTTGTCAGAAGTAAACTGGTATTGGTATGCCTCTCTGTAATTTAAGGTGCTAATGATTTCTTACATATAATTATATGTATATATAATTATACATATATTCAATTGTGAATATATATATATACAATTGAATGTATATATTCAATTATGGTGCACTAAATGAGACTAAATTATAGTGATGGTCCAATCATAATCTGAGTTGCCACAGCTGCTATTTAATGGCCTGGCTGGCATAAAAATTCTTTTTTATTTTATTTTATTTTTTTAAATTTTATTATGTTAATCACCATACATTACATCATTAGTTTTTGATGTAGTGTTCCATGATTCATTGTTTGCGTATAACACCCAGTGCTCCATGCAGTACGTGCCCTCTTTAATACCCATCACCAGCCTAACCCATCCTCCCCACCCCCCTCCCCTCTAGAACCCTCAGTTTGTTTCTCAGAGTCCATAGTCTCTCACGGTTCGTCTCCCCCTCCAATTTACCCCCCTTCATTTTTCCCTCCTGCTCTCTTCTTCTTCTTCTTCTTTTTTTTTTTTTTTTAACATATAATGTATTATTTGTTTCGGAGGTACAGGTCTGTGATTCAACAGTCTGACACAATTCACAGTGCTCACCATAGCACATACCCTCCCCAATG
>NC_138379.1:17076667-17113211 GCF_054177405.1 Leptonychotes weddellii
CAACAACCCTCTGTTTCCTGAGATTAAGAATTCCTCATATCAGTGAAGTCATATGATACATATCTTTCTCTGACTGACTTATTTCGCTCAGCATAACATCCTCCAGTTCCATCCACGTCGTTGCAAATGGCAAGATTTCATTCCTTTTGATGACTGCATAATATTCCATTGTGTATATATACCACATCTTCTTTATCCATTCATCTGTTGATGGACATCTTGGCTCTTTCCATAGTTTGGCTATTGTGGACATTGCTGCTATAAACATCAGGGTGCACATACCACACTTGTTTTTGTAGCTTTCCCTCTCAAATGGTTTTCTCCTACTTCTGTTTTTCTGTAGGTCCAATGGGTATGTAACACCTACCGCCTTCTATGGAAGCTATTTGCATACATTTATTTTCCCCTTTTATCCTACTTGTTTAAATAGGTGACCTTGAACAAATTACTTATAAATGATACTTCATAGGATTCCTATGACAGTTTAATGAAATGATCAATAAAAAACACATCATACTGCTTAAAAATAGCAAGAACTAAAAACTAGTTTTTTAGAGACCTGAATAACTGCCCATAAACATACCTATCTGAAAACATGAAAAATGTTTATCAGTGCTTGATGTTTGGCAGAAAGTCAATAAATATGTGAATATTTCTTAGATATTGCAGGAATGGAAGGAAAGAGAATGTTTATCACTTATAAGCCTTAGGCTTTAGGGGTCATCAATGAATACTTACTGAATACACAAATTAGTGATTTTATAGCATTGGAACTGATATAGAATATCACCAGATTATCATTTATTGTAGTGGCTTTCAACCTAGGGCATATCTATGTCTCCACCATCTCATGCCATGTCTGGCACATATTAGGTGTTCAATACATATTTGCAGAGTAAGTCATTTTATTACAATTCTTTGAGGTGCTGGTTTATTACAGATTCCTAGCATCCACCTCAGACTTATTAAATCTGAAACACTCGAGGGGGTGAGGCAAAGAAAAAGGTTCTGTTAAACATATTTTATAAATTATAAATTTATAAATTATACTCATAAACCCCAAAGTTTGAGAGTTACTAATTTTTTTTTTAAAGATTTTATTTTTATTTATTTATTTGACAGAGAGAGACACAGCGAGAGAGGGAACACAAGCAGGGGGAGTGGGAGAGGGAGAAGCAGGCTTCCCGCAGAGCAGGGAGCCTGATGCGGGACTCGATCCCAGGACCCTGGGACCATGACCTGAGCCGAAGGCAGACGCTTAATGACTGAGCCACCCAGGCGCCCCTGAGAGTTACTAATTTAAGGTTATTTCTTTTTCCCTTGGAAAGGTTAGAGAACAAATGATCATTTCTTTCTTTTTTTTTTTTTTTTCATTTCTTGTATCTTTAAATCTTTTGCAAAATGGATGCTATCATGGCCCAATGTACTTTTTTTTTCTTAAAGCAAATCTCAATTTTTCACAGTGCAGTACTGTAGCATGCTAATGTTTTTCCTTAAAGTTAGGTTCACTTGTTTAGTCAGTAATTACCTATTAGTAGTTACTGTATGCCGGGTACTTTGCTTAAAAACACAATGATGATGAAGACAAGCTTGGTCATTGCCCACATGGAGCTACGGTGTGTATATGGGGGGCATTCATTAAACAGCTACTTACCCGGGTTACTATACATTTTTTAAAAGATTTTATTTACTTGAGAGAGAGAGAGAGGGATCACCAGCAGGGGGGAAGGGTAGAGGGAGAAGCAGACTCCCCACTGAGCCAGGAGCCGGAGGTGGGACTTGATCCCAGGATCCCTGGATCATGACCTGAGCCAAAGGCAGACGCTTAAACGACTGAGCCACCCAAGCTCCTGGTTACTATATATTTTATGGTATTAATGTGGAGGGGAAAGCATGCAAGCACCAGAATTCACAGACTGGTGACTTGACCTAACTTAAAGCAGAGATGAGCAGATAATGCTTTTCCAAGGATCTGATGATGATTTTGATACCTGAGGAATGTGCAGGAGGTAGCCATAGGAAGAATGGGAGAAATGTGTCCTAGGTAGAGGATTAGCAAATACAAGCATCCTGGAACATTCAAGAAACTTAAAGAAGGCCAACATGTCCTAGGTAGAGTGATCCAGGAGGAGAAGGGTGGGAGGTGTGGATGCTGAAAGGTGGGTGGGTACCAGATGGTGCAGGAGGCTGTGGACCTCCTGATGCGAGAGGTTCAGGTTAATAGCTCTTTCCTCACACTGATACACTGAAAACATCCCCAGAACCCTGAGTCAGCCATTTGAAAACTGAGGTCTAATTATCTCCCTAATAATCCATCCCTCTTAGTACCCTGAGTTATCTTTTTCTTGAAAGGGCCCACCAACTCGGTATATAAAGGAGATGAGAGCAGATCAAGTTCTTTCAGAGCACCAGGACATTTGTCCTATAGCCTGCAAATCCTCTGCAAACAAACAAACTTCAATAACATTCATATTCAGTTTTATACCTGTATCAGTTTTCTTAAATGCGGGCTTTGCCTAGACCTACTTAGAATAGGATAACAACAGGGCAAAGTACTTCCTCATTATCTTGGTAAATAGTGTGTATTGTGCATCTTCCTTGGAGAGGTTTCTCTCATTAACATAACACAGCCTATTATAATTTCTTAAGTCTGTAAATATTTGGGTACGGTCCAAATGATAAAATATTCACGGCCAGGGTGAGCACAATCAAAGATGTTCACAACATCGTTCAGCGCTAATTGTGGAAGGGTTGAGAAGCGGACTCTAATGAGCGGAGCCCTGCTCATGTGTTTACTGCGGTTTGCTATCCCAGGTCAGCAGTCTTCATCACAGGCAATTACAGACAAGGGTTAGGAGTACCCCTTTTTAAAATTATCCTTTGTGACTGTTGACTGCTAGCTCTCTTTCTAGATTAGGCTGGTCGAAGCCAAACTTGCAGAGTCAGGACATTTTCTCTTTGGTGCATTTTCATCCTTCCTTTAGAGACTTCCCTGGACCCTTGTTTTCCCATTCTCTGATATCAGTGCCCCCATTCTAGCTCTTGCCTGCCTTTTCCAAGCATAGTATTGTCCCTGCCCTGTAGCTCCCCCAAACTCAGTGGCTTTGTATCTTACTTGCTCCATGTTTTTCTACTTCTTTTCTTAATGAGAGAGCCATGATGTAAAAGATGGAGCCTTGGGACTGGAATCTTAGGCTCCAGGTACAAATTTAAACACAAGCCTTTAATTTTCTTGGAAACTTGGAAGTTTCCTTATTTGTGAATTAGATTCTTTTTTTTTTTTTAAAGATTTTATTTATTTGACAGAGAGAGACACAGCGAGAGAGGGAACACAAGCAGGGGGAGGGTGAGAGGGAGAAGCAGGCTTCCCGCGGAGCAGGGAGCCTGCTGCGGGGCTCGATCCCAGGACCCTGGGATCATGACCTGAGCTGAAGGCAGACGCTTAATGACTGAGCCACCCAGGCACCCCTGAGTTAGATTCTTAATAGTACATCATAGCATTCTGTAGTACTTGCACTGATGTAAATGTATTTTGTCAGCTGCAAAGTTCTTTATTTCCCAGAACCCTAGCCAACCTTTTGAAAACTGAGGTCTAGTTGTCTCTTCTAAATGATTCATCCCTCTTAACTGAGTATATGTGGGTATGGATCAAACCAGTCTTTGCTTATAAGTTGTCTTTCTTAAAATGTAGCCCAAATACCACTGCTTCAGAATCTAGGTCTTAGACTAAATGCAAATTCCCAGTCCTGCTAAAGATAAATGTGTAGGTGTCAGGCTTGACGATCTGCATTTTAACAACGCATCTAGTGAGGTTACACACTAACATTTGGGAACTGCTGCCTTTTGGATTAGTTTTTGGATTAGGCGGAGAAGCACGTTTGTTGGCTGGTATTCATAGGTTAAGGCGGTCTTTAGCATTAAAGAAGTCCTACAATGGGAACTTGGGTCTGGAATTTGTGCTAATTCTGTGATGTGGTTTTAAAGGGGACAAAAGCAGTGCTCTTTCTGTAAGAGGGCTTCCTGTTTCAAAGATGATAGTAGGGTCTGTGCTTATAGTAAATTATTTCTGCAGGGTCATAGGTCAGTTTTGCTATTTTTCAGCTTCTTGGTGATGTATCTTGGAGGAAAGTAAATAGTCCAAGGCTAGAGGGTCAGTTCCTTACACACCAGGAACCATGATACACTACATTATTCTATCTGTTGCTCTACCATTGTCAATTTAAGGCTTCTACCTCATGGCCCAAGATAGTTATTTGAACCCTAGACATCAATATTTTGTTTTATCCAGCAGGAAGAAAGAAAGGCAAAGAAATTTATACCCCAGTGACACTTGCTAAAATTGCGCACCTCCCCTTATAGCACATTGTCCAAAACTCATCCATGTGAATATACTTAGCTGTAATTGAGACTGGAAATGTAGACTTTATTACAAGCAGCCCTGTGCCCAGCTAGAAGATATTGAGGGACAAGCAGTGATCACTGTCATAGGACCTATGATATCACACTGTCTTACCACAAAGAAAGCAGGCCAAATTAAATCCCTGATCTAATAAGATAATTTCCATGGCATTTGATTG
Organism: Leptonychotes weddellii; assembly: GCF_054177405.1. NCBI lineage: Eukaryota > Metazoa > Chordata > Mammalia > Carnivora > Phocidae > Leptonychotes > Leptonychotes weddellii. The sequence goes on from NC_138379.1 coordinate 17,081,245, forward strand.
GACATACATGCATGCATATTTATATTTCTAGAGGCAATTTAATCACTCACTGCTCTTTTATTTTCCAGAAAGTAGGTCACTTATGTCACTTATATAGTAGGGTTACAAATTTGCAAGCCATATCTACTGATTGGCTACCTCTAATGAGCCCTTTAAAATTACTGTAATTTTCTCAGGTTACAAATTCTACTGATCTTAAATATTTCTAGTTGTTACAGATTTCTGTCTTAGCTAATTACTTTTCATTAGCAAGAAACAGAGTCACTTATGATACCCAAAGTAGTAATGGGCTGATTTGATAACTTACATAGAAATAAGTTAGACAGGAATCACAATTGGAGGATCTCAGGTTTAGCCCTAGACTTGGGCCCCTGGAGATGGAGATGTGGTTGGAGAATCAGAAGATGATTCAAAATTAAAGGCAGCTCTAGAGATTCCATAATCCTTAGTGGCAAAATTCATTGCCACTGGGCCATTAAGTTAATTCATATTATCCCCTGATTTTTGTTTTATGTTATAGTATCTGATCATTTACCTATAGTCTTTTGTATTCTTATAGCATACATTTGGAGGATTTCTTTCTGTGATTTTTTTTACTGTTACACATATTACAGAATAAATTAGTATTACTGAATCTCCTAGTTCTACTACAGTGAGAGAATCCATTTTTCTCAGCTAATTTAGTGTCCCTTTTAGAGAGTTTCTGTTTTTTGTTTTTGTTTTCTTAAGTACTGTGCCACTTTATCCATTCCTGGCCAGATTATAGTTTGGTTATTTAGAAGTCAGTATGGTCTGAATTACCTGTGGAAAAAGAGACAAGATCTTATATTTAGACATATACTTTTCAAACCTGCCTGCACATCAAGCTTACTTTTTAAATTAATCATTAAGCATATTAACTTTGATTGCACAGAAGGTTTGGGAACATGATATGGTTATTGATATTTAAGGGACTACTTAAGTCTACTTTCCTTCATTGAGAGACTATTGGAAAGGAACTTCTTGGATCTTTAGGTGTGGCATGGTTTCCATGGCTTAGGATCTTTCTATGATTGGCTATACTTGTTTCTTTTCTCTCACCACTGATCAACCAAAATGATTTGTAATTTATCGATGTCTTTCCTAGTTAGCCAACCATCTTCCATCCGTTTGGCTAACATCAAGGCACAGTTCAAGCATAACCAGCACGTGTAGCTCTTCCTTAGCAAGATGGGTTCAGTGACCTTTTCTGTTTTCCTTTCTGTTTTATTCCATGCATACTTTTAGCATAGTACTCCCCGCCCTCTACCATAATTGTTTGCATGCAGGCTTCCCTCAGTATGTTCTGGACAACCCAGAGGCATGTCAGTTGAAGGGTCTTTAAGTAGAAATATATTGGTATGTATATGTTTACTCCTATAACCAAATTATCTGGCCCTAGTGGCTATATTGCCTTGGGTATCAGGCCATAATTCAAATTTTCAATCTGTCTTGACTCGACTCATTACTTTAACCCAACACTATCACCACCCCCACCAGAAACAATCAAAACTGATCGACCTCCCATTTCTTTGTGTGTCATTGATTGCTTCCCTTTCAGTCTCTAGTAAAACAAAATGAAAGAAATACAATACACGGGCTATAGGAAGGACTAAAAAAATCTGTTGAATGGATGTGTAAGCACATATTTTTTCTAAACACCAGAGAAAATCTTAAAGTGTTTAAAGTACATGACATACAGTTCTGTAAACATAAGTCTGTTTCAGTGCACTCTCTGCTCCCTTAACCTGATATCTTTTGATGCCTTTCAGAGCAGATTTGATGCATTTCTCTGTTGGGTTATAGAAAAAGAAGATTTCAAAAAGATATCCAGGAGAATGGGATTGTGAGGATAAAATAGACGTGTCAAACCTTGGACTGTGACTGGAAAATGATATCCTAAGATTAACCTCATCCCCAAAGAATGGTTGGGAACTTTCCTGGTATACACTTATCTTGGCCAACAAAGAGGTTTTAGATCTTCAGCCATCGCAACTGCCAACTAAGTGTGTGGGGTAGCCGGGGTGGGAAGGTGTCTAGGAAACTGCCCAGCAAATTTTCAAAGGTTTTTAACCAGGGAATTATCCATGATATTTTGTCTGGGGTGATAGGATAATATGACTACAGTCATCTGCTTCTTGGACATTTCCATTTTGAATTTTGTCAAGCACCTGCATTCGATAAATACAAAGCAGAAATTTCTGTCTCTCCTCCAAAGATATTTCTTTGAATGATGTAAATAACATCTAGTCTCCTATAGCTGAAGTCTTATCATGCTTGTTTTCCACCTTGGCTTCTCTCTCACTGCCTCACACCCTTTTAAACAGATCCCACATTCTGTTGATTTTCCTTCAAAAAAAACCTATTTGTTTTAAACATTCCTCTCTAAACCCATTGCACTGATTTAGTCCAAGTGGTCCTCATTTCCCATTGCCAGCCTTCTAACCGCATTCTCTACCCCTAATTTACTTCTTTCTTTCTTTCTTTCTTTCTTTCTTTCTTTCTTTCTTTCTTTCTTTCTTTCTTTCTTTCTTTCTTTCTTTCTTTCTTCTCTCTCTCTCTTTCTTTCTTTCTTTCTTTTTCTGTCTGTCTTCATGTCTGTCTGTCAGAGTAAGCACAAGCAGGGAAGCAGGAGAGGGAGAAGCAGGCTTTCTGCTGATCAGGGAGCCTGACACAGGGCTCAATCCCAGGACCCTGGGATCATGACCTGAGCTGAAGGCAGACGCTTAACCAACTGAGACACCTGGGTGCCCCAAGGACCTGTTACCTCTTTCTTCTTTCCTGTTGCTCCCTTTTGGAACAGGAATGTCTATCCTGTCTGTCCCACCATTATATTTTGGACACATAATTTATTTGATTCATAGGTTCATAGCTAGAGAGGAATTTGCCTTGGAATGAATCTTACCTTGAGTTTCACACATCTCTGATTTAGATGATATTTAGGTAAAACTTGGGACTGAGACTTTTGAGTTGGTGATGATCAGAGGTTAAGACTTTCAGAGGTTGTTGGGATGGAATGAATGTACACTGCATGTGAGGACATGAAGTTTGGGGACCCAGTGTACAATGTTATGGTTCAAATTCAAGTTTTGAAATGCCCAACCCCCAAGGTTGCAGTGTTAAGTGGGGCTTTTGAGATGTGACTTGGAATGGGATTGGGTTCAAATAAAAGAGACCCTGTGGAGCCCCCTTCTAGCCCCTCTGTCACATGAAGACACAGCCACAAAGCATGGGCTGTGGAACCAGAAAGAGAGCCCTCACTACAATGAGATCATGCTGGTGTCTCGATTTTTGACTTCCCAGCCTCCAGAGCTGTGAGAAATACATTTGTTGCTTATAAGCTGCCTAGTCTGTAGTATTTTGTTATAGCAGCCCAGACAGCCTAAGACATTTCCCCTGAGGTTGTGAATCTGAGGCTCAAGTTAAACGAAGCTGACAAATTCCCTCAAACAAAACCCAAATTCATTGGTTTATTTTTCTTTATTGCCTCTTTCTTTCATTTAGCCTTTTTCCTGTTTATCTTTCTGCCAGCTTATTGATGCATTTTAGTGGCTGTTTCTTATAATTTACCAAGTTCTTGTTAATTTCCCTTTATATACTTAAGACACCTACCCAAGTAAAAGATTAAAGACATGGAAGAATTTCTTTGGTTCACTGTAAGTTTCAGCATTCCTCAACACCTCCAGTTGAAGAAAAGTTTCTATCTACATGCCCTATTCCCTACAAGTCTGAGAAGGAAAATCAAAGGAGGTATAGAAAAGGAAGAATTTTTCCCTGTAATTACTCAATACACAAAACAAATTTGCACTCCAGAGAAAGTGATTCATCTCTCTCAGGTAGCTGAATATATACAGTGCAATTCTCCTCTTTCTTTCAATTACTGAATTGAAATTTGTTGCTGTCACCTACAAAAAAAAGTACCTAGTCTCTTCCCTTAAAACAGACCCAACTGAAAATGCTTCCCTTAAAACAGACCCAGCTGAAAATGCTTCCTATGTTCACAATGATCCAATTTTATTTTATTATTATCTTTTTTATTATTGTTATGTTAATCACCATACATTACATCATTAGTTTTTGATGTAGTGTTCCATGATTCATTGTTTGTGCATAACACCCAGTGCTCCATGCAGAACGTGCCCTCCTTAATACCCACCACCAGGCCAACCAATGATCCAATTTTAAATAAAGATTTTATTTGTCTACCCTAATGCAAAGCTTACTCAGCCGTGAACTACCTCTTGTCAATCTTGCCCCCTCACTTAACATTATTAAAATTTCCTAATGCACAATGGTCTTATCCTACCTTTTGAGGTGAGTGTCACTCAAGATCAATCCTGTGTGTGTGTATGTGTGTGTTCTAAATGATGAAGCATGGAGCATTGTGGGGTGACTGGTTTTACCTTGTACCTCACAGCTGGAAGAAAGGAAACCCAGCTGGTTTTAAACAGCAAGACTATGGAGAGAACTAAGTTTCATACTGAGAATAATTAGGAGGACATAGATCTTATTTAATTATTTTGATAGTGTATCCATATCCCTGCACAGCATTTACTCTGCCTTTTGAATCCCTGATCCGTTAATCTTATTTTTATATCTCCACTGGTATGTACCTAGGCCAGAGGCTCTGAGGCAGGAACAACAGGAAACAATTCCAAAGAAAGTGAGCCTGCATCTTATCAATTTTTGAGATAGACAAGAAAACTACAAATAAAGACCTCAAGGTTTAAGTTTAGTGAAAGGACTTTGAGCACTGATGGTCATTCTCCAGTGATGCAGCTATTTTATTCAACTTAATTTTATTCTATATTGTTTATACAAAATGCTGATCTTTTACCCAAAGTTAAAACATTTCTGAGGGAAGGGAGGGCAATCAATCCTCTTCAACTGCTAACTTCCTCCCAATTACCAGTACCACCATACATCACATTGGCTTATGAAATTGTATCTCTGAATTTTATTCCTACCACTTACCCTGTGATTGTACTAACAGTAAATGTGAATACAGAGCTCTCAGGAAGGATTGGTAACCATGGTGATGGGAGGGTGCTTTCTGCAATAACTCCACTGTACAAAGTAATTTATGCATGGATGTAAAATCACAGATGTTTTGAACCATATGCAGGCTATATTTAACCATAGTGCAAGTGACAAGTTACTTGGGAGTTACGAATCCAAAGGAGGTGAGACCCAGTCAGATAATAATTCTTTCTTCTCATTGTCTTGGTAGAAACCTCCTATGTGCAGGCCCCCTGGATACAGGGAGTAACGTCTGAGTGTAGTATGTGTCAGCGTAACTGTGACTATGTGTGAGTTTGTGTGTGTGTGTGTGTGTGTGTGTAAGACAGTGGTGTATATAGAAAGAAATGTACAAAAAGGAACACACTGAAGAAATAATGAGGAAAGAGAAAGGAAAGTCAATATAGGAAAAAAAAGCTTCCTGCTAATACTCCTTTCTTACATTGTCTCTATTCTTAAGAGTCTTGGTTAGAGAGAAGTTGAATTTTAGGCTAATAACTGATTTTTCAACTTGAATTTAGGAAAATAAAGATTTCTATTTTAATTTATAAGCTGGGAATTATGGTTATTGGGAATAGCTCTTAGGTTAGTTATGTTTGCAACTCAATGAAATCATTTATCTTCATAGTAATCATTTAAAAGGTTAAATTGTACTGACTGTAATCTCAAATCCAAGGACATGTTGAATGTTTGAAATATTTGTATGCAAAATCTCTATTCATTTTCAGTCTGAGTTTTTAAATAAGTCCTTAGTGACCCCAAATCTTGCATTTAATAATCCCACATACACTTTTTTAAAATCAGAGTTGGTGCCACAAATTATGCAGTCTTTAAGAAATAAATCACTCTGTGAATTCTGCTCTTCACCTGTAAAAATGCTGCTTTTAGAACAGGTTTTCAAAAAGTGAGGCCCTTAGATATCACAAAATTAATGCAGTACTGGACACCTGGGTGCCTCAGTTGGTTAAGCAACTGCCTTCGGCTCGGGTCATGATCCCAGGGTCCTGGGATCGAGTCCCACATGGGGCTCCAAAGTAGGGCGCCTGCTTCTCTCTCCCTCTGCCTGCCACTTTCCCTGCTTGTGCTCTTCTCTCTCTCCCTCTGTCAAATAAATAAATAAAATCTTTAAAAAAATTAATGCAGTACTTTGTGGCATAGGGGCTATTTTCGGTATCTCTGGTTATTTCATCTTCAGAAGCGAAAGGAAGAAGGGAGTGTGAAATGGAAAGAAAACAATTTGCATTGTAAAACTTTTCATTTCCCCAAGGCACTTTGTGTTCTTGATTGCCTTTTTTTCTTCATTCCCATGTTCTTTATCTCTTAGTAGAATGTTGCATCTGCTTCTCTTAGATTAAAGTCTTCCCAGACTTTTGCCCTTTGCTCCACCTCTTTGCTTACTGCTTTTTTTTTAATTGCTCCCCCACTCATTGTAATTGAAATTGCCACACTGGTAATTAAGTGCATTTCTACGATCCAAGGGAGACTCACCTTAAGCATTTGTTTCCTGTTCCTTGGTGTCCTCCCCATTCTGAAGCACTAATGTGCAATTAAACTTTAACAGGGAACCTCACTATTGACCCAAATTTAATAAAAGGGGTTTACTCCACAGTTCAACAGGGCAATTGGCTCTTGGCACATCCAGTTCTGCTTTGACTGTTGGTGGGATGCTTCCAAATGAGAAAGAGCTGAAAAGTTTTTTTTCAACTAAAGCTAACTGAGTGGCATTAGAAACAATAGACCTTGACTGTAGGAAATGGTTGGTTCCCAGCAGGGCCACACCAAGACACACATAAGACACCACAGTTGGTTTAAAAAAAAAACACAACAAAACTATCAGGGTTTTCCACATGGCCCTGACAACTGCCAATTTCAATGTTGTGTATCTGAAAAAAATTGCTTAATTTTTCCACTCTATCTTGAGAAATTCTGCATAATGACACTTATTCTTGAGATTCAGTTTTGTCTGTCCTCTTGAATGATCCTATACCATGCCGTGGAATTGGAAATATTTAGCAACAAGCATGTGTATCTTACTTAGCAAGGAGCGTATCTACCTCTTCTTCCTGTTCCTCTTAAGAAATGTGAAGGGGTAATGGTGGGTGCTGTGCGTGGAACTATGAATCTAAACACAGAAGAATTTGGTCCTCACTGCAGCCCAGGTTGTTTATGAGATCACTGAAATACATGTTCTTCTGGTCTTGAGAAAGATGATCTCTTGTTAGTGGCCCAGGAGGCTGGAAACTGCGTTGGTGGTGGGGGGAGGTTGGCTTTGTAGCTCTTACCAGTTTTGGACCTTAGCTAGGTGCCTGACACACAATACTTATTTAAAAAAAGTCTTTTGGAAGAATAGAAGGAAGAAAAAGGAGAACTTAATGGGAATTTAATTGAAGAGAAATGTAATTTTGCATATACTTTCCCTAAAATTTTATGGCACATAGTTCGAAGATCTAAGCAAACTTCATTCCCTGGATAACTGCAGATAACACATAAGCATATGTTGGACTTGTGGCCCCTTAAACAAACACACTATCAAGATAACCATTCAGAATTCAGAAAGCTGGAATAGATTTAACCCATTTTAGTCATAGTAATTTGAACTCATCCTTCCTTTCATCATTTTTTTTCCATTGGAAATTTTCCATTGGAAGTCTGTTCTTCTATCTTCGTTATCCCCTTCAGACTAGTGTTTGTGTCTATTTATCTATTAAACAGATGTATAGATCAGTATAAGAAAATATTTAAATTACCCATAATTCCACCACTTAGAATTAACATTTATAGGTTCTCTCTCTCTATATATATGGTATATATGTATAAATTTTTTTAAGAGAGGAAATGAAAGGATTAGGAGGGAAGAGAGAGAAGGAGACTGATTATTAAGCAGGCTCCCCAACCAGCGTGGAGCCCAGCCGGGGGCTTGATCTCACAACTCTGAGATCATGACCTGAGCTGAAATCAAGAAACACTTAACCAACCTGAGCCACTCAGGTGCCCCTAGAATTAACCAGTATTTTAAATTATTTTATTAATTTTGTTTTTTTCTGTGTGTGTGTGTATATATATATATGTTGTATATTTTATGCACTGTTATATATATATATATAAATATATATGCACTGTTATTCCTGTTGGAGATAAGATAATTATTTCTTGGGGGCCAGCATTTATAGTCTGGTCATTAGTTAAAGAGCTACTTGTACCCAGCTGAGAGTTGGATGTCACCTACTTCGGTTAAGCGATCAGCCCCATTTGCAGACATGTGGGCAATCTGCAAGGCTGCAAGGCATCTCAGGCTCGTTATTTCTTTCTTTAGCAAGCCCCAATTTGTGCAGAGAAGCAAGGCTGGCAAAGTGACATATTCTTAGTAAATTCATTCCCCTGTGGCCAGCAAAGAGGAAGAAATAAAGAGTACAGTGGTTGTTTATATTGTAATTCTCCTGGGAATTCAGTCCATTTTTAGAGTTTACAATTTTTATTTGCTTTCTCTGCAGAGTGAACTTCTTTAGGAGGAGAAAATTTTACACAAATAAAATTAATGCTACTCTTCTTATTGTTATAGTATCTACAGTAGTTTTGAATATTATATTACAATGAAATATCTAATTTCAGATGAATTCCTCAATCTCAGACTTCACAATCTGATCCAAACTTTCCTATCCAGCATCCTCTCTTAAAAGGCTGTCCAAACCCTATACTAAATTTCTTAATATTCTTGAAATCTCTTTACTTACCTCTAGGTATTTTTATATATTATTCTTTGGCCTAGGACATGTTCCTTCCTTCTCAACTGATGGATTCATAGGACACTGCAGACATGTAGGCAAAAGTGGTTACATCCTCGTCTCTGCCATCAGAGTTTTCATTCATACTTTGACTATCATACTTGGGTAGAAGTGTGATGTATCAGTTTGACTGTCTTTCTGCCTTCCCGATCTGTAGTGTAGGTGTAAGCAGTAACTGTCCTACTAATATTGGTATCATGACAGATGAATGTTAAGAATGACACTCAGATATGTGTTGGATGACTAAATGGATGAATGAAATGCACACTGAATATTGGCTGTAATGATCCAGCATAATAAATGATTCTCCTGATGTTATATATGCCTTAACCTTATATCTGAGCCTCAAACAGTACTTTTCTGTGTTCCTAAATACCCCGTTTCATATCTAGTCACAATAGTTCAGTCTGAAGGTGATGCTTCTAACAAATATGTATCTCCTCCATTCCCCAATATAAACATCATTGGCAATAGGAACATATATATTACAATTCCTGATTTCCTGTTAATAACTGGCATTAGAATTTTCCTTATTTTTTTCTATTTGATTATGAAAATATTCTAATACATAGAATAACGGTAGCTATCAATACTTAACCCTATCACCTATGTTAGTAATTTTTTATATTTTACCATATTTGCTTTACTAGTTCTTGTCTTGGGATAGTTTAAAGTAAACTGTATGTATCAAACTATTTTATCCCTAAATATTTCTATATGAATCTCTCAAAAGTAAAGACATTATCCTATGTAATTTTAATAGTATTTTATACAAAAAATTAATAATTTCTCAAAATTATCTAATACCCTATCCATATTCAATTCCTTCTAGGTATTTCTACAATGTAGTTTACTGTTGGTTTGTTTGAACTAGAATCCAGTAAATGTTTATGCATTGCATTTAGTTATGTCCTATCTTTATTAATCTGGAACAGTCTTCCTTTTTTTTTTTCCTTTTATTCTTAACATTGGGGTTTTAAAGAGATCATATTGGTTGTCTTCCATCTTCTAAGTTATGATTATTCTTAGTGTCATTAACTCATTCCTCTATCTCCTTAATGTCCTATAAATTGGAAATTAAATCTGGAACATGATTATATTCATGTTAAACATGTGAGGTAAGATATTTTTCATCCCTGTTAAATATTTATTGCCTTATTTTCCTCTCCTGAATATGATTAGAATCAGTAGAGCTTCACATCTGATGTAAGATTGTACCACATAGGCTCATAATATCACGTAGGGTGATTATTCTGGTGCATCCGGTGATATTGCAGATTGCTCAGGTAGAAGTTAAACAATAGAAGACAAAAGGAGACTAAAAATATCAAATCAAACCTGAGAGCTCTAAGGTGTTGGCTCCAAGAAATCCAGTTAATTAAGAGGGCCATACAGATAGTTCAAAGCAATTCCAGTTCAGAGTCTAGAGGGTTCAAGGAAGTCATCAAGATCACAGGGTAAGCAAGGAATTCAGATGATGCTATTAACATTCTACCTTGACTACTTGGGGTGAAAAATTTGGGGATTATGAAATTTGACTATAGGCAAAAGAAGGTTAATGCCATGATGTTGACTATGGAGTCTGACTGATAGAATGGGCAAAATACTGATATAAGTAGATATATGCAAGTTCATTTTTAAATTATCTTTTAAACAGAAGATATATATTCAGTTTAGTATTATCCAACATTCAAAAACAGTGTTTTACTGAATAGTGGACGATAGTAAAAGCATATCAAGTAGAAATATGCTTATACTTCTACTGAAGTTCTGACTGTTTGAACTTAGATGCTAATCCATAATCCTGATAAATACTTCCTCCTGCTTATATATTTTTTTACTCATCCTATAAATTTGTGGCCTGAGTTTTGTAAAAGGAGTTTTGTAAAATATTTTTATATTTCTACCCTTTGGAACTTTACTCAACAAAAGATCATGGGTGTTGAGATACCTGGATTCAAGTCCTCAATTGTAAACTGACAAGGGATATTCTCAGCAACATTGTTGTAAATGTAGCTAAGTAGAAGCAACCCTATAAAGATGTAAAATCTTTGTTTTCTACCAATAATGTGAGCAACAGAAAACTCCAATCCTTGCTATATCCTTAATCCTCACTCCAATATGAAGGATTTCAATTTTCTAAATTAATTATTTGTTAATGATTTGATTTTTTAACCATTTGATATTTTAAAAAAGAATAGACCACATTTAGATGTGTATGTATATATAAATATATTTTAGTAAATATATGTGTGTATGTGTAATATGCACAATTAAATTAATTGCATTCCTTTTTAAAAATATGGATCCAGGGGATGCCTGGGTAGCTCAGTTAGTTAAGCGTCTGCCTTTGGCTCAGGTCATGATCCCAGGGATCGAGTCCCACAACAGGCTCCTTGCTCAGCAGGATGTTTGCTTCTCCCTCTGCCTGCTGCTCCCCCTGCTTGTGCTCTCTCTTTCTCTCTCTCTCTCTCTCTGACAAATAAATAAAATCTTAAAAAAAAAACAGATCCAAATGATTTTAATATATCAAATACAATACTTCTGTGCTACTAAAAATGCTGAAAAAATTGGTAAAATATGTAATTGGGAATTCACTGCTCAGTGTGAATCTAAACCCAAGAGACTATATTGTGGTCCAAGTAGACTTCAATCATTTCAGATGTCTAATATGTATCCCCCCCAAAAAACACACACAAATATGGTTGGCTCAGGGAAAAGAATTTAATAAGCCTTGAAAATATCTGCTAAATGGATGAAGAATTAGTGTAATCATAACCACAAAAAGGCAAAGGTATTTTTCCTCTAGATTTTAAAAGAAACAAAGTAAGTTTTATTACTAAATAGCTAGATATGTTTAGTGATTAATGTGAGGTATAGACCATGAAGTTACATTTTTTTAGAGAATGAAAATTTTACTTGGAGTGATCTGTGATCCTTTCTGGAATATGTTAGAGTTGTAAATATGTAACTCCATGATACAACTCCATAAATATGTTAGAGTTGTAAATATGTCTTTTTAGCTGCCCTCTTGCACACAAACCACACCTATCTCATACGCCAGTCCTTTTGGCTACCTGTCCTATGCCCCAACACTACACCAGCCCAGATTTACTCTAAGGTTGGATGTCAGTGGTACAGTGGGTATCAGAGATCGGGTTAGGTTCAGAAATGAGTAGGAATATCTGTTTTTCCATCCTCACTGTGATTAAAAAAAATAATGTTTAATAGTTCATAGTCTGGGTAATAGTTAAAGGTCTACTTTTCAAAATTGCCCCTGTCAAATAGGACACATCAACTACTCCTGTTTCTGAAATAGCCTGCTGAATTAAGAAGACTGATTCAAAAAATGCATGTACCAATATATGAGCTGGAGCATGTTATGAAATCTCACCAACCTTCAATTTTTTCATATGTCAAAGGGAAAAATTATACTCAAATAATAGTTGCCTCAGATATTTGTGGTGGGGATTAAATAATAACAACATTTGCAGCAAGAGCCAATAACTATTATCCTTCTTTTCATTCACTGTTATTGGCTACCTCTCCCTCAGTTTAAACCAAATATAGCACTTCCAAACCTGTCCCAGGCAGGTGTACAAACTCTTGTCAGTTTCTGTCTCACTTTTTCTGGAAATCAATGTGGCAGGAGTTAAATACATCAATGTGTTGTAAGGCTCTCTGTCTTGCCCAGCAAGGTCTTTCAAAGGGCTGGAGTATATAAGAGGAGCTCAGTAGAGTTCTGATATGTTCTTGGTGCATTCTTCCTCATGGATATTTGTAACTGTGCTTCATTAGTTTTGAACAATCTCTTTGAAGAGGATTCAGTTTTAGTAATCTTTAATGCCAGAAATCATCCCCATTGGTTAATCTGGGTGATTGGGAAGACAGGGGAATAGTGTGTTTTCTTTCCTTTTGGATGAATTGTCTTCTCCCAACTTACTTGAAGGTTAGCATTTCACAGTTGAGAGCAAGATGGGTTTCCATGTGTCAAATAACATGGATTTTACTTAGAACATACAAGACCTGCCTCTCAACTCACCACATTTCTGTCTTTAGACATTGGAATCTGGCCTCCAAATAAAAGTGAAATCAGAATCCCAATACTTGAAGACTTTGGAAAGTTTTATTTTGTGCCTAAATCTATCCTCCTGTGGGTCTAAGAGGGAGTTTCCAAAATAGCACAGCTGCTGAATCAAACGTAATAAATTGTTTTAAACATTTTATCAGCAACTATTCCCAAGAGTGACTGTTAATATGACAAGATCCCTGCCCAGATTTCAAGGCTTGAAAGAAGATGATGGTGGCAGGTAAGATAAATTAAATATATCAAAGAGGCTGAGAACCTTTTGAGAAACAATATGTATATTTCAGCAGAAATAGGTTTTATTTTTAATTTTATTTATTTCTAGCCAGTGGGGAAATACTCATCTTTCTTAGCAAAGCAAGTTTCATTAGGTCCAAGAGCAAGCACAAACATTTTAGGAAATGAGTAGTAAAGCTGACATTCTTCTTACCTAACAGAAGCAAACAGAAGAAGGGACAGCAGCAGGCGAATTGCCCAAATAAAATTTGTCATTAATTGTTATAATTTAAATAATGTGGAGTTATCTGGGCACTCTTACCTAGAAATTATACCAGAGAGGTTTTTAAAATGTGAATTTAAATAACTATGCCTTGTCTCTCTAAATGCATATAATCTATAGAGATGCTTTTCCATCTTAGTGGCTTGTATTCAGGAATGACTAATTTTGGGGGGAAAAATCAAACTATTTGTTGAAAAATTTAAAACATTTCTACATATTTACTCTCTATTGAGGAGTGAAGTCCCCGTGAGTTCTCTCAACTATCTGTAGAGCTTCCTAATGAAGTGCCCTTGTACCTAGTCCTTCTCTCTTTGGAAATTCATCCTCCACATTATTTGCAGAGACCATCCAGACCACAAATAGGGTTATGTCACTCTCCTGCTTTGAACTTTTCTGAGTGCTCATCATTTTGAGGAAGAAAGCTTTTCTGACACCAGTATCCTGCCCTTCCATGGCTCAGCCACTGCCCTCTGTTCAACCTCATCATCTACTACTCTGTCCTTGGATCAGGAGTGTTTCCACAGTGCCCAAGACTAATGTGCTTATAGGTCCAGCATGAACCCAGCACCTACCCCCTTATCTCCAGCTCATGGCCCCCATCCCTTATTCCCATCCTATTGTTTTTTATCTTGACAAATTAACTTTGATCTCAGATGTTACTTCTGACCTTTTCCCATACATACTCTTTCCCGCCGTCCCTGGGGTTGGACTTAATGTTCTTCTGTTCTACTTCTATAACATTCTGTATAAAACTCTAAAACTGCTACATGATATAATTTTTCCCTGTGAATTTTTCTGCTCATTATAATGCAAATTCTGTAAAGAAAGACTTTATTTATCATGTTTTATTCAGCACTTAGATTTTTGCTTAGCGTGTGATTGGTGCTCAACTAGTATTTCTTAAACAAAAATGACCTCAAGTTCTATAGGAAGGGATGTTTTCCATTTAAATGACTTCTTTGGAGAAAAATGCATGTGGGAATAGAGAATAAGAAGGCATCCTTTAAAAAGTAGTCAACTTTGTCTGCTATTTAGAAGTGAAAATGCAGGCTTAACAGGTTTGCGTACATATGGTTTCTTACAATAGATGTTTAGCATGCAGGAAAAAAAATGCATCCAGCAACAGATGATAGACAGAGGAGAGCTTCCAAAGCCTGAAAGTGCTATGGAGCTTTATGATCCAGTAGCCAAATGTAAAATAGTCTCTAAGAGTCCCTTCCTGCTTCTCCTTCCTTGGCCCCACAAGGAATGTTGGATGAACTATCTCTGCCCTTAGGTAGAGAGGATTTTTCCATATGTTTTTACTGGCACAGCCGGTCGTGATTGTTGGCAGACCAACATTAGATAATGATTCATCGCAACATAAAGTGTTCAGAGCCCCAGCTGAAAAAGTCATTCTCAGAGTGTTATTTAGAGTTTTGGGCTCATTCAGTTTAGAGAAAACAGCATTACCTGATTCAGTTTGGTTGATAAGGACTCAGTTATTCTGTTTATTGATCTCTTGTCCCTTGGTAAGAATTTGTTAGGAGGAGATGCTGGATGTCTGGGCATTTAATGGGATTTTTGTCCAAACAGGTGTTCTATTCAACTCTTATGGGAGTGATCAGGATGCCACAAAGCGGGGCTGAGGGAGAGGAGGGTTTTAGAAAGAGCTGAAAGGCAAACAGATTGGACTTTGTTCAGGATAGAGTGACAGAAAGAATAATGGGTGAATCTCGTTCTGTTTGGTTGGCAATTTATTGGAGGGTAGGATTGTCAAGCTGATTCTGGCTTTCAACTGTCTGAAACAAAGAAGAAACTTGCCATGATTGGTACTTAGATATCTGCTATGATTTAAGGGCTGGGATCTGAGTACCCTGAGAAATTTCTACCAGAAATAGATGAAATGCTAACTCAATATGAGATTTTGGCTCATCACATTGAAAGTAATTTCCTAAGCACTTTGCAAAATGACTTGGCACATCGTGGCTGCAAACTAAGGGGAAGGAATTGCTATTGGTCCAGAAATCTGATTCACATAAGAATCTGAATGCCCTACTGGGATAATTTTCTTCCCGAGCTGATAACCTTTTGAAGGAGGGATCATGAATCATTAAGCCAAATGTGAACCCGATGGCCTCAGGGACTGGGAATCCATATGGCAGGGAGGCCTTTGGATGTGCTTACAGCTAGAATTGCTAAGGTTCAGGGATCAAATATAAGTCAGGTTGCTGAGAATAGATGCCTCAGTCAGATTTCCAGAGAGCCTATACCCCGTGTTTAAAAGAAAACAGCCTAAAGAAAAGTTCTATGTGTACAGCATATACATGCAGATACAAGCATAATGTACATACACAATTGTCGGCAGTGACTGCAGTGAATTTTACACGTGTAGAATCTAAAACTCAGAATTGTTACGTAAATTATAACGCAGGGTGAAGATTTAAGTTTCTGTGTGTCTGGTTCAAAACTCAGTTTCCACTACATAGAGTCAGGGTTCCCAAATGTTGCTTGGCTGTCTGTATTATCTGAGAATGTTCTTAAACAATTCAACTTATTCTACACAGTCATCTGCCTTGTTTAAGATCGTAATTTACCAGGTCTTAGGTGAAGGTCCTGGGTATTTTTTTAAACATATCCTCGAAAATAAGGATTCATCTCCAAGTATGGATACCCCAGTATGACCTATATGATAAAGACAAGGGGTGTGATACACGAATGGAGACGTGCAGAGTCACGATTCTATTAGCACAACTCCGTCGGTTGACTATGTGCTGAGCTGATGGATCACTACCATGAAGCTACCACCCTTATGTCTTTGATAACACAAAGTGAGGTGAAAGGAAGACAGACTTCCCTTGGAAACACTGATTCAAATTCTGACTCTGGCTCTGGAAAATTATTAAGTAAAAGAACACATACGAGTTTCTCCATCTCTATTTGCCTCACCCTTAAAATGGGCATAATCCATTGTGTTGGTTTTCTAGGCTGCCATAACAAAGAACAATGACCTAATCTTAACTTAAATACCTCTTTAAAGATCTTATCTCTAAATAAAGTCACATTCTGAGGTACTGGGGTTTAGGACTTCAACACCTGCATTTTGGAGGGACACTATTCAGACCATAACGTCCATATTCAATTTAAGTGTTTATTTTAAAGAGCTAATTAAATAGCATGCATTAACATGACTTGTAAGCTAAGAGGTGTTATGTAAAAGTTATATTTTATTTAAAAACGTAAATTTTTTTTGTTGGCTTATTAAGTTTCAATTTACAGTACTAGAGCACAAATATCAAATCGATATTGCATTTGCTTTAGGTTAAAATATTATCCCCTTTTGTCAAAACAAATTGTGTTTCTATATTTTCTTTTGCCTAGAATTACTATTAGTTAGCAACCAAACATAGCTGGTAGGGTGGACTAGCAGGAAAAAGTAAATCGGTGTGGTAGTCTAAATTAGGATATACGTACACATGAGAGCGTATGCGGGTGTATGCGCATGCGCACTCACACCCCCCTTCATATAATTTACTAAACCGATAAATAGCCAAACATTTCTACCAGCTATTTTGAAAGCACAGATGCTAACCAGGTAGAAAAAATAATACTTTTACTGAGTGCTTATTTTACATGAGACATTATTATCATAAGCATTTAACATACATACATTATCTCCATGAAGCCTACCTCAAACTCAATAATATTTTTATACCCCTTTTAAAATGAAAAAATAGCCAGGAAAATTAAATATTTCCCAATGTTACTGACTAGTAAGTGATAGAACTTAAATCAAATTCAGCCTGATTCCTGAGCTTAATTTTTTATCAGCTAAAGACATCGTCCTTCACCAGATGTCCCATCAGGCAATCTTGTGCGTTAAATCCTGCATTGTTCTGTTTGAAATTAGGTCCAGTGAGAACACTGTCTCTCCAGTGTCCAAGGGAACACAATTTTGTCGTAGCAGGTTTTCTCTTAGTTATACTCCAGAAATTGAATGTACAGGACCCGAGCATGTGATGAAAACTCAAAGCTCAGGCCCTGCTATTCTGAACATTTATCTGTTCTTCAGACCAGAAGAGTAATATACGAGTAGAACACAAATATGGCACACACACACACACACCATGTCCTTCCATTCTTTAAATAATACTGAAAAAAAATACTGAAAAATTTTTGAGAGGGCCAAGCTAGTTATATATCTACCTTAAATACCAGCCATGTCCAAGGTTTGAATTTGAGCTCTTAGTGACTTTTTATTTGGGGATTTTTTTTTTTTAAGATTTTATTTATTTATTTGAGAGAGAGAGTGAGAGAGAGAAAGAGCACAAGAGGGGGGAGCGGGAGAGGGAGAAGCAGACTCCACGCTGAGCAGGTAGCCTGATGCGGGACTCGATCCTGGGACTCCAGGATCATGACCCGAGCCGAAGGCAGCCGCCCAACCAACTGAGCCACCCAGGTGCCCTATTTGGGGATTTTAATTCACCAGGTAATTTCTTCTCCTACTTAGGTGGGAGAAACTGAGATAAAGAAAACAAGCTTCATTTTGACTCAGACGTATTATTCAGAGGATTTCTTAAAAACAAAGCCTAATTTATTATTTTGAACAATTTGAAGTGAAAACAAGCAATAAATTTTGTTCTAGGCTCTTCTCCCTCTGGTAACTGGCTTCTATCATAAAGCTTTATTTTACCTGAATTTTCTTATTGCTCTTGATGATCAATCATAGTCTCAAGTGTATTCTTCTGTCTTTTATACTTTTCTTCACTGCTATTTTTTTTTAATCTGAGGTTCTACTAATTCAGCTTTTTTCCCTTTTTCATTTTGCTTTATGATTCTTATATTTAATTCTAGCAAATAATAGCTAAATTGTTGAGTGTGTACTATGTGGTAGGCAAAGAACAAACACATGAATTAATCTCTACACATGGACTAATCTGAAGAGTGATGAACTCCTCATGCAACCCAGAGGAATTTTAGGGGTTCTAACTCAAACTCCATTCCTTGAACTGTCTGATCACTTTCTAAAAAGGCATCTACTGGAATGGAACTCCTTTTATCAGGATGGATTTGCCTCCATTGCTTTATTTAACTCCTTATGGGATTTTGAATGATATCCCTTTATACATATTTCATTTATGTGTTTTTTCAGTCCTCAGGCTAACATTGAAGTGATCACAACTTGTTAACTAAAACTTGTGTCATTCACAAGCTAGACAATCCATTTGGTAATAGATAGCTCTTGTACAGCCAAAGTAAAATATCTGTCTTGTGGGAGAGGGGAGTGAAAAGGTCATGAACTATAACACTGAAAAATTATTCCTCAAGATACACCAATCAAGAAACATCAAAAGAAAAAAAAAGGTCAATTTACTTTCCTCTTTTTCTTTACTTCTGATGTTTATGAATCTGAAATGTTTTTGAAAGTATTAAAATAATCTGAAAAAGGAGGCCGTCGGCCTGAGGTGGCTTTCATGCCTTGGTAGTCTACATCAGCCAACCAAAACCTTAGCCAAAGTCAGTTCCTATCAATGCACTTACACCAAGAAAAATAAATTTAAGAACAACGAGTCACAAACAGGCAACTAGGCTTTCCCAAATAAGGCAATTGCTTAGCTGATAACCAAATAATTTCCTTGCTTTGCTTCTGAGACTACTCTCTGAAAGCTTTTCCCTTCCCTGTGGCCCGTGAGCACTCTAGCCACTTTTGGTTTGGCGCTGCCCAGTTTGAATCCATATTGGCTCAGATAAGCTCCTGAAAATTTTAATGTACTTCTCAGTTTATCTTTGAATGGAGGGAAGCATGATTTGGATAAGAATAAAGAAAGAGATCCCTGTCATGACAAAGAACAGACTTGGTTTAATTTATGCTACGAGGCAACAGCCTATGGTCTTGAGTCCTAGGAAGGCAAATGGATTCAATTGGAGTATTGAGAATAAGAAAACTGAGGGCAGAGTTGAGGATTAGCTATATAATGATTCAAGTGACATTTGGCATCAGATTTCTATAAGATGTATTAAATGAGATTGTTTGTCTGTCTGAAACTCGCAGAACAGATATTTTGTTTTTAAGAACTTGATAAATATTTTGAAGAGAAATCTAACTAAAGTTAAAGACATGGACTACCTGACCCTAAAGTTTCTACCATACTCTCTGGTTCTGTAAAAAAAAAAAAAAAAAAAAATTGCTGCTCTTGAAGACACCCTAGGATTAAGATTATGACTAGATGAATGGAGGAAAATATCCGCACCTGTTGTGGACATTGGAAGACTCGGGTAAGAAGGTAGCCCATTTAATGCTGGCCCCTCTGAGGCAGTGAGAGGGAGAAAAAGCCCACTATGGGCTCAGGGAAAGGAGAAATGGCATGGGGACAGCTAGAAAAGCAAAAGGAATCCCTTCTTTTCACTTTTATTATCAGTGGGCTAATAAGCAGGGATGTTAAATCACGGTGGACGGGACTTAGGACAGGAACAAGGAGAGCATCCACATCCCTGCCTGTGACAGGCTGGATAATGCCCCCCAGGGATATCCAGGTGCTAACCCCCATAGATGTTACCTTATATGTCAAAAGAGATTTTGTAGCTGTGATCTCAAGATGGAGATTACACTATGGAAGAGAAGACCATGTGATAGAAGCAGAGGAAAGCAGAGTCAGAAGAAAAATCTTGCACTGCTGCCTGTGAAGATGGAATAAGGGGCCATGAGCCAAGAAGTCTTAGGACTGCAGCTCTAGAAACTGGAAACAGCATGGAAACAGGTTCTCCCCTAGAGTCTTCCATGGGAGCATGGCCTGCTGCACCTTGACGTTAGTTCAATGAAACTGATTTCAGACTTATGACCTCCAGAGTTGCAAGAGAATACATTTGTGTTGTTTTAAGTTCTGAAGTTTGTAGTAATTTGTTGCAGTGCCAACAGGAAACTGGTATGTCACATACCTGTCTATCATAAAGAAGATTAAATAGATGGCTTCGCCCGCAGGCATTCTGAAAGATTCTGCAATACCAATCCTGACCATAGATGGGCAGGGAATTATGTCAGGTATCTTTGAGAGAGAAGGGAGCCGGAGGGGGAGAGGGAGGGAGAGGGAGGGGGAGATTTTCAGTGACTTTTAGGCACTAGGATTCTCCATTAAAATCGATTTGCGCTGAAGCTATTTATAGGTTTGGCATTCAGTTTGTTGCCTTTTTCTTTTCTTTTTTTTTTTTTTAACCTCCATAAGTCAAGAAAAATGTTTGTTAGGCTATATACGAAGCAACAAAACTTGAGAAAATGCTACTATTCCTTAGAAAAGCGATGTGATTAGTGAGCAAGCAAATTTAAAATGTGTGAGAGACCAGTCACAGAAGAGTTGTGAGAGGTTGAGCTTGCAGGGAATGGACTGCCTCCCGGACCCTCCACATTGGGATTGGCACTCTGTTATACCTGCAGGATCCTTTTTTGTCCATATGTTCATCATTTAAATAAAAGCTAAGCTTTACCTTTTTTTAAGATTTTATTTATTGTCAGAGAGAACATGAGTGAGAGAGAGAGAGAGAGCACACAAGCAGGGGGAATGGCAGGCAGAGGGAGAAGCAGACTCCCTGCTGAGCAAGAAGCCCGATGTGGGACTTAATCCCAGGACCCTGGGACCACGAAGGCAGATGTTTAACCAACTGAGCCCCCCAGGTGTCCCTAAGCTTTACTTTAGTAAACTATGTTTCCTTGTGCTTTGTAGAAACTGATAATACAAAAAGTATAAAGAACAGTGTGTGTGTGTGTGTGTGTGTGTGTGTGTGTGTGTGTGTGTGTGTGGTGGATTTTACTTAGACCATGGGTGCTATCAATTATTCTTTATTTAAGTTTTCCATGAAAAATATTTTCTATAAGATTTTTTAAAAATTTTAATTAGAGTGTCTTCCCTTCAGGAACTCAGATTATATATGGACCTGAACACAAAAATTATATAATAATCAGTTGGCATGAAAATAAAATTATGCTTATAGAATTGTATTCAAGAATCACTAGAGCTATACCATTTTTTTTCTAACAATGCTAAAAATATGTTTAGTCAGTAACTTTATAGATTCAAGAATTCAAAGTAGAATACAGAGATAGAATTTAAATGATATTAACCATGACTGTAGCTATATATTATAACTCATATATAATTTTTATCTATGAAATCACTAATAGGTCTTAAAATCAGGTTTTTTTTCCTTTTTTATAGTCCACATATAAGCATAATTGAGATCAATACAGATTTAGCCATTACAGGGAATTAGTGACTGGAACTATATGGATAGTGTATTTAGAAAACAATATTACACAAGATGCTCAAATTTAAGACTTCTAGTGTTCCTGGGCAAATTATGTAAAGAGCCACACTTTCTGTTACTTCTGGTAATGCACTTAAAAATCAAGGCTGACTAGAGACACTTGTGTATTTGTAGAAAAAGGGGTACAGAAAGTTGCTGTGTATATTCTCTAACTCCTACCAGAAGATGATGTTGATAAGATGGGTTATGGTCTGGATTTGACCTATCTTTCTATAATAGCATTAATGAAAATGGAAACAATGGACAAGGTGAAGCCAAGATGCCTCTTCTCCAAACATGATCCAGTGACCTGGAGAAACGCCCTGCTATGGTAACATCACCATATTAATAAAATGAATATCCACTCACACCTAGTGGATGTGATAACTGTCAGGCTCTCTTCTTGTTTTAAAGCCAAGGCTGTGTTTCCTGGAAAACTGCCTTGTAATAATACTGTCCAAAATTTTAACACAGACTCTTTGATTTAGACTCAAACCATTTATATCCTGTAGTAGTGTTACAATTAGTTTTTAAATTTTTTAAAGATTTAATTTTTTTTTTGATAGAGAGCAAGAGAGAGCACACAAAGGGAGAGAGAGAGAAAGAGAGGGAAGGAGGGAGGGAGGGAGAGAGGGAGAGGAAGAGGGAGAAGCAGACTCCCCTCTGAGCAGGGAACCTGACGTGGGGCTTGATCCCAGGATCCTGAGATCATGACCTGAGTCGAAGGCAGATGCCTAACCAACTGAGCCACCCAGGCGCCCCTTGCAATTGATTTTTAATATCAACTCCTTTAATGCTATTGGCATTAAATGCCTTAATATCAACTCCTTTAATGCTATTGGCATTAAATGCCTAGCATTGTGGTAGTCTCCATGGAGGAGATAAGTGTTTAAATTTATCTTGTTAGGAAGCGGATCATTAGAAATAAGATTTACGTGTATGGAGTAGAAAATAATGATGCAAAACAAAAGAGCCTCCACATGAGCTTCCCATACTTCCTCTCTGCTCTCCTCCTGAAGTAAGTTCTAAGTCCCTGTCTACACTTCAGCAATAGAGGCCTTATTTCTTTTATTCAAGCTCCTTTGCTTCTTATTATAGGTTCTTTGCATATGCTTTTCCTCTGGTTGAATACTCCTCTTTTTGCCAATTCATGTAATTAGCTGCCTCTCTTCATTCAGTCTCAACTTAAGCTTGGCTTCTTCAGTGAATTTTTTCATGATGTCCCCACCTCCCCATCTCTTTTCTCTTAAAACCATGTAACTCTACGTTGTAGATGATATTTCAGTTTGCCACTAGATGTTTGTGGGATTTAAAAGCCAATTGTCAACAAAACAAAACAAAACAAAAAAAAACCAATTGTTTCCTTCACAAGATTATAAAATTCATGCAAGTAGATACTGAGCTTATTTCCTTTCCATTTGACTCCAACCCCCTTGCAAACTCCGTGGCTGAAGGTGGATGATTATACATGTAGATAGAATGGTTGCAGTCCAGTAGGGTTATGGGAAGTCTAAAAGTGGAAACTCCATGCACACCTTGGGCTTTGAGATGGTGCAAGAGGATGGGGAGGAGATGCCTAGATAGTGCCTGATTTGGGAGTTTTTAGGTTTTAGAAAAGGCATGGTTGAGAAGATTTGCAAAGTTAGGAGGCTGCATGTGAAGTTAAACATAGACTTTGGAGTCCGAAAGCCTGAGTTCAAATTCAGCTGAACCAGGTGCTGGTAAGCCTCAGGTACTTTATTTTCTTTCTTTAAGATTTGGTTTCTTCATCTCTGAAATAGATACACTGATGACTTGCTTTGTGAGTTATGACAAGACCATATTTTCCAAGTTTCAATCATTTGCATCCTCTATTTATGATTTTTGGATATCTGTGTTTTACTAGTATTCATTATTATTTTTTCCTTAATTTTGCTTTCTCTTCCGTCTTTAGGAAAAAACAAAAACAAAAACAAAAACAGTTCTCCGGAATTCGAATATCTATAAAATCATGGTTTTGTTCTTCTAGCCATAGTTTTTCTGGTATGTTATTAAATTTACACTTAGCCATTTGAAATGTTCATAATATATATATATATATATATATATATATATATATATATATATATATATATATATATATATAATTATCTTTTGTGCCAACAACAATATAGAACAGGGACACTACTAGAACAGGGAGGTTAGGGAAGTAGGGAATGCAGAGAAGACTCCTAAATCTAATCTCTCTACACTCCCAGAGTCAAGTCTTTTATGAGGTTTTGTCCTCCTCCAAGCATAGGCCAAAGGTGAAATAGAGACAAGTAAACAGATGTTGACCACTTTACTTAAATAGAATTTTCAAAGAAAATAGCCTATATTACTTACAATCTTTTAAAGGAAGGGTCTGTTCATCATGCTCTATTTCACATTTAGTCATGATCTGGCTTTTCCAGCTTGGTCATTAATTGCGACTGCTGTCACCACTGCTAGCTAACTGGTACCGAAGAATTAAGGGCATGATCTACAACATTAGATAGGTTATTAGTTTTGCCAGTAATTAAAATGGAGAAAGTTAAGCTGAGAGAGATTTATATGACTTGTGCTGATTTATTACTCTTGGGATGGCTGTCAACAAACTTAATGCTGTCTTAGGTTTCTTTTCTTTGGCCTCAAGCCACGGTATTTAAAATGCCTGGGAAAATGAGTGCTGTTGTCACATGCTTTTTGGAAATTTGGGGTTAAATATGATACACACGTGACTTTAATTCAGGACTTTTCAGAGATATTGATATGTTAACTTGCATTCACCCATCTATGGAGTCACCCTTGCAGAGCTTCTTTTCGGTTGAGTGATTTGTAAAATATACTTGGTGTGGGGGGGATGCTGACCTAATGACTTCTTTTTTGCATTATCTAATCATCAACTATGTTATTCTAATAGCATAACTCTCCCACAAGAATATATGGAAAATTGGCGTGCTTTGGGTGCTTGGCCAAATTGTTGAAAACCCAGCAGTGGCAGATTGGCTGTTGTGAAAGTAATATTCAGACAAGACCAGGAGAGTTTTCAAGAATGATATTGTAGCACATCGTTTAGAAATGTGAACGGTCTTTGTTCAAGATTTCCAACATGTCTGATCCCATCCTCTAGGGAGTTGAGGTTGGAGGATGGAGAATTAAAGTCACACCGGAAACCTTGCTAAAAGTTTATGATCCAAAATGTAAAAGAAGATTTTATGTAAGACTAGGATTTAAGACAGCTGGTCAGGACCACCTAACAATGCAACAGCTGTGCAGGCTTGTGCCTTATACGCAGTGGCACTTTTCTAAAATGGTGAATTGGGCCCCCAACCCAAGAGTCCTAGCCCTAGACTGTAGTCCATCTGGACTCTGGAGGAAGGCATGCCTTTGTAATTCATCTGTCCCCAAAGAAACTCCTTTTCATAATTTTCACAAAGCCACAGTATGAGCTACCAGTAGATGTGGAATCAAAAGTTGAAATCTTGAGGGTAAATAGTTTGAGATCAGACATAGTGGCTAGAATATCATTCATAATATTCAACATGCTTTTGCGTGTTTTTTGACACCTGTGAGTTTAATTTACTAGAAGAGGAGTGGTCTGCAATAGCGTTTAGCGCCAATTGAATATACCACATAATGTTGGGAGCTATTAATGTTCTGGATGTCTTTTCAGAAACAAAACTCTCTCAAAGTAGCATGGTGGATGTTATAAATTTATAGCAATGCCTGAAAGTTTATAATGGAAGCTTGCTTGGTTTTGATACTCTTTCTGGTCGTTTAAATACTTGAATGTAGATAACGTAAGTCCTCCAAATTGATTTATGTTAATTAGGATACATTTTCAAGTGTTGTATTACACCAGTGCTTTTGGACAACTGTATTAGTTTGAGAGGTTTGGGGGTGTTTTCTGATGTGTTCTTTTTTTTATGTACGTGTCACCTATACATCGAACGATACAAGATTGCAAATATTTAGCCATATTTTACCTAAAAAATGGGTATGTCACATGTTTGATCTAATGGAAAGCATTTGGGGGGACGATGTGTGATATTTCTGTTTTCAGTTATCACCATCCACCTGAAAAAATGCCAACACTACATTACCTTGGAAGGACAAAAATATGTCATTAGTGTAAATGAACCATGCAACGTCTATCTCTGAGAATGTCCTCTTGATATATACATACACAACCTTTTTTTTTAAGTTTTTATTCTAATTCTAGTTAGTTAACATACAGTGTTATTAGTTTTAGGTATATAATACAGTGTTTTGACAAGTTATATTCCCAACTTTGAAAGAATTAACAATATGAGCAGTCAGTGTTTTGATTCATTTTTTTTTCAAGATTTTATTTTTAAGTAATCTCTACACCCAACATGGGGCTTGAGCGTACAACCCTGAGATCAAGAGTCACGTGCTCTACCAACTGAGCCAGCCAGGCACCCCTTGATTCACTGTTAAACATAGATTCTGATAACTTTTAGAATAATACATATTTACGCAGATAGGAAATTCTGAAGTTTGTATCTTACGAAGCAATGCAACTATCTGTATACTCACATTTTTCGGCTTCATTTCACAGAGTACGTTTTTGGGGGTATAATTTAGACCCACATTTCTGCTCATAATGGCTCTGTGAAGGATAAGGTGCATTTATTTTCTGCCTCCTTCTTCTTGTTCCCAAATTATTAGTCAGAAAGATAATTATAAGGTGAAAATGAACAATCTAATCCTTGTCCCTGAATCCCCCCTTTCTTTTTTTCTCTTTGCATTATTCATGTTTCTCAGATGAGTTCGGTCAACACAGAACAAATACTAATGCAAGCTATGTCATTTGCTGTATCCACCACCAATTTCCCGCAGGAGTTTCTCTTTAGTGGGCACATGTCCTCTACCCCATAATGAGGGAATATTGGAGCTTAGAGGTAACAGCCTTTAAATTTCATATGCCCTCTCTGCATTGTGTCTAACCTGAGCAGAGTAAAATAAATGGGTGTCAACAGGAAAAAGAGGGTCAAGCTTATAGAACTCTGACAACTCAGAAGAGAGAAAATGTACTATTGTTCTTTTGAGAGTAATACTCTTTCTTTCCTATTGAGTTCATGTCATCTTAATCTTCAAAGCTCTCTGCTTTCCTGAGATGGAGTAAGGTGGAAGATCTGGAGCATGTTAAATCTCTGGTAGATGAATGATATAGTTCTGATTGTTTATTTATTTAATGCAGAACAACTCACTTATCTCTGGATTCCAGGAAGAGAGAACTATTCTCTAAAATCTCTGATCACATTGACTTGTGTTTTGGCTCTTTTATTTATTTATTTTTTAAATAGAAGGGAGTTATTTTAAATGTGCAATTGTGATAGAGAATAAAGGCATTAGGCCAGAAGCAGTAAAAAAAAAAAAAAAAAAAAAAATGGTGTGTCTTCTCCAATCCCTATTGGGCTTTCTATGCCACTTCTGAGAAATCTCTCAGTAACTTAGGTAGGAAGTAGTGGGAAAAACTCATAGACTTGGAATTCAAGAGCAATGTCAGCTATAGTTTTGGTTCTGCCATTAGGGAAGATACTTTAGAGGTTCATATAGAATGATGAAGGTAATGATGAAGGAATGATGATGTCAATATATATTGACAGACAGTTATCAAGTGGATGACAGATGCCATAACCAAATGACCTTACAATCCAGTAAGCTACTTTTATGTCTTTGTTTTCTCCTGGCTTACTTTTCCTCATCTGTAAACAATTGGAACCAGTGGTTCAAAAACATATCTGTGCAATAGAACCTTTGTTTTAATTGCACATAAAATCTTATGTAATCTTACTTGTATGAAAAATACTAAAATTTTAATTCAGAGGGGCCCTCTCAGAAACAAGGATAGCAGACCTGGATTCTTACTGTTCACCACCCGTGCTTTCTATTCTAAGACACTAGCTGCCTGAGGCTACTTCAGGCTGCACATTTTAAAGGCCACTTTTATCAAAATCTTGATGTGGCCCCTTGGATTTTCACAAGCCTGTTAGCTCATTTGTAAAATTAGAGAATCTACACTTCCTATACGTAGTACCTTTGTAGTAATCCATTGATATGGATTGATTTCATCCATGAAGAAATAACTATGAAGTAATCTAAGTACTTGGAAATTTTGTATTTTAAAAAAAGTTTAGACCCTTGAAATTTGAAAACTGAACATTTATAGCCTTTCCTATTTTTAAGGCACATATTCAAGTGGTATTTGTATCGTAGGGATTCAGGAATGTCAGAGATCCAGTATGGCACCCAGTTACTACCCTGCTCTAGCTTTTGAAAACTACAGCTTTAAAATTCTCCTCAGATGGCCATCTTTATTAAACAAGCAAACATTATTCCATAAGTAAACTGGAAATGGGACATTAAGGTAGGGAGAAATAGAGTTTAACAAATCTATTAATTATGAGTAACTGAATAACAATGACCCTCTGCTGTAACTCAGGCCTTTTGGTCCATTTCCTCAGATAGGCCCTGTGATGCCTTGTGTATGACCCTAATATGTGGTAGATAATGTGTAAATGATCCTTCCTTGCAGATCTATATGGCATCCTTTCCATTAATTATGGACATGTGTACTTTTCAAAGCAATATCAGACTTTTTTAGTCTTCCCTGATGTGACAATTTTGAACATGAGGACAGAATCATCTGCATTTTAGATATTTGCACACATCATGATGTTAAGGTCTGGCATTAGTTATAAACTCAGTATTTTACATTTGGGAGCAGATGATAAAGAATTCAGCGTGACAGTTTTTGACCATTATCCCATAATGCCCTTTCTCAAATTCTTTAGCCTGGTTGCCTGTGGTGTACTTTAGTTGCCAATCAGTAGAACATGAAAAAGATTGCCGAATTCAGCCAACTTTAGGATGCTATGTTAAAGTTAAATAGGATTGTTTACTGTAGGACTTTTTAGAGCATCTTAAAATTACAGTGTAAAATTCTAAGAGTATATTTTGCAGTATTTTTGCAAACTTTGACTACAGAATACTGGTTTTCTTCTAGGATATCTTATGCAATTACTATTTTGAAAAAACATACTTGCAATATACTGGCTTAATCATTGTCATGGAGGATTTGTTTTAGGACATCATAATTTCTTAATTCACCTTGATCTAATTTCATGGAAGTAGAAACAGAAGGTGGAATAAGGCAGAGGTCTGTTTTGTGATTTTTTTTTTTTTTTTCTGCTGGAGGAATGAAAGTAGGAGCAATCATCCTAGCAGGAATTCACAGGGAGAAACTTCTTTCCGTGTTTAATCATTGTTTCTTTGGGGGGAAAAACCTCTCTGTGCAGGGTTTCTGACTGCAAGTGGAGAATGACTAGAATGGCTTTGATTTTGCATTGGAAGGGTGAGCACTCTGTGTTTTGAGGAACACCAACTTCTACATCACATCAAATATTAATGACTAACTGCAATTCCTCTCTCTAATGTGCTTTGTTTTTGGTGTTCAGTCAAGCTAGGAAGATGAAAATTCCCTTGGGGCCTGATATAGAATATAATTTGCTCTGCAATTTTGGTGGTAAACATGGTAATAAATTAGAGGGTGTAATGAATATGCATGCAAGGACCTAGAATCTTCCTCTTACCCTTTGTGTTCCTCAGAGAATTTGTAGGGGTGACAGACACTATGGACTATGGCCATCCGAGTGACTTTAAGCTTGCTCACATCTCTTCATTAAATATTTTCATGTACATGTTTATTTTATTTATTTATTTTTACTTTTTTATTTTTTGAAGATTTTATTTATTTGACAGAGAGACACAGCGAGAGAGGGAATACAAGCAGGGGGAGTGGGAGAGGGAGAAGCAGGCTTCCCGCGGAGCAGGGAGCCCGATATGGGACTCGATCCCAGGACCCCAGGATCATGACCTGGGCCGAAGGCAGGCGCTTAATGACTGAGCCACCCAGGCGCCCCGATGTACATGTTTATTTTAAATGGTTTATTTTACAAAAGACTTTTGTAAATACCTAGCCATTCTAGAATCTACTAGGCAACTCTTTTTATTTTTAATCTAGAGTACAAAATCTTCTGTGACTCTGCTTTTATTGTTTCTGGTGCAGAGATCCTGAATGAGGTCAGAGAAATCTGCAGGGACCATATCATGTGGGACCTCCTAAGCCGTGATAAAGAATTTAGACTTAAAACAATGGCAGTGGCAAGTCCATTGGTTCAAGAAGGGAAGTGGTCCTGATTTGATTCTTAAAGCATCATCCTATTTTCTGTATGGAAAATGGCCTGAGGGGAAGCAAAAGAGGAAACCAGAAGACCAGGAAAGAAGCAATTGCAGTAGCCCTGCCTAGAAATGATGGTAGTTTAGTTTGGACCCCACCAAACTGGGATCACCATAATAGCAAGGTTCTATTTTTTTAATTTCTGCATATCCAGCAACTAGGACAGACTAAACTAGAACAGAATAAATTAATTTCTTTTTAAAAAATACAGTAGAAGAGGCATACAGACAAATAATGATCTCCTGCCCCTGCTACCTGTCTTCCTCGATCTTTACCTTCCTGAGTCAAAGAAAAGTTTGTGTCTCAGACTGTTGTAATAGTAATTAATAAAACAGCCAACTTGCTTCTTGGATTCCCAAGCTTTAGTGATAAAATGGAAGAGCAAGGACCTAGTACAGCTCTGGGGTCAGTCCTCTTTTCATGAAATCTGAGCACCTTTTATTATAATCTTTGCCATACTTTTGCCCAACATCTCTGTTTTTGTTGGAGAAATTCTATTTCTGGGTCAAGAGAAAGAGTCAAACCATCTGGGGTTAATAGTAGTGATTATTAGTTGGAGTTTCTGCCCAACTTTCAAAGAAACAGTGATTAGAAGCAGCAGTTAATTTTTATTTATTATTTTATTTATTTATTATTTATTTTATTTAATGTTTAAAGTATGTTTAATGTTTAAAGTATCCTTCCTCCCCACTCCACTTGTTCTTGATTTTTCAAATATATATTTTAATTTGCAATTGAACACATTTGAATAACCACTTATTCATATTGGATTAAATAGCCATTATTTACCAAGCAATTTTTTTTTAAGATTTTTTTAATTTATTTATTTGAGAGAGAGAATGAAAGAGAGAGAGCATGAGAGGGAGGAGGGTCAGAGGGAGAAGCAGACCCCCCGCTGAGCAGGGAGCCGGATGCGGGACTCGATCCGGGGACTCCAGGATCATGACCTGAGCCGAAGGCAGTTGCTTAACCAACTAAGCCACCCAGGCACCCATTACTGAGCAATTTTTATTCAGTGTTGTTCAATATGGAAACCCAGAGATTTAAGATATGCTTCTAGCCTTTCACTGAGGGGATAAAAGTAAAATTCTGAAGACACTATTCATATTTGTATTACAGACTTCCTTGAATATAGCTGATGGTCACTGTGCTTGTCTTGTGTGTTTGTTTCAATCAGAAAACATCAGTGAGCACTATAGAAGTTGAGGAGAAAGGAAACTCATTAATGAGAGCAGGGGTCAAGATAGAAAGGCTTTACAGAAAAGCTGAGGGCGAATTGGTCCTAAAATAATCACTGGGATCCGGAAAGGCTAAAAATATGTGGCTGTACTCTCCAGGCAGAGAAGAAATTTATGAGCTGAAGCTGGAGTTGGGGTGGTGGGGGATGAATACTGAGATTATCAAAGCTGGAACCAAAGGCATTTGTTGCACATGAGAAAAACAGGTTTGTTTGCTCATTTAATAGCTCTGGAAAGACAAGAATATCAATTAAATGTGTGGAAAATGCAGAAGTCACCTATGTGCTCTGACTAGTGGAAAGGTCTATATTTTCTTTCAATTAAATTTAAAGTAAGTTTCAATAAGATAATAAGACCTATTGTAGACCTGGTCAAGACTCTGTGATAGAAGAAGCCACCTGGGTTTTGTACCCATTTTAGATTATTAACCAATACCTTGAATAAGAGATGTCCTTTACAATGAATTTTAAAAGAATATAAGATAATTTAATAAGATTAAACCTGAATGTAGTTCTCTAATTGGAGTGAAGTACAAATACCTCCAAACATAATATGTGATTGGTTGTTGAATAACAGTTGACTGTTATTTAAATTGGAGCTTCTTGGAACATAAAACATCAAAATCCATTGTAATACATGAAAAATAAATATATAATTTTATTAACATTTATTATATAAGTAAAAATAAAATAGTATTTAAGTTTCACTGAAAGTATTCCCTTTGGAAGAGTTTGTTTTCTTTTCTTGGGCTGAACCAGCAAAGCTTTTTTTTTTTTTTTTTTTT
>NC_138379.1:17113711-17174643 GCF_054177405.1 Leptonychotes weddellii
AAAAAAAAAAAAAAAAATCTGCATTTGAGCAGAAACTCAGGGTGTTTATAGACGAATAGAAGGGATGAGAGAAGTAAATAGGGACTAAGTGTTGTTGGTCTCTGATTCC
Source organism: Leptonychotes weddellii (assembly GCF_054177405.1). NCBI lineage: Eukaryota > Metazoa > Chordata > Mammalia > Carnivora > Phocidae > Leptonychotes > Leptonychotes weddellii. Next base: position 17,113,821 of record NC_138379.1, read on the forward strand.
ATCTTACATCAACTTTAGGTAAATTGTTTTCAACCAAAGTAGACTCAACAACTCTATTTTTATAAAATATTTTGCAGCACTCTTTGATAATTTGAAGTTAAAATTCATAAATAATTTATCGACACAGATAATTAAAATGAAAAATCAAAACTGTGCTCTTAATGATAATGAAAAAGGAGAATGATTTATCATAAAATATATATATTTTAGTAAATAGATCCTTCCGCACAATTACAGAGAGCATTTAATAGTCAGATGCTCTCACCTGTACTCAAGAATGCCATAGCTACAAATGTAAACTGATAATGCTGTGTTGCATTGGTGTGTCCATCACTATGACCTACATGGCTGTATTGATGTAGTTTCCAAAGCAGAGAAGTGTTCTGTTTAGTTCCAAAGTTCGATTTTCTCTCCATTTCCATCAGGTAGTAGTCTTGAATTCAATGTGGGTTTTTTGTAAAATGAAATGAAGGTCCAGTATTAAGATAATAATGTATACATACGTGTGTGTGTGTGTGTGTGTGTGTGTATTAATCTACTCAGTGTCCAGTGGTGTTTCTGAAGTTGTGCAGGACTGGCACAATTCCTCCTCCTGTGGAACTGTCCATGCATTGCAAGATTTGTCAGCTCTGCACATTATATGTCCTCACAGTTTCTCATCACTATAATGGCGAAACAGCCCTACCTTTCCAAACTCATGCTGATGGGTGGGATTGTACACTCTTAGAACTTTGAAGTGGACATAGTGAGGGAATGGGCATAACTAAGTAGCCTTTATTATTAATGTCAATTTGGAAAAAAGATTGCAAGGAATGAGGAATCAGGGAGATTGGAACCAGGGCAGTAAAAGTAAATATAAAGAAAAAGAGATATATTTGAAAAACATTACAACCTGGGGACTGATTGGAAGGGAGAGATAAGGAAAAAGAAGAGTTGTAGATGTTTGGGTCATGGTTCTATTTTGCTATGGGGTGACTGGGTAAAGTTAACCCAAACTGGTACCATGGAAGGCACATACTGCAAGAAGAATCATAAGCTTAGTCCTTCTTGACCTATGACATTTGATGTGTATCTGTGTTTCTACATGGATATGTTGCTTAGGTATCTAGACATTTTGGTCTGGGACTCAGGAGGAAGATTGTAGCTGAGAATATAGACTTGAGATTCTTCAGAGTTTGAACAGAATGGAAGGATATCCGGCTGTTAAGGGAGCCAGTTAGAGTGAATAGCATATAGAATGGAACATGCTAACTTGATAAATTATATCATAAGTTACCAGTCTATAGTCTTGAAGAAAGCACCCAGAAGTTAAGTAGGCCAATGACATTTTTTTTTAAAGGTTGTATTCATTTATTTGAGAGAGAGAGAACACGAGAAGGGGGAGGGTCAGAGGGAGAAGCAGACTCCCTGCTGAGCAGGGAGCCCGATATGGGACTTGATCCTCGGACTCCAGGATCATGACCTGAGTCAAACGCAGTTGCTTAACCAACTGACCCACCCAGGCACCCGGGGCCACTGACATTTAAACAAGAATGTAACATTTGTTTGCTTTGGTCATGCGTGAAACACCTGTTCTTCAGTTGAAGTTGAATAAGGTGAGGCCTGGTATTCAGAGTACATCCAGGCTTGGATGCAAACCTCTGCTCACATCTTATTTGCATAGTTTTATTTGGCTAAATCACCGGAATCTTATCAGGCTCAATGTTCCCAGCTACAACATGAGGATAAAACTATCCAAAGCACAAGATAGTTCAGAAGATTAGAAGCAAAAGTACTCATGAAATAAAGGCCTGTCTTGAGTATCAGAGGTACTCGAACATCTAACAACCAGGGAAAGGGGACTATCTGACAGAAACCTCTTACGTCATAACTGAGGCATGCCTGTGGAAATCCTCAGATGGGAGAGCCTGCTGGTGGCTAGGAATTGCCCATCATCTGAAAGACTGTTGACATTGGTGCCATAGAGGGCTACGTGCAAGAGAGCCAACATGCCACGCATAAGAAGAGAACTAGCTTAAGCCACCTGACCAAAAGGGATGGGAAAGACAAGCAGGACTCATAAAGAGCTGTTGTTGGCAGAGGGAATTGCTACACGCAGGCCTAGTATGGTGGCTTTACCTTGAGTATATCCTTAACCCTAACCCATTCTAGGTATACACACACATGCATGAACTAAGGAGAGGGAGAAAGGGCTCAAAGTAAAATTCAAAAGAGCTATTCTACAAATAAACAGTGAAGCCTAAAGAGCATTGCTTTGGGGCATATCTCAAAGAAGTAGTGGGAAGGGGAGATCTTCCCCAGAAGGCAGGGACCAAAGGGACTCCTGCTATTCTTGCAAGGGAAGGAGCTGTCCCCCTATGCCTGTCTGTGAAGGGACAGGAAGGAAGGGAACTGAGGGACCCAGGTAGCCTGGGGAGAAGTCAAGACAAAATTCATGGCAGCAATGGTACCAGCAGGGAATCCGTTTTCTTCTAGTCACACAGGAGACACCCCTGGGGTCTTCCAGAAATGCACAGAGAACCACCTGAACCACCTGTCAGAAGGGGGGCATGAGACCCACAAGGGGTGACACATGAAAAATAAGACTTTATGCACACTAATACCCCTACTGAATACACTTTTATAAACTTAAAGCATATAAACATTAGCTCAGGCCCTAATACATAGTATGTAATTTGGAGTATTAGAAACCAATTTATGATTAAAAATCCATTTTTTCCTGTATTCATTGATGAAAACCCAAATGGTAAGGGATAAAACAAAAAAAAAATCACATATTTTGACACTAACATATCAAAGAGAGATCAAAGGTAATGTTTTGTTATTTGTTTGAAGGACTATGGAAGTCCCACCAAGAAGCTTCTAGCTGCTCCTCCATGGTTCAGGCTACATATTCTGAGAGACCGTGGCATACCAACTACATTCTAATTGAAAAATCAAGGGAGATTAGCTCTAACTTTTCTTAATTAAAATACTAATTATAATTCCCGGACCATGAAGAAGGCAGGTAGGTCGCCTTTTCCCCAGAATATGTTAACATATAAAGAAAGAGAATGGGCTTTAATGAGGTCTACTGCATTTGACCCAATTAAATCCTCAGTCTCCTGTATCTCAGCCTTAACTTGGCCTCTGCAGCTCATAAATAGTTACTGGGATCTGCTCATTGACAGTAATTGACTGTAAGAAATGGGTTTCTTGCCCTCTCTGCGTATGATGATTGACAGCGTAATCTGCAAGGATGTTGTGGTGTCAGGAATGCCATGATATATATGAGATTTCTATATTGTCTACCAGCTTCTCTTAATTGTGATAGAGTACCAGGAGTTATAGTCCCTGACATGAAAACTGCAGGGTATCAGAATGCACTGCACCTCGAAAGGGTTAGTACTGGCTTGTGAAAGTTTTGTTACAGGTGCATACGTGTGTACACATGTGTCCTCGTGTGTTAGGTCACAATGTAAAGTCTGTATCTTGCTGTGTATTGTGGCCAAGAAAATTGAAAAACACTGCTACACCTTATCTACATTACTCATTCTTAAATTTTATGTGTCAAAAAGCTTTTAAAAAATCTAAGTAAAATGGAACTGCTTCTGAGAAAAAAGAAAAACCTATACTCAGAATTTTGCATACAATCTCACTTAGGGTCTGGACCCCTCAATACACAACGAGAATGCAGGCTAACTCTTTCTACGTTTCTTTAATAGGTGTGTGTGCCCACATGTACGTGTGTATACACACACTCTAAAGACAAGAATTCTGTAAGTAGAATGTCATTTTAGGGGACAGTTGTTATTATTACCTGTATTTTATAGGAGAGTATATAAGGACTATACAATTCTAAGAACATGGCAGTTGATCAATAAATACTGCAAATTTTGAACTTACTTTAGACACAAAAAATCAGAATCCCTAAGCATCTTCTGGTGTCGTTAGCTATTATCATGGTAAAAACTGAATCTGGCACAAGTGACATTCAGTTTTCAGTAAACAGGGAGAGAGTGTTTGTTCTGTAGAAAATCCTTTCACAAAAGTAATTGAGTATGTTTTGTATAAGGCATAGTGTTTTGTTTTCCTCCATTTCTTTTCTGACGTTCCCCCTCACTTTTCTCCCATGATTTTATTTTTTAAGGATTTATTTATTTTACAGAAAGCCCACACGCAAGCAGAAGGGAGAAGCAGAGGGAGAGAGAGTATTAAGCAGACTTTGTGCTGAGTGCTGAGCCCATTGCAGGGCTCAATCCCACAACACTGAGATCATGACCTGAGCTGAAACCCTGTCCGATGCTTAACCGACTGAGCCACTTCAGTTCCTCTCCCCATTATTTAAAAAAATTTTTTTTTTTTTTAGATTTTATTTATTTGAGAGAGAGAGACAGAGATAGTGAGAGAGAGAACACAAGTGGGGAGGAGAGGGAGAAGCAGGCTCCCCACAGAGCAGGGAGCCCGATGCGGGACTCGATCCCAGGACCCTGGGATCATGACCTGAGCCGAAGGCAGACGCTTAACCGACTGAGCCACCCAGGCGCCCTCCTCTCCCCATTATTTTACAACGGATTGTAAAACACTCTTCTTAGACAGACGTGATTTCTTTTGGGGTGTTTGGACATAGTATACATGATGTATTTCAAATTTGTAACCAGGCATGACACATCCTGGCTTTACTGACATAACATATTGTGTTAAGGTTTTTATATGAACTTTCCCTCAACATGAAGGTAAGAAATCACCATTAACAGAATTCCACCTGAGCTCCAAGAATGAATTTGGAAAGTCTTTCAAATTATGCACTATGCATGTGCTTTCAAATACAGAAATCAAACTTGTGAGTTAAATTCGTGATACAGGTGTAAAATTCCAAGATATTACTAAAATACCTTTCTAAGAAAAAAAAAATACACAGCAAGATGAAGGGGAGATTTGAGAAAAGATGGGTTGATAGACATAAAAAGCTTACTCCCTTCTAAATTTATTCTTCAAACTTCATTTTTATTTTTCCCACATCCCTGACTATGCTGGTAAAATATCAGCTCACTGAGTCTCTTCACCCCATTGACATTTGGCTTTATGACAACTTTGGGTCTTGCAACAGAATACCAGTTCTTATTGTTTGGAGGACATTTTAGAAGGCACTAATGTTTATTGAGTCTGTGTGGTGCTGTTGTAAGTGCTTTACAGATCGCATGTCATTTAAACCTTACAGAAATTCTCTAAAGTAATATTCTTCCGATACTCATGTCTTTAAGAATCTTTCTGTGATTTCAACTCACTTTTCTCCTAAAATAGTATTTCTAACATTAGCATGAAGACCTCTTTCCTGGGATGTTGAAATTTGAAAATGGGACCATGGGTGTCTGCATTTTAAACTCTCTAGGTAATTTGGTAAAGGTGGTCTACAGACCACAATTTAAGAAACTGTATTTTAATGTTAATGTATACTTTTCTTAAGTACTTTTTTTTTTTTTTTAGAGTGGGAGAGAGAGACAGAGACAGAGAGAGAGAAGTGTGTGTGGGGAGGGGCAGAGGGAGAGAGAGAGAGAATCTTAAGTAGGCTCAACACCCAGCAGGAAGCCCCAGGTGGGGCTCGATCTCAGGACTCTAAGGTGATGATCTGAGCTGAATCCAGAGTCAGACGCTTAACCCACTAAGCCACCCAGGCGCCCCCTTAAGTACTTTTGATATCTATCAAAATGAAGATGTGTTTGATTTGCTTTCTATGTTGTGGCTGGTTCAGAACTTTGCTTACAACGAAGTGGTCCCCTTCTTTTTTTTTTTTTTTTTAAAGATTTTATTTATTTATTTGACAGAGAGAGAGGCACAGTAAGAGAGGGAACACAAGCAGGGGGAGTGGGAGAAGGAGAAGCAGGCTTCCCGCCAAGCAGGGAGCCCGATGCAGGGTTCGATCCCAGGACCCTGGGGCCATGACCTGAGCCGAAGGCAGATGCTTAACGACTGAGCCACCCAGGTGCCCCATGGTCCCCTTCTTTAAAATACAGTAGAATACTTTGAAATTCCCCTTTAAATATAAAGTAGCCTGCAGAACTTTTATTTCAATTCCCTCATTGGAAAGCCAAACATTCTTTTAAATATTTTCCTTGGTGTCATTCACCAGGTTCTACTTAAGGCAATCCTCTCACATGAAAATCGTGCTTCAGTCATGGTAAGGAAGCAGAGTTATAAGGAAAGCTCATTGATCCTTTACAATTTTAGTTAGGTATATTGCTGGCAGGCAGCAAGGGGGATGGATGAGTAACGTTAAGCAAATCCATTTTCCTTTAAGTGGATATTGCAGTATGTTTCACAGTTGGAAGAGATGAACTGGCATTCCCATAAAGGGTGTTTTTCTCTTCATTTAATGTTGATCACAAAGTGAAATGGCATGTGCAGTGTGGCAGTATATGATGTCTTCATCTTATTCCCCGTTTCCCCATTACTTTATTATTTTGATCAGAAAACTTGGATAGATTTAGTTTATCCCATGATGTCCTCTCGGAAAAGTTTAGGGAGTAGCATAGCAGTCTGCAAGGCATTATTGTTTGTAATCTCTCTGCTGGTGGCTTAAGGGGAATATGGTGGCATGACTGTCTTCAACACTGACACAGTCTTAGGCTGTGCAGATATGAGGCTGGCATTCAGGTCACAGAGAGCAATGGATCAAAGAAAATAAGAGATTATGCAGGTATTTTTTTTTTTTTAAGATTTTATTCATTTATTTGACAGAGACACAGCGAGAGAGGGAACACAAGCAGGGGGAGTGGGAGAGGGAGAAGCACGCTTCCCGCTGAGCAGGGAGCCCGATGTGGGGCTCGATCCCACCACCCTGGGACCATGACCTGAGCCGAAGGCAGACGCCCAACCCATGGAGCCACCCAGGCGCCCCTATGTAGATATTTTTTAAGAGAAGAACATTTTACACATTCTGTCATCAAGAGTCATTAAGTGGTATTTTTATGGTGGCATAACCTGACTTTTATACTGATGATACTCTTTTGTTTTTTTTTTTATTTCACTACTTTTCTTCTTTTTGTGTATTTAATAGGATTATACTTGTGTTCAGACTCTCTTTGAAGTCTGGCAGGGCCATATAACTTGCTTTAACTAATGCATTTGAACAAAAAAATAGGTGTATGTGAGTGTGTGTACACATAAGCACATTTGGGCTTGTGTGTGTGTGTGTTCTTGCCACGGAGGAAGTTTTAAGTACCAGGGCAAGACTCTGCTGCATGTTTTTCTATCTGTCCCCTTGATGGTGGAAACAGATGTTCAGCTGGAAACTTTTCAGTCTCTTCACTGAGTGATGATGATGAGAATCCCTTCCAACTCACACTGGATATAGAACACAATTAAAATACATTTTGTATTAAGTGAATGAGATTTGGCTGGGGGTGGGAACCTAACATATGATGACTGACACCCATGTATTCTTTAAAATCATTATAAAGATTAGCATTTTGGGTTGCATTTGACAGAACACATTTAAAGATATTTAAGAATTAACTAGACAACATTTAGATTAGTAAAGGTTTTGGAGCCTGTATCACACAGGGAACTACTGAAGTAACAAGGGATATTTAGACTGGAGAAAAGACCTAAGGGAGTCTTGATAAGTGATTTAAAATCTTAAAGACCCATCAGATTAAGAAAAAAAATCAGACATTAAAATGTATTTCAAATTTTTGCAGAGGATAGACCTAGACAAATGAGTAGTATTTCTAAAAAAAAAAAAAAAGAAATTTAAAGTAAGGGCGAATAATTTTTCTAGTAATTACAGATTGCCAAAATCACAATAAAGTCTCTTGTAATATCTTGAGCTTTTCATCAGAAGTGGAATTTAAGGAAATAACTGTATGACCATGATTCATAGAAACAGTTTAAAGTAAAGATGAAGTTTGTGGGCTCTAGAATGCCTGATTATAGTAAAGGTGGGTGATTGTGGGGAAAATACTTAACCTTTTTTTTTTTTTAACACTTAATCTTTCTATGCTTAAATTTCCTCACATATAAAATAGCATTGGTGATAACAGGGGTCTATCTTAGTTTCATTGTGGGGATTATGAGTGAAATCAAGTGAAATGCTGAAAACAGGGCCTGGCACCAGGTAAATCATTAAGACCTGTTCATTATTATTATTATGCTTCCAAGGGAATCTGTAGATTGTAGATTGGTTAAGATCATTGGATAAATTCAATGGATCAGATAGTAGTTATAGAAACTAAAGTTTCTCATAGATCTATGATGTTGAGCCAACACTCAAAAAAAAAAAAAAAAAGTTGCCCTGTGCCTTAGAATTGTGTAAAACTGGAAGAATTATCTTCAAGAAAGTAGAATTCAGTTGTTTTTCATTCATTACTGTGGTAGGTAGAGTTCTGAAATGACTCCTCCACCCTAATTTTAGAGACCTTGATATGCGCTCTGCCCCTTCTTGTTACTCCACAGTTGTTACTGTTGATTTACATGACAAATGGATCTTGCAGACTTCATTAAGGCTATTAATCAGTTGACCTTGAGGGAGGGAGATAATTAGGGTGGGCCTATGCTAATTACAGGAGCCCTGAAAACAAGGAGTTTTCTCTGGCTAATTGTGGAAGAGGAAGACAGAGTTTGAAGATGTGAGGAAGGTTTTCATGAGGGATCTTGCTGTTGATCATGATGTTGACAAGCACCCAAGAGAAGTCCCACATCTGGGAACTATGAGCAGCCTCTAGGACATGAGAGTTGCTAAGCAGTCAAGAAGAGAGGACCTCATTCCTACAACCACAAAGAACTGAATTCTGCCAACAACCTGGAAGTGTTTGGAAATTCCTTGAAGTCTCAAATGTAAACACAGTCAGCTGACATTTTGAGTGTGAGAGTCTGAGCAGAGAAATAAGTTTGGCCATCAGGACTTCTGGAATCAGGAAAGAAAGTGGAAGGTAATAAATGAGTGTTGTTCTAAGCCACTAAGTTTGCACTTGTAAAGCAACAGAAAACTAACACAGTTACTAAAAAGGGATATCTGGAAGTTGAACTCATTTGGGAAAAGAGTCATTTTACATACAACAAAAGTTAACTGGAGCACTTGTTTTGGCAAATGTGTGTGTAGAGCTGAAGAAAAGGACTAGTATAATGTACTATAGATGTCTAATTAGACAGAAATGGAAATCACCATTCTATTGAAAGCAATTTTCACAGAATCAAGAGTGATTCACCATCTGAAAAGCCTTGACCTGTTGACTGTGACTGCTGAACCATTTTCCACAAGATTTGTTTCCTCATTGAAGCTTTTCTTTCTTGTGTGTCTTTCATTATAGAAGGATGGATTACCATTCCCCAAAGTGTAGTTAAGGTCATTTGTGAATCTAAAGTTTGAGGAAGCTTTCACAAGAAACACCTTTGATTTAAAACAAAACCACAATGTAAAACTATGGAGATGCACAAACGTCTTTTTTTCTTGAGGATATTGGCCAAAAATAACTATGCTGGCAAAAATAATTGTATTGTCAATGTCTGTAGTAAATGATTGGGTTAAAGTAAAAAGTAAAAAAGTAAATGTAAAAGTAAAAAAGTTAACATAGTATGCAATCTTTTCACTTTTTGTAAAGAGTGTATGATATGCTTTTTTTTAAAAATGAAAAGATTGTGTACTACAGTCAAAATTAAATACTTTTCAACTGTTAAATCTTGGAAGATAAAAATTCCAAGTCAAACTTTAGTTGGCAATGATGGTATGTAGGGTATATTTGAATTTATGTTGTGTTAAAATATGCATTGTGCCAATGAAATGTGGTTGCCTCATTCTGGAAAGACCTGTTACTTTCTACCTACAATGCCCCTTAGAATATACCTACATACATGAATGCCTAATTTGACAGAGAAATTAATGCTTACAGGTATGCATTGATTTATCAAAGTTACTATGTGGCAGATTTAAATCTAGAATTATTTTATTTACACAGTGTTTTGTTTCTATTATGCAGTATTTCGTGTCTTTTTGATGCAAATGTTATGGTAATGCTAATGTGTTAAAAGTATTTTTTTTTTTCTTATTCAGTAACAGTGGTTAGCATGTCTCATAGATAATCTCATTTGGCATCATGTGGTATTGGGGTCTCCTTTGTATGCTGTTAGTCAGTCAGCTTCAAGACTGTCACAGAAGGTGTGAGACCTAAAACAGAGCCCAACCACATTGTGATTATTTTGGCTGTAGAAATCTGTGGAAGAGTGTATGAACTTGGTCTAAAATTAGGGTTCAGTGATGGTCAGACCTAAAGGGATCTGCTTGGTAAAATATTGATGCTCTGAAAGAAATTTACTGTTAGTGAATTCAGGTAGAATATGAAAGAATTGGCAGCAGAATCTGGGTGTTCAGTGTCGGTGAGCTAGAGTGTGAAGTTGTGTGTGACAATCCCTAAACTAAGCTCCTTTCCAGAATTTCTATCCCCTGGAAAGGAGAAGCTAGTGAAATAAAAGACACACACACACACACACGCACATACACACACACTCTACATAATCACAAATTCACACAGTGGAAAAACCCTCTGAAAGAGCTAATTAGGAAGAGTGGAAGGGAGAAAGGTATCTGATGTTTATTTTTTGAGAGAAGGTCACCAACAGCTTGAGTAGCAATATATAGGCTTGAGAGCAAAAGCAGATAATGACATGGAGGGATGGTGAGAAAAGCAGACAGCAGAATATAAGGACATAGTGCTACAAATAGCAACTCTGATTATATTTGAAAATCTGCACCCAAATCTTTTATGAGAAGAAGGAACAATTGGGAAGCCAGATCTTGAGGGAATACTGAAATCACTGCTAATTAAGTAAGACAATTGAGTTTGGTCTATCTCTTTTAATGTGAATCATTTGTACTAACAGGTAAGGCTAGGAAGTATATGGCATGGCAGGAAAACTATGCCTTTTCTTTCTAGAAAAATCCGGAAAGTATAGATGTCATTAGAAGAAGATAGTTACAACAAATCTACAGCTAAAAATATCTACTGTTAGCACATTAGTGTATAATCTTTATTACTGAATACCATTTATCAGTGATTATCCTTCATTGGTAAATATCCAAAATGGGATTATGCTCTATATATTGTTTTATAACTTCGTTTTTCCAACAATATAAAATGAGCTTCTCTTCATGTTGTTAAATATTACTTTTATAGCAATACTTTAATATCTGCATTGTATTCTGTTGAATGTATGTCCTATTCTTCATGGAGTCAATCTTTTATTATTGGATATACATCCCCCCCGCACTTTTTTTGGATTCTGTGGGTAGTTCTATGCCACATAAATTTATAGCAAAATCTTTGAATATGCATTTAATTATTTGTTTGGGATAAGTTCCTGGAAATAGACCTACCATTTCAAAATACTGTTATTTCAGGGCTTTTGACAGGTGAATACCAGAAAGATACAGCAAGAGTGTATCAATTGACCCTTTATGAGAGTCCTTGACACTTTAAAAATTAGGGGCTCCTGAGTGGTTCAGTCAGTTAAGCATCCAACTCTGGATCTCAGCTCAGTTCTTGATCTCAGGCCCAGATCTCTTGATCTGGGCATGGATCCTACTTAAAACAACAACAAAAAAATAGTGTCTTATTCTTCACATTTTTCATATGTGAATAAAAACCCCACTGCCTATTGTGTTGCCTAGTCTTATTTCCCTTCATGTCTCCTGTGCTTGACAACTCAGGGGGGTGTTTATTCTATCTAGACTATAAAGGTATTTGCAGCATGGTGATAACAATAAAAATACAAATAAAACAAATGCATTGTTATAACTATAGGGGAAAATTCTGGAAGACTATGCACAGAGCCCTTATTAAGTTTAACTTGGAGGTGGAATGTGGGTGTGAACAGAGGAGTGGAGATGTAAAAGTGGTGTGATATTTTAAATTTCATCTTAAACCATTTTTGTATTGGTTGCATTTTTTTTTCAATAAGCTGATTTCAAAAGTTATTCTTAGGGCAATATTATGGAAATAGAAAAGAAGGGAAAGGAACTCTTACCTACTATAGGCAAGACTTGTCACTTGTAGTTAACATGTGTAGTCTTATTTTAATTTCCACTAATCATTTGAAATAGATTGTATCCTTCCCCATTTGAAGATGAGAAAGCAGTGGCTTAGCTAGGTTAAATGATTTTTCCAAGCCAAAGAGTCATGCAGCAAGGAAACTGGAGGTGAACTCAGGTTTGCCTGATCTAGACTAACTTGCGCTGGATCTGGGCGTTTGATACAGAAACCTATGTTCTTTCCTGTGTGCTAAGCTGTCTATCAGGAGGGCTCTGAGCTAACTTCTGAGATCAAGATGTCTGTGTACAGAAAAGGGAACTGTTGGCTTCTTTGCAGAATCCCAGTTCTGAAGCTAATGAGTTCGAGTGTCTGGGAGAACCAGCTTCCCACAAGGTCACACAACGGGAGTCAGTGTTTTCTGACTCTCTACATATCCAGTGCAGTTCCTTGCCAGTTCTCTTGGAATCAGCCTTGTGGTTTCATTTCATGCTGACGAGGACAAATTCCAGAATCTGATTTCAAGTGAATGAATGGTATTAAAAAAAATGTGGTGGTGAATTCTCATATACAGTGGCTGCTGCCTTTCAAGTATTAAAGTAACTGTCTGCTTTCTTTTCTGAATAGCAATAGGTTTTTTTTGCTACAATAAGTGGCAGAGATACAGTGAAGGAGATTTAACAAAGGATAATTATGATAGAAAGGCAAGAGAGTAGAAAACAATAGCTCTAAATATGAGGAGTCCTCCAAAATGAACCATTATGTAAAAATCTATAATTCATAATCCAGTGGAATGGAGGTTCCAATAAATGAGACTTGCAATCCTTAAAATAAACTCTTTTTTATTCCTATAGATAATATATCAAGATAGAGGTAATAAAAAGATAGAAATTGCACATATTATCCTTACATACTGCTTTTTAATGAAATATTTGAATCAGTTACTATTGCATTGGACCATAAAAAGGAATGCCCTGGCTTTCATAATTGGAAAGCCCTGAGGTAGGGTGGGCTTCATGTCTAATTGATTTAATCAACAAAACTCCAAAATTTCTGCCTATTTTTTTTTTTGTGTGCCATTCAGAGACCCTTCATCATCCAATGAGTGTCTGCTCTCATGGTTAAAGGATTTCTGTTAGCCACAGTATATGATACACATTTCTGCATTCAGTTATAGACAAAGAAAACACCACTAGCAACATTTCAAGAAAGGCTTGACTTTTCTTCATCACTTATACACTCCTGAGCTGATTACTATTGCCAGAAACATTCTCCTGGAGCTGAAAATGGTGTCTATTGTCACTGAAAATCCTTGACTCTGAAATATAAAGAGGATCCACCATGAAATCCCAGGATATTATTTAAGGGAAAAGAAAGGAATTCTTTCTGGGTAGACATTAAAAAAATTATAGTTCATAATAACAATATTAAAGTGAATACTGTATCTTGGTATCGTTTACAGTGATGACCCAACTCCATACAATACCTCTTTATTGAGCTCTTACTGTATGTACAGACACAGTATGTAAATGTGAATAGAGAAATTTTCTCTAAAACTCACAATTATTCTCTAAGGTAGGTTTGCTTTTCCATGTTGCTAATCTCTGTCTAATTAACAAATTAACTCAAAACTTAGTGATTTAAACCAATAATAAACAACCATTATCTCTCATAGTTTCTGTGTGTAAGGAATTAAGGGAAGCTTATAGGAATAGTTCTGGCTAGGGGTTTGTCATGAAGTTACAGTCAAGAAGTTGGCTAGGGTTGCATTTATCTGAAATCTTGATTAGGGTTGGAGGATCTACTTCTAAGATGGTTTATCCACACGGCTGGTGAGTTGCTGTTGGGGGTTGGCAGTATACGTCAGTTCCTCTTCACGAGAGTTATCTCTTAGGGCTACTTAGGTGTCCTCCTGACATGGAAGCTGGCTTCCCTCAAAGCAAGCAATTCAAGAAGCAAAATGGAGGTGGCAGTGTCCTATGACCTAACCTCTGAAATCACCCACAGCCACGTTTGCCATATTCTACTGATTACACTGGTCAATACTATTTAATATGGGAGAGATCCATCTCCTCAAGGTCATGAGGATCCTTGGTGGTCATTGTAGAGACTGATAACCAAATGTAAATATTGCTCTTTCTATATTAGAGATTAAAAAAATAAACAGGCTCAGATGGTTTGAGATCATAGGTAATCTCAGGGTACTATGCTTTCAACCATTGAACTAATGGAGCCAGGCTAATTACTCAGAAGATTATCCTTCTCCTATTAGAAATTCTCATTTCACCTTTCACAAAACTATAAGATATGTGGAACAACTATAATTGGTCTTATTTTGTAGATGATGAAATCTTATTAGTGAGTCATCAATTACTTGCTCAAGATCACTCACACTTCGGCAAACTGTTGACATAGATGACCATCAGCACACTTAATACTTTAAAAATGTTTTTGAGATGAGTATTCTGGGAAAGTTTAAATTCATCTAGTTTTATACTGCACTGGGGTTTTCTCTTTTTATCATATTTTTATTCAAATAGCTCAAAAGCATCTTTCAAGCTTAATTGTAGTCTTGAGTCTCTTTACAACAGTACCAAAGAGCACTGTATTATACACTTAATCATATGTGAACCTGACATCATAACTTTAACCTAGAGGTGTGATTATAAACTTTAGATAGTATGTATACCTGTAACTATATATTATCTAATTCTATAACTTTCTCAACTAGTACTGTGCCTAGAACATATTAGGTGTTCAATAAATGTTATTATAACCATTATCTTACTCTATAGGCTAAATTTAGTGGTATAATATATACAATGAAACTGAAGTTTAGGCATTTAAGGGGTGTTTAGAAATGTGGTTCTAGACTCGATAGGGTAAATTCAGCATTTAACCTATATCTTTCTTTTCTCTTTATTGTATGTTTTATTTTTTAAAAGATATATATGAGAGAGAGAGAGAAAGAACAAGCAGGCAGAGTAGCTGGCAGAAGGAGAGGGAGAAGCAGGCACCCCATTAAACAAGGAGCCCAACGTGGGGCTTGATCCCAGGACCCTGGAATCATGACCTGAGCTGAAGGCAGTCACTTAACCGACTGAGCCACCCAGGTGCCCCTATTGTATGTTTAAACATTATTCCACCATTCACTGCTCCCCATCCCCAACCAATTCCCAAGGACCTTGGGCTTCAAAGAAAAAAATAATATCTATCAAGGCATTAGTGTGTCTTTAGGTCAACCTCCCTAAACATATTCACATGGTTGAAAGATAATAAAGGAGAGAATTATTTATATGAAGAAATGAATGGATAATATGACAATTTCTGGCTAATGATAGCATTGCAAGAAAAGAAATCACAGCAGCTATTTAGAAACAGGAGAATCTTCCTCATATTTTCAGACCACTGAACAACTAATCACATTTTTAGGCATATGGTAAGGACTGTTTGGATTACAGAATGAATCACAGATATACTATTTTCTAAATCAGATGATTTGCATTCTCTAACCATATTAGAGTATTAAGTCCATCTATTAGTAGTAATATTAATGGGACCAAGTAAACCCTCTTTAAAAATGCTTTAAACATACTTGAGTATGTCCTAAGCATTATCACAGAGAATTGCTCTAAAGAGAATTTCTACAGAAATTCTGAATTTAATCAATTCTAGAATTGGCCTACTGCCAATTGGATGAAATGAAGGACAAGACATCTGTGTATCTGTGATTCCTGAAACATAGTTATCCAGAACCCTCATGTTTATCCAGAGCTTGCTTCACTGCTAAAGCTCTAAAGTTCAGAAAGCGAAGTAAAACTAATTACTGCCTTTATCTTAGTATATTGGTTCAGGACAATTGCAAAATGGCCCCAAGATGAGCCTGGCATGTGGAAGGCCAGACAACTTGAAATGTTTGACATGGACTGTGATCAGTGGAATTATTCCATATATTTTCTTAAAAAAAAAAAAAAAAAAAGACAAACCCAAATCTAGTTTCTTTCTTTGAGAAATATAAGTGTAGGGCTGAAG
The DNA here is from genome assembly GCF_054177405.1 of Leptonychotes weddellii. NCBI lineage: Eukaryota > Metazoa > Chordata > Mammalia > Carnivora > Phocidae > Leptonychotes > Leptonychotes weddellii. Next base: position 17,129,852 of record NC_138379.1, read on the forward strand.
CCTGCTATATCCAAGGAAACCAAGTGTTTTTTGTCCTTGCTACCTGAAAACATGCTTCCCATCCCATATTTAGGAAAACGGGGGCCCAGGTGACTCTGGAGGTCATGAAACTGTGTCCCATTCTACTGCATGTTTCCATTAGTGTATGCTTCTATCATTTCCTTTGGACTCTGAGAAACATAAACTGTAGTACACTAAAGAAAACCCATCTAGATGTAGTAATAAGGTTGCATTATGCTGGGCCCAGGTCTCATTAATTCATATGTATTTAACTCAGAAAATCCTCACAGACCTAGGGACACAAAGATGTTAAGCAAATTTCTCAAGGTTACTGTTGCAGACTAAACATATATGTCCCTCACAAATTCAAGTGTTGAAACTTAATTCGCAGTGTGATGGTATTTAGAGGTAGGGCCTTAGGAAGGTGATTTGGTCATGAGGGTGGAGCCCTCATGAATGGGATTAGTGTCCTTATAAAAGAGACCCCAGAGAGGTCCTTTCTCCTTTCACCATGTGAGGGCACACTGAGAAGATTGTCCTCTATGAACTAGGAAATGGGCTCTCACCAGACAATGAATCTATTGGCTCATTGATCTTGGCCTTACCAGAATCCAGAACTGTAAGAAATTAGTTTCTGTTGTTTATAAGCTATCTAATTTATGTGTTTTATGCTGATCTCAGCCTATCATTAACAAATATTGTGTTTGGACCAGCCCATGGGGTTCTTATATGATTACAAGATGCCCTCAGTGAATAACCATCAGGGAACTTTGACAAAATAAATGTATTATTTACAGAACCTAGAAATTACACAGCATACCTAGGGCTACACAGCAATGTCATGAATAGAGAGAGAGCACATGGGCCTGGGATTCTGCTTTTATGGGGACTGTGGATGGGGCCTCAGGGTGTCTCGGGCTCACTCTTTATTGGTGAATTTAATATTCCCCCACAGGAAGGGAATTTAAAGAGAAAAAACAAGTGGACCAAATGGTCAGTTATCAAAATCAAACAAGAGCTTCCGTATGGGGAGGTATCCTGTCTCTGTATTTAGTTGTGTGGTTTGCCATGTGTTTATTCAAGATAGCCATTTTAGTTTGAAGTGTACGCCTCGTCAGTCAAAGGTGAAGTCAGGCCCTTACATTACAAAACACACACACAAAGCTGCTAAGGCTTCTGCTACACTCTGGTATTCTGTTATAGCAGCTCTAATGGACTAAGACGATCACACACTGAGTAAGTAGCAAATTGGGATTTGAAGGCAGGTTGCTCCATAATCTGAATTCCCAAACATTACTGTCGACTGGTGTATATGCGATGGTACTGCCCACTGTATGCATATGAAACTATTCTCCTGGCAGAGCCCATGCAATTGGTTTAACCCTTTTCACATTTAGACTGTGTCATGGAAAGGTATTTTTGAGTCTCAGGAGATATGAAAGCTGTGAATGATGGAGTTTTGAAGGGCTTAGAGATACATTGGACCACTTAAGAAAATATAGGATCTAAAAACTTAAGCAGAGGGTATGGGGAATATAGAAAACCCAGGAAGAAAAATCATCAGATTTTGGGTAGTTTGTGGGTGGTTTTTTTTTGTTTGTTTGTTTGGCATAAACTCAGTCAAAAACCAGGAAACAGGTCTTCTATATTGATAGCGTGGCATGGTATCAACTAGCCTTAACATTAGCTGGCATTAAAACTTCAGTTAACCTATAAAGTGTGTCAGTCTAATTTGTTCCTGCCTCAGTAGAGAGCTGCCTTCTAATTCTAGTATCTGCTTGAGATAGTAAAAATGGCGTGGGATAATATCCATAGATTTATGCTATAATTAAGAAATGGAAACCCATACTTCCATTGACTGTCACAAAACAGGAAATGTAGGAGATGGGCAGCATGTCAGATATGTGGCATATGGTGGAGAGAATTGGAGGCTGAAAAGCCTGTGTAAGATAACTCTTACAGTCTTATATGCTCTACGTTTGCTAATACAATTTAACATCATTTAGTAAATGATTTATTGTTGTTAGTAAAATAATAAGAATTGGATCACTGCCTCTACAAAGAATTTCTCTGAGTTTAGACAGGCCATTTAACTCTTAAATGCCAAAATATATTCCTTGGTTAAGTCACCACAAAACCGCTGACTTTACGCATGAGTTATTAATAATGCTTAGAAAGAACATGGAACATGTGTTTTATGCCATAATTGAAAAATACAGTAAAGAAGGTAGATGTACCTTTATAAAAAGTTAATATGACCTAACTAAAACACATTAACTACCAAGCAATCATAAAACTATTTTGACTTTTTCCCCTCTTTTTAATCTGTTCTCATTTGTTTCCATAAAATGATGGAGAAGCCTGAGTACACTTTCTTCTTTTTGTTTCTGTAAGAAGTGTGACACATCAAACACAGAATGTGTAAGATATGCAAAATGAGTATGCAACTGTAGGCCCCATCAGCACTGAGAACTGATTCCTTAATTGATCATGCTTTCATGAGCCTTCAGAATCCCCGTCCAAACTGAATATAGAAAATGGGAATCCAAGGCATGGCATAGCTTTGCTGCCTGATACCATAAGCAGATCCGTAAGATGAACTAAAGAGAGCTGCTAGTTCCAGCATTATTTGAAACATGAGATCCTCAAGTAAACTCCAGGACTGAGTTCTTTTTGCCTTCTCACTGAAAAGACTGGCTGGAATCAAATGCCTAGTCACTTGACTACTGTTAGGAGCAATATTCCTGGAGACTGTTGGTTACAGTGTTCCATTGTCTCTTAAATTTATCTACACCCTATAGCCAAAGGAAAAAAAAATATATTAGAACCCATATACTAAAAGGTTTTACAAGGCAGGTGCAAAATTGCTTAGATAGTATACAGAGTTATATTTCAAATTTTATCTGTATCTTAAAACAAAATATTTTAGATCCATGTCAATATATAAAGGCATAAATACAGTGTTGGTTGTTTTTTTGATAGTAGGTTTTTCTCAATTCTTACTCCTTTTTTTAGACTGATTTCTGCGAATGCTTTAGTAAAAAATTCTAACTAATTTAATTTTCACATTAACCCTGGGGAGTGTATGTTATAATGTGCTTGGTTGATGGTTGTGTAAACTGAGCCAAAGAGCTTGTTTAGAACTTAAATTGATCCAGATCCTTTAATAAATAAATGGTGGAGGTGGAATTTTGAACTCAGGAAGTTTAGCTCCTAAGTCCAGCCTCTAGCCTTATTTGCACAACTTCTGTGCAGGAAGAGAAAAGCTGAGAGTCTGAGATATATTTATTCAGTGTACCTTCTGTGTCACAGTGTGCCAGATACAAGTGATGTAATAGTCATAATTCTCAAAGCGCTTACTCTCTGGTTCTGGTCTCTTTAACATGTGATATGCTCTGAAAACAATTAAGATGAGACACGTAATCTGGCCAGTGCCAAATAGAGCCAAATGATCTCCCTTATTCTAGACACCGTGCCTCTACTAATGCAGCCTAAACTCGCTTTAGATTTTTTGCTGATATTAGTGTCTCAGATTAAGATTGTGGTCATTTAAAATCCTAAAGTCTCCCCATTATGAGGAAATGAGAGAGGAGGCTCATTGAGAGGGAGGGACGCAAGAAGCTATGGAGACAAAATAGTAAGATTTTGAAGGATAGGCAAGAAATGAACAAACCAAACACAGCTGATGATTAAGAGGAGCAATCTGAGGTGGCAAGAAGGATATGGTATGATGGTCAAAAAGAGACAAAAACTGAGCTTGCTAGGCCTGTATTTTCCTAGGTGCTTTCACTCCTGAGCTCAGAGTGAAACTAGGGTTTTGAATTATGTATGATTTTTTTTTTAAATAACTGCTATGGGAAATTATAATGGGGAGTTAACATACTGGTCTTTATTTATAATTTCTGTATGTTTCAGTGAATTTGCTACAGAAACCCTATTACCTTGTACCACACCTCAATTCCGCTTTGACAGTAGTGTGGGGGAGAGAACTCCGTGTGCATGTGAGTTTTAATGAATCTCATGGTTGATGATGGATGTCAAGTGGGCATATTCCATGTGTCAGCCATGTTTCTCGGATTCTTACCACAGTTAAGTATTTCTGGAAGTACCCAAGGAGTGTCCCCTGTGTGCTCACAAAGGAAGTGAGTCAGAGACCATAGAGCATCTTTGCCGTCACCTCTTCTAGCCTTCTTTGTGACTAGCCATTGCTGCTTGCTTTGGTCAATGAGCCCTTTTCCTCAGTGGACTTTGATTTCCATTACAGTCCACTGGACTGTGTAGCCCAGGTGGCTTCAGGGAATACCACCCCCAATGGTACCCTTGTCACTAGAGGCTGCCTGACTCTCCCACTGCATTTTAATCACAGCTACCTCCAAGAGGCTACCTTGTCCACCAGATACAACTGCTACCCATCAGCATAGGTGAATCTTGCAGCAGTTGGGGTCCAGGAGCCCAGGTTTGTGTTGGATAGTTAGAGATATTGTATCTCTAAGACATCTATGGGTTTCCTGCACTGTTTGCATTTGCCCAGTGTCTTCCGTGAAGCAGATTTTTCTCAGGTTTTTGCTTTAACAGTCCTTTGCTCTTCAGAAAACTGAAGTCTGAGTACAAAGGGGTCTTGATTAGGAGATAAATCCAAGTGACCATCATATACTCAGAATCTCTCTTTTGCTCCTGTAGCTTATAGTACCCTGTTCTGCTTCTTTTAGAACCTACTGGCTTTAGTTTTGTGTTTCAAGGATATTCCCCCATCTTTCATGCTAATAGACTTCCTAGGGGCACAGCTCACCAGTTAGACCTGTCATAACTACCTCAGTAGGCTCTGTGCAAGCTCAGCCCGGAACTCCTTCTACATGATGTCATAGTTTACTGGTTTGCTCTGTGCTGCTTAGAAAAAGATATGCAATAAATGAAAGCTTGGTCTCTTGTTATTCTGCTAGTGCATAATATTGTTGCAACTAATCTATCCCCATGTACTTATAAGCCCCCAAAGAATATCTGCTTTTCTCCATAGAGGACAAAGTTCTCCCCCAGAGTTTTGACCTGGGAAGTTACTCCTGTCATTTGACACTTACTTGAAAGAGGGACAAAGTGTCAACAGGCACTTGGTCTATATCAATACCATTTATTCAAGGTCAATGCTGTGGGAAGTTCTTTATTGCCTACTTATCTCCTGGGAATGATAGCTGAACACTCATGTTGGTCTCCTACAGGTTGTAAGGATCACACAATTCTTCTAGAAAGGCCTGTATGTGGGCAGTAGGACACAGGGCTCTGTCTGTTTTGGTATGTCCATTAGCACTGTGAGGACTGTTGGGTTACAAAAAACTTGTTTGCAGTACTCTCCCAAGAAAGAAATACTCATACTTTCATTTAGTCTTTTCAATTCCCATGAGAAAGGTACAGTAGCTGAACTCCTGAATTAGAATTGTGTTTGAAATAATGGGAAGAAGAGGGACGGAAAAAAGACATTTCTCCTCTAAAGAATTTCAAATTGTGCCTCCTATTGTTGCTGATTTTTAAGATGCACATGGGAAAAGACGGAGGGTTTGTGGAAGGGTGGCTACTCTCCCAGACGTGGAGGCCATGCACAAAGTCAGTTGGTAATGAGATTCTCCACAGCAGCAAACTGCACTGTCCATTCATATTTCTTTTCCACCTGTCCCCACAATGGTGTCTGTTTGCTCAGCCCGCATGCAACAAGGCTGTGTTTGTAAGTAAGGGCCCATTCATTGGCTGTCTATTTAGAAGTCTTGACAGAAAATCCCATGAAAAACTCCTCAATTCAAATTCCTCTTTAATGACTTGCTCCATTCACCAGAGATGGCTGGGGGAGGGTGTTTGGGGCTTGACTTCTTCCACTATGGGAGACAAGAAAGCATTTTTTATAAAGCTCCTGACGTGCTAAGGGTATTAAACAATAAGTCATGATAAATGATTGAATCTGAGGGAGAAATCTCTCTCTCTTTTTGATAAAACCTTTATCTGGTTCACAAAATATGTAATCTCTAATTATTAATGGTGTTTTCAATTTGAAAATTTTAGTTGCTCTGTATGCCTTCCTTGTGGCACCCCCTCCCAATCCAGTGGATGTTGGTTGCTTGATTGGTACTCTCTGGATGTGTTTCAATATCATATTGGGAGAATTACATTTGTAGTTACTATGGTTAACAAAATGAAAGGACAGTTGTAATTATCCCACATTTTTGGCTTAGGTTGTTATTTAGTTAGTTGAGGTATATGGAGCATGAGAAAATATCTCTTTGTGTATTTGATTCTCTCTCTGTATTTCTTCTTAGTTTGTGGAAGAAATCCATTTGGTACTAGGAAATGAACTCAAACATTCCCTAATAAGATGACATATGAGGACATCACAGTAGAAAAAAAACATGAGGGTTTCCCAGCCTCGCCGGTGTTCCCTTTCTTGAGTAACTTTGTTTAGACTCTCACTCACTTATTGTTAAAGGATTTTCTCCTAGACATCCTTAACAGTGTGTGCGTTCTATTTCTTATCACTCATCACAGTCAGGAATAACATTTAATTCTTGAATTTTCCCCCTTTACAATGCATCATCCATGAGTTTAGGGACTGTTTCTGACACATTCACTTCTGAATACTCTCTACTCAAAACAGCACATGGCATGTAGTATATGCCCAGTTAGTATTTCTTGAGTGAAGAAATGAGAAATGACTGATTCATAGTCTGCCATTCTTTATTTTTCTAAAGAGCCCTTACAAGAATTTTCCCAAGTAGAGAACAAATTGAAGAACACTAAGTGAATTCTTGATTTGCCATTAAATGTTTTGTTTCTTATCATTGTTTTTTAACATTAAATCTGTATTGGAGATTGTTATATAATAAAGGTAAAAATATTAGTAGCTTTCTGTCCTCAATGAACTTAGATACTAGAGTGATGACAGAAAAAAGCAAAAAACAAAAAACTAAACTGTTCAGTGTTGTAAAAGAGAGAAACTCAGTGTGCTGGGATTTCAGACAAGAGAAAGTTTACTTTTTGCTATGGGAATTAGGAAGTCTTCATGAGGACGCTTCCAGGGTGAAGCAAATGTGGTTTGTGCCTCAAGCACAAAATTTAAGATGGTGTCCACAATCTCAGTAATCAAGATTAATCCTATTTTAATGCAGTATGTTACAAAATCAGTATTAATACCAAAAAGTGTCATGATGAATAAAATATTATAATTTAAATGAAGTACTGTTTTTCCTTTTGCCTTAGGCTCCATTACAACATAGTATGGTCAACGTTTTGTAAACAGAGGCTCAGGAGAGTTGATCATCAGCACGGAAAAGGGAAAGAGAAGATGTTTTGGGCAGCCAGGAGTGACGTTTGACCAAACAGAGCAACACGTAGTGGGTGTTAATAAGATTCTAGGTCATAAGCCAAAGATTGAGGTCACAAGTGTAGTATATGACTACATTAGAAAAACCTAGAATCCCTGGCTCAAAAATTGGCATTATTATGTAAACAATGGGGAGCTATTGAAGATTTCTGAGTGGAGAAAGTGATATTATATTAAGAGTAATAATAACAAATACACTTTTCAAAGTCCTTTAGGGAGTTACATCTGACAACAGGATGAAGATCTCTTCCATTGTTTTTGTATCTTTGTTTAAAAGGCAATATATTAGAAAGTTGCATCAATTTGTGCCCTTTGATGAGCATCAGATTCTAAAACAGAGTTTACTATTTGATCTGAATATTTTCTGACTTTGCTTAATCCACTCTACCATACAATAGAAATGCCGGTGAAAACCATCTCCTCACGGAGAGATCATTACCTAATTAGACCATGCTCAAACAGCTTTTTTGGAAGGTTCTGTCTCTTGTTTTTGCTCTTCTAAGACTGAGCAGCTTTTCTTCCCTCATTTCTGAGTGACATATTTTCCAGAACATATTAATGGTTTCAATAAGATCACAGTCTCTTCTTCCTCTCTTCCTAACATTTGTCTGCTTTTGGTGACATCCTGTTTCTGTTATCTATTATGTGTTTGTTTCAAAGTTTAACTGAGAAAGCCAACATTTTTTCCTAATTTCCAGTATTTAGTATTTCCAGTATTTGACACCATTGTTAAACCCTATTTAAATAGATTTTGGTTGAATTTAATGGTGTTTTCCTAAATGTGATTGTGAATTATACACAACACTATAGGATGGGACCCAGGCTAAGCTGGTAGGAGTAAAAGGGCATGATGTCTGCAACTTAATCTAAAATAGTTTGATCAAAAGAAATAGATACAAATAACTAAAACTAATGCTATGAAGTAAAAAGCATTAGAAGTGAACAGTGTGGAGTGGAAAATTGGGAAAGCTAAAGTGGCAAATGCCAACAACTGGTGAATTTAGAGGAAGGGTATAGAGCAGTATACCCTTGTCTTGTCTTCCAAATTACCTGTAAAAAGCTAAAGACTGAGAACTAGACTATCTAAAGAGATATATGGTAAAATATTTTGGCATTTCTGGTAAATATTCAGTTGAATAAAGAAATTGGCAAGAAGAGGGAATTACAGAAAAATGGTTTAACACCCTTCTCTAATCTATTGTTATAGGACCATGCTTTTTCTTGGAGTTTCTCTACACCACTGAGTCCTGAGTCCTCGTGCTTACATAAACCACCCCTGGAACATAATACTTAATACCCTTTCCAGTTTCTCTAAACTATAGGTAGCATTTTTAAGAAGAAAAATTTGCAAAGCAACTTGAGTGCAAAATTCGTTTGTTTATTTTTTATGATTATTTTTCTCTCCACTTTTTAGGATTTTCCCACCCACGTCTATTTGACAACAAGGCTTTTAGTGACTCACCAATATCAAGTCCTTTTTATTTTTTTTTTAAAGATTTATTTATTTGAGAGAGAGAGCACAAGTGGGAGGAACAGGGAGAGGGAGAGAGAATCCCAAGCAGACTGCGCTAAGCTCAGAGCTTGATGCCAGGCTCGATCTCAGGACCCTGAGTCAAAACCAAGAGTCAGATGCTTAACTGACTGCACCACCCAGGTGCCCCAACCAGTATCAAGTCTTAACAAAGCATTCAATTTGGTTTTCATACAAATGGAATTCTTTTATCTTTCACTTACATTTCATCAGTTTATATAATTAAAATATTATAATTAATATTTAATTACAGTTAAATGCAATTACAATAGCAAGTACATAAGTTTAGGAAATAGTACAAGAGGCACTTGGCAAGCTCACATCTCAGTTCATGGGAGCAGAAGGGCCGTGCCTGCTCAAGCACATCAGCAAGCATATAGTGTGCTGTCGGCGTGGGTCGTACATTGTAGAGAGAATTGAGAATACCAGCTAATCCAGCAGTTTCATTAAGTGGAGAACACTCAAGAAGGTTTCTATTACATTCCAATTTTGTGTAAATTATTGAAAAATTTTTTAAATCAAAAAGTTTTAAGTTAAACTATGGCTTTTTCAAATACTTTTTCCTCCCTCGTCACTCTCTGCCTCTCTTCTGCTCCCCACCCCACCAAAAATTTATAGAATGAGATTGGGAAATTGAATTTTGCTTTGAGATGTACCAGTGATATCTTTATATGAATATTGAAAGGAGAAAAAAGTACTGATGTACTTGAGCTTTCTAGGGCAAGAGTGCCAGCAAAATTTGCTAATTAGGTACATGATACCTGACCTCTTGTACCAGTTGAGACTGTTGAGAAATTCTGGCCAGATACGAGTAACCGGTGATACTGAGGAGGACTATGGGTTGGGGCAAGGGATAGAGGGATTCCTTGCCCCCAAGACATTCTCTTCCTTGGAGATATGTAGACTCAGAAGAGGGAAGGCACGAGAATTGGAGAGAACTCAAGAAATATTCATCAAGGTTGATGTACCATTTCAACATCACTGAACAGGGGATATCAGTACTAGATTCCAGTGACCAATGATAAAATCTGTGATTCCAGGACTGTGAGAAAAGTTTTGGTTCCTTGATTTTGAGAGGGACATACTATTCATAAAGGGGGAAAAAATGACACCAGTTCTCTAAGGATGTGAGTGAAAATGGACTGATCCCATGGAAAGAAGTCAAATAAGTTAATATAAGCATAAACTAAAATCCCAATGTGTGAAGAGTTGGGCAAGTTGAATCATTGAGTTTCATATTGGGTGCTTCAAATGAAATTCTCCAATAAATAAAAGTATCCTTCAAAATTTTAATATGTGATTAATACTGCAAAGTGTTAGAAAATGGTTTCTCTCATGACTCTTCAAATTCCAAATGTGAAGTTCTAATTCATTACTTTACCCCCACTCCCACTGTGGTTTCATTTATCCATGTTACCTCATTTTTATCATGGTCCCATTATTTCAGGCACACATTTTTTTTAATTCCACCTAAATATAAAAACTACAGTGACTGTGCACTCATTATGTCCTTCAGAAGTTTATTCCAGTTTTAAGTAAATTCAATCAAATACTGTTCTAAGTGAACCAGAATCTGCTTTCCTATATTTATCATCCATCAGTCTTGCTTTCCTTAGTCCAATAAAATTTGTTTATGTTTCTTTTACATGTTAGTCTCTCAACTATATGAAGTTTTAAAGTTTCCATAAACATGTTGTTGTCTTTGAAACAAATAATGAATTTATTTTTTCTGGAAAGCTTCAATCCCTTAACAAATACCATTAAGTTATTTGAAAAATTTAATGTTTATTGTTTGAAGTAAAGATTTTTCTTTTAGCCTGTCTTTACATATTTTAAATGCTTTTATATTTCTAGATTTGTGATAGACCAAGAATTGACTTTATTTTTTAAATGCTTTCTATCCTAATCTTAGTGATTCTTTTTCTTTCTATTTATATATAACAGATCAAAGGAACTGATGACCTTTTGACGGTAGGCTGTAGAATAACTGGATATAGCACTTACTAGAAAATCTCTAAGATGCTATGACATTTTGAGGCAGTTCAGGTGGGTGAGAAAATTAAGAACAATGAGGTGGATTCAAGTGCAATTGTTGAAAAAATCTATGAACAAAAGTTGTACAAGGTTTCATACAATATAACTTTAATGGAAATAACTCCGTACTTAGTATTATAAGGGAGTCTTACATACTTTTTATCTTTTTCTTATTGCCTTTTATTTCACTGTTTTTAAGATCTCATTCTTTTATGTCTAATATTCCATTACAAATATATACCACATCTTTATCTTTTCATCTAACAATGGACACTTAGGTTGCTTCCATACCTTGGCTATTGTAAATAATGCTGCAATAAACATAAGGGTGCATATATCTTTTCAAATTAATGTTTTTGCTTTCTTTGGGTAAATAGTAGTGGAATTACCAGATCATATGGTATTTCTATTTTTTAATTTTTCAAGGCAACTCCATACTGTTTTCCATGGTGGCTGTGCCAATTTACATTCCCACCAACAGGGCATGAGAGTTCCTTTTTCTCCACGTCCTCACCGAAATTGTTATTTCTTGTATTTGATACTAGCTGTTTTGACTGGTATGAAGTGATATCTCTTTATGATTTTGGTTTACATTTCCCTGATGATGAGTGATGTTGAACATCTTTTCACATATCTGTTGGCCATCTCGCTGTCTTCTTTGGAAAAATATTTATTAGGTACTCTGCCCATTTCTTAATTGTATTATTTGTGTGTGTGTGTGTGTGTGTTCTGTGTTTTGTTTTTGTTTTTTTAGTGTTGATTTGTATAAGTTCTTTCTATATTTTGGCTATTAACCCCTTACTGTGTGTGTCACTTATGAATATTTTCTCCTATTCAGTAGGTTGCCTTTTTGTTTTGATAACGGTTTCCTTTGCTGTGTAGAAGCTTTTTATTTTGGTATAGTCCCAATAGTTTATTTTTGCTTTTGTTTCCCTTGCCTGAGGAAACATATCCATAAATACATTGGTAAGGCTAATATCCAAGAGATTACTGTTTATGTTTTCTTTTAAGAGTTTTATGGTCTCAGGTCTCACATTCAGGTCTTTAATCCATTTTGAGTTTATTTTTGTGTGTGGTGAAGGACAGTGGTCCACTTTCATTCTTTTGTATGTAGCTGTTCAGTTTTCTCAACACCATTTATTGAAAAGACTGTCTTTTCCCCATTGTAAATTCTTGCATCTTTTGTCATAGATTAATTGACCATATAACCATGGGCTTCTTTATGAGCTCCCTCTGCTCTTTCGTTGATCTATGTGTCTATTTGTGTACCAGTGCCATACTGTTTTGATTACGACAGCTTTGTAGTATATCTTGAAATTTGGGATTGTGATACCTCCAGTTTTGTTTTTCTTAAAAATGTTTTGGCTATTCGGGGCCTTCGGTAGTTCCATAAAAATCTTAGGATCATTTGTTCTAGTTCTGTGAAAAGTGTCATTGGTAGTTTGATAGGGATTGCATTGAATCTATAGATTACTTATGATGGTATAGACATTTTAACAATATTAATTCTTCCAGTCAATGAGCCTGAAATATCTTTCCAGTTTGTGTCATTTTCAATTAATTTCACCAGTGTCATATAGTTCTCAGAGTATTGGTCTTTCACCTACTTAGTTAAATTTATTCCTAGGTATTTTATTCCTTTTGGTGTAATTATAAGTAGGGTTGTTTTCTAAATTTCTCTTTGTGCTACTTTGTTATTTGTGTGTAGATGCAACATACTTCTGTATATCAATTTTGTGTCCTGCAACTTCACTGAATTCATTTATTCTAATAGTTGTCTGGAGATATCTTTAGAGTTTTCTACAAAAAATATCATGTCATCTCCAAATAGTGACAGTTTTCTTTGTTTCTTACCAATTCAGATACCTTTTTTTTTTTATCTTGTCTGATTGCTACAGCTAGAAGTTCCAGTGCTATCATGAATAAAAGCAGCAAGAGTGGACATCCTTGTCTTATTCCTGACCCTAGAGGAAAATCTCTCAGCTTTTCCCTACTAGCTGTGGATGTGTCATATACATGTTCATAATATATTTTGTATTGTTCATTTGTAAAATTTAACCTCCCTTCAGATATCAAATTATAACTTTTTCTATTTATATCATGACATATATAGCAAACGTATAGAGAATGTTTCCCATTTATCTCTGAATTTGGGGTATTATCATCCAGTATAAATTTGGTTAATATATTTCAGGAAGGGTAAAGACATTCTATTTTCCCATAAATGTTCATTTCCAATTGGTTAAAAAAAAAAGAGAAAGAAAATCTAAGTTTTCATTCAATAGCAAGTTGAGTACCTCTTGTTCCATATTGCTCAATAAGCATATTTGTTTATCCTTGGCAGATGAATCAGAAATTTTGTTAAACCATCATTGACATAGTCACATATATGTCATCTAATATCCATTATCTAATATTATTGAAAGAGTAAGAAGAAAAATAAAAATAACATGAGACTTACTACCTTGATGTTTGCTGTAATTTTTTCTAGAGGTAGGCCCAGAGTTTGAGAGGGTAGCTGTATTTGTGTAAGGGTTTAAGAAATAAGAAAGAAAAAAGACTTCTACCAAAGAATTTATTTTCTCTCATTTTTTTGGCTGATGTCCCAAACTGAAAGAAGTTGTTTTGGATTTGATCCTACTTCTCGTTTGTAGGCCTCAAAAAAAAAAAAAAGAAAAAAAAAGGCACATTATAATTTGTCACCAGGGATAACACACGTATAAGAAACCGGAACATGGAACAACCATCAAGGCCTTTTTTGAAAGCAGAGATCTCAGCTGAGGTAATGCTGCTTCTGCTGTGCAAAATCAGTCTCTTAGAACCTGAGCACTGCATTTCTGTCCCTCTGAAACTTTTAAAAATATTTTCCATTTAAAGATTTATTTATTTATGAGAGAGAGAGCGCACAAGAAAAAGAAAGAGAGCATGTGTGAGCAGGGGAAGGAGCAGAGAGAGGGAGAGAAATCTTCAAGCAGACTCCCTGCTGGGCATGGAGCCCCGTGCAAGGGCTTGATCTCACAACCCTGCGATCACGACCTGAGCCAAAACCAAGAGTCAGAGGCTCAACTGACTGAGCCATCCAGGTGCCACAATCCTTGCCTTTTAATATAAATGTGTAGGACACAGTGATCATCACTTAATTTTCAGTTTCTCATAGCTTTTTTTCCCATACCAGACTCTGAAACAGAGTGATCTACAATCTTACGGGAACCATGGGGTTTTGAATTGTTTACTGATTTTGCTTTGGGAATATCTAGAAAACATTAGAATAAGGTTTGGCAGGTACAAACCTGGCTCAGGTGTTTCTTATCATATGTCACCTCTCTCGTTACCCACTTGAATAGGACTTAAAGAAAATAGCATTCTACCTTGACTGTAGTTATCTAATTGAAATCATTCAACCCAGTCAATCACAAGCCCTTCCCTCCCAGAATTACTGGACTTTAATAGAAAAATTGATTAAACACCAGGTAAATAGGTATACTAAAAAGACAGCTTGAAACTGGTAATAGCTGATATAATGTGTTCTTTGAGATTCTGTCACCCTACAGTAAATGTTGGCTTGAAAGTCACAGAGAACAAAGTTCCCAGGGTCAAGGTTACATACCAAGTCCTCAAATCTTTTTTGTTTGAATATATCTCATGTTCTGAACATATAAACTTGAAAATAGCTGTGTATTTTTAGTTTGTGTCCAATTTTTTATAATGACAAAAATAAGAATAGAATACTATGCAGTTTTCTGAAAGAAAAATAAACCATCTAAAACCCTACCAAATAACACAACTGTGATTCCAGTTAAGCCCTTTCTCATCTTTGCACCCATGCATAGGTATCCTGCATCACTGAATTGCAACAGATATTTTATGTTCCATCTTTTTCATTTCACATCGTATGACCTGTGTTAGACACTAAAATATCAGGGTGGATTATATATGCTCTCCAATGTAAATATTAATTAATATTTATAACTTTATTTTGAATGGTCACAACATGTACATAAAATGTGGCAGTCACACCATAATTTTTAACAGCACCCCTATATTTTTGATATTTATCTTGGCTCTAAATTTCTACTATTTTAGATAATGCTACAGTGCTTTTTCTTTCCTCTCTTCAAATCACAGGGTGAAAGAATGTGGCTCTTTCATGGCTTGAATACATATGACTCATATATATGACTCAAGTTGCAATATTGACAGCCAGGTCTAAGTGTATCATAAACAGCTAGATGTAATATTTTTAATGAATTTGTTTTTGTAATCACTGATACTACAGGGAAAATTTAGTGTCATAAGAGGGATTGTTATAGTCAGACCTTAACCTACTCAGAACCTTGAAGAATTATATTCCTTTAAGTCATTGCTACATTAATGATTAAAAACATTTTTAACTTCATAGACTGTGCATTATGACTCAATTACCCTTATCCTTGTTAATTCTCTTCCTCTGCTATAATAGTTTTATTGGGATACATTATGAAACTTGTAGAACCATAAATAGTCATGGATCATATTGCATTCTGAAAAGAGTGAATTCTTTTGGAATATAAATCCAAATGAAAAATGAAACATGCACATTTTAACAATAAGGAAAGGGGACAATATTACATAATAATTTTTCCTCTGAAAATCCTTCTGCTTTGTACATTCTTACAATAAAATGTATCATGCTTTAATAATCAAATGGAAAACATCTTTCTTTAGGATATATCATTTTATTATTCAGGTATTCACATATTCTTGAGCAATCTTTGCTTTCCTAAGTTTGAAGAGGGGAAAATATACCTTGCGTAGAGATGAATGAAATTAAGGGTCAGAGTTGGCCAATCTGAAATCACAGGCAGAGCGAGCCATTGAGAAGCCCAAGCTTTACCTCTTTTTCTCTGTGTGAAGTTTTCTCTCACGCTCTGTGGCCTGGATTCTCGAGACAGGGTCCTTTGTTTTTTCCTCAAGTGATTTTTGTTTTTGAGGCTTACACATTGGACCAAAGCCTGGGAAATGTGGGTGTAACCAGTACATTCTCTTTTTGGAAATAAATGGGTAGATTACTTCAGCATAATACCAGAGCTAAGAATAACTCCAAAGAGCCTATAGAAGTTGGCCTGGGTTTTAATCTTTTACTCCACCTTGAAGGTTTTGAAAACTGAGTAACTGTGTCCCTGTTCTATTCAGTGAGGACATCTGACTATGACGGTGAGAACACCAAATTCAATTACAAGGCCAAAAATGTGTGTGTGTGTGTGTGTGCACTCACGTGTGTTCATGTCTTTGTATGTTTAATAACATTAGTGAAGTTTTTAAATTATAAATTAATATATGCTTATTACAAAAAGTGTGATATTAAACTGTACAGGGCATAAAGTGAAAGTTGTCTTCTCATTTACTTCCCACCAATGTTTTAAAAGTTAATATTAATAATTCTATATGTGTTGTTCTAGAGATGTACTATGTATTTCAATACAATTTTGGTGTATCATACCAGTCATGTGGTCTTTTTTTTCTATTCAATTATATACCATAGAACATTATTATTACCTCGTTATAATAATACAAAGTTGTAGTAGATAATATTGAAAACACAAATAAGTATAAAGGAAAAAAAGTGCCTGTTTTTACATTACCAGACTTTTATTCATTTATATAATTTGAATAACATTTGGATCACACCATTATATATTGTGTTATAATATGATTTTTTTTCCTCAGTGTATTTTGAGCATTTCCCACAGGTTTAAATGTTCCTCTATGACAGGATATATTGTTTATTTTAAAAATAGCTCACCCTCTATTGTTGATATCCAGGTTGTTGTCACTATTTTTTTCAATATTATAAGGAATGTTTGCACAAAAACCCTTATGCATCTGTTTACTGATTTCATGGTTTCCAAAAATTGAAATGGCTGACTCAAAGCATTTGTTGAAATATTGCTAAATGGTACAAAGGATCAATGGTGATGGTTCATAAACCATGGGATCAGCTGTAATATGTTACTGATCTACCAACTTAAGATTAAATGATTACAAATGATCAACGGGCATAACTCTAGTTAATGACCAATTCCTTGTCACAATGATTTAAGTCTCTAATACAAGAATATTAAGTATGAAATATACTAAAATAGTATATAATATATAAAATATAATATTGAGTATAAAATCGCATTTTTATACATTTCTACCATCTTCTCTGTCATCCCGTGTATCCTCAGGATAGGCTGGGGTACACTCTAGTAATAACTTGCAAATCTCAGTGACTTAAAAAAGGAATTCTCATTTTTCTGTTTAT
The DNA here is from genome assembly GCF_054177405.1 of Leptonychotes weddellii. Classification (NCBI taxonomy): domain Eukaryota; kingdom Metazoa; phylum Chordata; class Mammalia; order Carnivora; family Phocidae; genus Leptonychotes; species Leptonychotes weddellii. Next base: position 17,147,063 of record NC_138379.1, read on the forward strand.
GTTACTGTTTGCTTTGGTGTCTGTGGTACTGCTCTTCTTTATATTCACTTCAGGACCCAGGCTGCAGAAGCAGTCCTTATTTTGGCTTTAACTGGTCTTGGGGCATAGGGAAAAGAGGTGATGGAACCATAGATGATCTTCAACTTGTGCTCAGAAGAAACACACATTATTTCTTCACAATTCATTAGCCAAAGTGAGTCAAATTGCCATTCCTCACATCAGTGGGATAGAGAAATATAATTGTCCCACTATGAGAGGCTACATACAAGCTACATGGTGAAGCTTGCTGTGGACAGGGCAGGAATGTTCAATTCTCTCCCATGGAGTAGGAGCAAATATTTTAGACCAGAATAGAATCTACCCACATCCTGATTCTGGAGGGGTTTTCATATTGGGAAGGGACTTTGACATGATCCAACGTTATATTGCAATGCGAGTACAAGTCTCCATTTATTTGAAGGCCTTCCAAGCCCTTGCTCTAGAGGTAATATATAAAATGAGTGATTTCATAGGATGAAATCTCTACAGTATTCAATATTTAAAATATGCAAACCTTTGTCTTACCCACAGAGACTTTTATAAGTTATAATCCGCCCCCCTGTCTTTTTTCCTGATTGCTATTGTACAGGAAAGCAATTACATTGCAAGAAATTTTAGCAGGGTAACTCCTCAAATGTAAGGTCTACAAAGTCTCCTCTGTGTGTATATGCATATCTAGAAATGCTCTTTGCAGTTTAGAGAAGAGTAGGGAGAACTTTTTTATAGCCCTCTGCAGTTTTGTATAATAAAATCCTTCCAGTACTTACGTTGATTACAAAACCATCTCTTTCTACAAAATCCATTCTCTCTCTGTTTCCTCTCTTATTATCAGGAGCAGCTTCAAATAAAACTCTCCGATAAAATGTTACAACACTGAATTTTACAGTTTAAATGGTTTATACTATATCAAGGGATTCAATATGACCCAATATTAAATGGGCAGAAGCATTGAGATTCCTGGCATATCTTAGGAGGTAAAATGGCTAGTGACATGAGAACAAAAGTAGAATATCTAAGGTCCTATGTATGGCATGATTGCTGACTTTCAATTTCTATTTATCACCCTTGTGTGCCTTATATAAAACAGTAAACTATCCAATTCCAGTGTCTGAAGTCAGTTATATCTCACATTCTAATCCTCTCTCCTTCCTAGGTGGTAATTCTTATTTCTTGACTTTTACTGTGTGGTGTGAATGCTGGAAAATCTAAAAGACTTTTTTTTAAAAGATTTATTTATTTATTATTTATTTATTTATTTATTTGAAAGAGAAAGAATGAGAGAGAGCGAGAGAGAGAGAGAGAGCACATGAGAGGGGGGAGGGTCAGAGGGAGAAGATGCGGGACTCGATCCCGGGACTCCAGGATCATGACCTGAGCCGAAGGCAGTCGCTTCACCAACTGAGCCACCCAGGCACCCCAAATCTAAAAGATTTTAAATCATGTTTTTAATGTGCTCATACCTTGCTATCCATAGAATTTTCCTTTGCTCTTGCACATGGACATGTTTTCACAGAGGTAAATTTATTTTAATTTTAGCTTCATTTCACACTGAGCTAATGGAAGATAGCATTGTAGCTTACTCTCTTTTCTGTTTGCTTGAGTTTTTGCAAAGTTGACATTCGGGATTTTCTGTATCGCTTGTCTCTTAAGATAATGGATACTTTGTTGATTGGTGGTGCTGGCCCATATTCTTCCCAGGGTCTGGGAAAACTAAATTCAGGAACTTCAGTGCCAGGGTCTCCCCATCATCTAGGTCTGAGGTTATTGATGATGCTTCTGTTTTCATTGATTTATAGTAAGGCCTTTGGACATTTTAAGCTCTCTCCATAAACAGCTCTCTGGTCATGGAAGATTGAATATAGCTACAGTAATATAGTTTCCTCCAGGGAAGGAATCTAATGGGGTAGAAAGGGGGGAGAAATGAAGAATGTCTCATTAAGCTTGTTTGGCAGGCTAATGTAGACAGTCATAATAGAAACTTCATTTCTGGTATTGGAATGTGTTTCAGTGGTTTTCAAGTTCTCTGCTCAGGAATATGAATGAACTTGGAACATGTGTTCATGAGTTTGCCTACAGGTGAATAGTATAATTCAGGAGCAAGCAGGATGATGGTCTGTGCTCTACAGAAAGAATGGAGGCATTTTGTATATTTCCAGGATGAGATGCCTTAGATCACTTCTCTGCATGTCTTCTGTTCACTGCTATTACTCAGGAACTTGTTTAACTTATTGCTTATTTCTCTTTGATTCCTCAAATTGCTTTTCGTATAACTGCCCAGTACCACAAATTTGTACAGAAGGGCTAGGAGTACCTATACTTTTCTCCATTTCCAGTTTTTGAAACATTACTCCTTTATCATTACATTAAAAATAAAATTCCTCTGAAGCTCATACTACATTGTTAATTTCTTGTTCCTCATTTAGGAAATCTTGTTTACTTATTTGCTTATTTACTGAAATTTTAGGTATGTGGTCCATTGTCTCTCTCTCCACCTAGACACCATTCACCATCCTGAACAAATTCATAGGATGTTTGTGAAAAACACAACACCATAGCTGTACTGTTACTTGATATCCATTAGTATGGTAAAGGAACTACCAATATATTTTGGTGACTCATTCTCATGAAACGTGGTAAAATGTGTGACATAGCTTCACTTATAAAATCTAAATATGTGAATATATAAAAACAATTTGTGTAGTCATAGTTACCTTTTTTATTCTCAGTACACCTGATTTTTAAATGCCATTTCTACCCATTTGCTTGTCTTGTCTTTATTTCTGTATTTCTGTTGTCTACATTTTGCTTTTTAAAAATACCTATTTTTGTGGCTTCTGTGATACCATTTACATGAATCCATTCAGACAGTCATAACCAAATACCGCAGACTGGGAGATTTCAACATTTATTTTCTCACCACTCTGGAAGCTAGAAGTCCAAGATCAAGGTGCCCTCAGGGCTGGTTTCTGGTAAAGGCTGTCTTCCCAGCTTGTAGATGGCCATCTTCTTGCAGGATCTCTTTTATATGTGTGTGTGAAGAGAGAGTGAGAGAGAGAGAGGGAGAGTGCACTCTCTGGTGTCTGTCTCTCTTTTAAAAGATTTATTTATTTATTTTAGAGAGAGAGAGCAGGAGGGTCAGAAGGAGAGGGAAAGAGAATTTCAAGCAGACCCTGTGGTGAGTGGGGAGCCTGATATGGGGCCCAATCTCACAACCCCAAGATCACAAACTGAGCGGAAAAGCAAGAGTCAGATGCTTAACCAACTGGGCCACTCAGGCATCCCTGGTATGTCTCTTCTTTTGAGTACACCACTCCCATCAGATCAGGACCCCACTCTTTTGACCACATTTAACCTTAATCACCTCCCTAGAGGCCCTGTGTTCAAATAGTCACATTGAGAGTTAATGCTTAAACATAAGGATTGGCAGGTGGGGGTTGGTGGGTGGGAGGAGCATAATTCAGTCCAAGGGCTATTCTTTACAGGTTACAATGCAAATTTCTTAACTTCCTGTGAGAGCTACAGTTCATTATGCTTATTTTAAAGGTAGGAAAATTGATTACGTAAATACTATGACTTAAAGATTGCTCTTCATCTGAAAGAGATTGTATGCATAGTATCTCGACAAAATAAGGGGTTTAGTTTTCTCAAGTCATGAATTCCAAAAATAAGTCCAGATCTGATATAGTGACTAATAAAGTCATCAAGTACATAGACCCCTGTTCATCTGCCCAACCAACCATGGTAGTGGTATGTTGTTTATTTTCATGCCTGGGACCTCATGGGATACAATATTACTGTTACATAAATAGATGACTATTACCCTATTACATCATCTACAAATGGAGACTCCTTTATTTCTTCCTTTCTGACCTGTATGTCTCTTATTTCTTTTTCTTGCTATATTGCACTGGCTAAGACTCAAAGTGCTGTATGAGATCAGAGTGATAAGAGTACCTTCCCAGTTACTTAAAACAAGCAAAAATTAATTTTGAATCTGTTATTTTGATTCTCATTTTACCATTATTAAGCTATTCTCTTTCCCTTTGGGATCCAAATATATGAAATTTGGATTATTGAACCAAAAACTTATGAAACTCACCATTTCTGCATTCCTACCATGTGTGTTTACTCCTCAAGGAATCACTGAGTGAGGGGCTCCTGTGTCGCTCAGTCAGTTAAGCATCTGTCTTTGACTCAGGTCGTGATCTCCGGGTGCTGGGATCGAGCCCTGCAAGGAGCTCTCTGCTCAGTGGGGAGTTGTTTATCCTTCTCCTTCTGCCCTCCACCTCCCCCCTCCCCGCCCTGCTCATGCTCTTTCTGTCTCTCGTTCTCAAATAAATAAATAGAATTTTAAAAAAAAGGGGGGAATCACTGAATGAAAAGGCATTGGTTTTTCCTGGCACTGAGGTCACAGTAGTGAGACACATAGATTAAAAACAAAACAAAACAAAACAAAACAAAAACCCAAAAATAGAGGTGAGAGTGCACATCCTTGCTTGTGCCCAATTTTAAGGGAAACACTCAGTCTTTCACCATTACATATGATATTAACTGTAGGAATTTTTTTGCAGATTAACCCTATCAAGTTGAGAAAGTTCTCCTCTATTCCTTTTATCATGAATAAATAGTGAATTTTGTCAAATACATTTTTCTAAAGTAATTAATATGATTATGTGATTGTTTTGCCTTGGCCTGTTAATATGGTAGATTACCTTAATTGTTTTTTTTTTAATATTAATCAAGTCTTGAATCCCTAGAATACACCCTACTTTGTCATAGCATAAAGTTATTTTTATATATTGCTGAATTCTATTAGCTAATCTTTTGTTAAGGATTTTTGTATCTATAAACATGACAGATATTGATCTTTTGTTTTCCAACTCTGTTTGTCAGGTATCAGGGTAATACTAACCTCAGAAAATGATGTGAAAAGTTTCCTATCCTCTACCACTTTCTGCAAGAGTTTGTGTAGAATGAATAGTAATTGTTCTTTAATGTTTTGTTAGACTTCTCCATTGAAAGTAGCCCAAGGATTTTTTTGTTTTTCGTTTTAAGGATTTTTTAAATTATGAATTCAATGTCTTCAGTAGTTATGATGTCATTCAGATTATCTATTTCATAATTGATGATTTGTGTTGGATTGTGTGTTTGAGGAAATTTATCCATTTTATCTAAGTAGTCAAATCTTTATGCATGTAGAATTATTTATTCTCTCTTTTTAAAAATAGTATTCTCTTAATATCCCTATGTCTACATGGTCTGCAGTGATATTCATAGTTTATTGCTGACATGGGCAATTTGTGTCTTTATTTTTCAGTTTTGCTAGAGGTCTGCCAATTTTACCAATCTTTTAAAATAAATGATTTTTGGTTTCATTGGTGTTCTATATTTTTCTGGGTTTTTAAAAAATTGTATTTATTTGAGAGAGAGAATGAGTGAGCATGAGTCGGGGGGGCAGGGGGAGAGGAAGAAGCAGACTTTAAGTATTTGGAGATTTATCTGTTATCTTTTTATTAATTTTTAGTTTGATTCCATTATGATCAGAGAATACACTATGTGTAATTTCAATATCTTTTAATTTTTCACAGTTTATTTTATGGTCCAGAATATGGCCTATCTTGGTAAATGCTTCATGTAAACTTTAAGAAATGTATATTCTGCTGTTATTGAGGAGAGTGTACTATAAATGCTCATTAGATCCAGTCCAAGGGTGGTATTGAGTTCTTCTGTAACATTGCTGATTTTATATCTAGTTAGTCTATCAACTGTTGAGAAATAGATATTGAAATCTTTATAACATTGTCTTTGTCTCTTTCTCCTATCTATCCTATCAGTTTTTCTTCACATATTTCAGAGCTCTGTTATTTGATGCATACATATTTAGGATTCCCAGCTCTTCTTTTAGATTGATCTTGAAAATCCACTTAAATTCTTTTTAGTTCCAGTTTCCTCTTCAATGAAAGAACAATGATGGAAAGAAATTCAAATCACAGGGCTATTGAGAGAATCAAAAGATGTGAAAATATTGTCTGAACTGGAATGTGTCAGATTAGTGTCTAGAGGTATTGTCATCAAGTGGGGAGGGGAGACAATATTATTAATAACAAAATAATATCTTTATCTCTCTTAAGAAAAATACGGTTTGTGCCCTATTATTTCCCCACCCAGACATATAGCACATTTTTATCAATTTATTGGGAGTGCAAAATACATATAAAAATGTTACTGAATGTCCTTTTGCCATATTAGGTGCAAAAGGAGATTAATAGAAGAAAGGTCCTATACTTAGACCTCAAAACACTTGGGGATCTGAGATGTTCTAGCACAGAGACGGTATTTTCACTGTAATATTTTAATTGAGCACAGACTAGAACTGCAAACTCAAATACGTGCTAAAGTCAGTATTTATCAGAAATGAGTAAAGTTGGTCATATGTATATAGAGATGATTGAATTGATTATTAAATGAAAATAATGGCTTTGGGGCATTGTAGATAGTAATTGACATTCAGCCCCTCTTTTTAGCATTCAATAATGACTTCAGAGAACCATGTGTCACATTAAAAGGGGGACTGCTAGTACCTGACTCAGCCACTGTAATGCTGTCAGGGAGAGAATGCAGTATGACAGGCAGAATTATTAACTGTTCTATGTAATTCCCATCTTCTGATATAGCTGCCCTGTGCTATCTGAACTTTGAACTAAGATGCGATTTTACCCTTATACAGCAAAGGTGATGGGAGTTGGCAGATGCAGTTAAGATCCCTAATCAGTTAATTTGGAGTTCATCAAAAGGGAGATTATCCTGGGTGTGCTTCCTCTAGTCAAGAGAACTCTAAAGGATTCATGCTGCCCTTGTAAATAGATTCAGAGTAGTAGAGACTCTCCTGCTGACCTTGAAGGAACAAGCCAGCATGAGTTCTACAGCCACAAGTAAATGAATTCTGCCAATAGCGGAATTCTTACAATAGCAGTGTAACCTTAGATAGAATACCCTGAGCCACTGATAAGACCCCATGTCTAGCTAACATTTTGATTTCAGCCTTGTAAGACCCCCAAAAGAGAACCCATCTAAATTATGCCCAGATTTCTGACATACAGAATTTGTGATATTGTTCAGACACCTGATTGTCGATAATACTTTGTTTATGGAAGTTCAACCACTTATTAGGATGAAATATCTTGAAACAACTTGTTTGCTAACTGGTGATATAATCTGGAGAAAGGATTATTTCACAGTAATCCTAGTTTCCTTCTCTGTCTTCATCCACTCTCTTAACCTGTTGACCTTCTTTGCTGAACTCCCAAATATTCCACTTTAGGAGGCTCATATACTCTATATCCCCAGTTCTTGAATCATCTCTTATCTATCCAAGCAGTACGAGAACCTCATTTCTAGCCACTGTTATGGAGGCTGTATAGGGACACTAGTTCATTTTCCCCTAGTGCATGAGAGTTTTGTATTAGAATCATATAAAATGCTTTGACACAAATAAAGGCAAAAATGAAAAATAGATATTGTTAAGCCTGGATTCTTACTCTCCATCCTTGAATTCAATGCATTTCCTTTAGAGAACTATGACAACTATGACAATATTTGCCTATGTGTTTATTGACTGTGCCTCTTCATAGCTTGTGATGTCCGTGGAGACAAGGAGTGTGTCTGTTTTGTTCTACCAATAACTAGAGCCTAGTAAAGAACTTGGCATAGAGTAGCTCAATAAATATTTTTTGAATGAGTACTCTATCATCTAATGTGCCTGGTGTGTGTTCTGGACCTCCTTCCTCTGTTGCACTTCTCCCCCATGTAATCAAAATGTTGCTGAACAAGTACAAATCATAGCCTGAGGCTTAAGGTACTTATAATTTAGTTGAAATGAAAGGGAAGTCATTAATAAGAATCATTCCAAAAAAAAAAAAAAAAGATACAGCCCAGAGAATGAGTACTAATGAGCCAGGGGAAGGATTTACTCATGTGGGCTGAAGAAATCAGGGACAGCTTCATAAAGTAGGGAGTTAAAAATGGACTCAGAATATTAGGCGAAGGTTTAGGAAGAAAGAAATATCTGGAGCAGAAGACATGATTTTATCAGTTGATTCACAAATAGTTTACAGTCGGTAAACTTCCATCAGCTGCTGTATTTATGTGGGCTTTATTATTGTTATTGTTGCAGATAGTTTCCAGGTAGTTGTGGCTACATAAAAATCTAGTCCTTCATTCATGAAGATAATGGTTTATTTAAAAAAAAAAAAAAAAAGAACTAAAGATTCCTGTAGTTTTCATATGTGAGTCAATTTCTAGACCCTCGTTTTTTATCTTCAGTATAAGAACCCCTCCCTACACACAGACACACACACACACACACACGTGCAAAACACTCTTGTGTTTTGGTCTGACTTGAGGATTGTATCCTTTCTAAAGAAAAAAAACCACAAACATGACACACTAAGTATCAATTTGATTTTCCTTGATGTCATTCCTTTTCTGTAATAACCAGACCATGACCAACTTCTTTAATGAGATTTAATGAGATCCATTGGCTTAGCTTAGACATAGCAGAAACAATGATGCCTTATATTAATGAAAATTATTAAAAGGCTTTATTCCCTGTCATTAATTGAATTCTCATTTTGTTGTTACCACTGTTCATAGAACAAGGGAAAATCTGTCAAAATATCAATTATCAATGTTTCCAGGCTCTACTGGTATCTAGTGAATAAAATGTGTAAGTTTTATTTTACCTTGTGCTAGTTTCTTTTACTACCAGAACTTGGGTATGGATTTTCTATTTGGTGTGATCATCTCCACTCTTTCTTTGTAAGGAACAGAACCCTTTTCTAGTTTCTGGAGCCATACTCTTTTATACCAGGACCTATATATATATATTAACTTGTTAATAGTGGATTATAGTAGTGACAATTATAGAAGCAAAATAGGATTAACCCACAAGGCCAAATGGCAGTCAGTCTTTATTTGTACCAATCCTATTAGAGCTCTCACTGGAAGATGAAAAATATAACCCAGGGATTCCCTAAGAAGGCTCATCCTTGTAAGCCTGTAGATTCCTTCTGCTGGGTTCTCTGTGCTGGTTCAATATGTACTGCTCAATTGTCTTATCTTCAAGTATAAAAATAAATATATTTCTAAAGCCATTAAAAGGTATTCTTCATTATCTTTTGGTGATTTGACTCAATTTCAAATTTAGCAGTTGAATCAGAACTGAACCAAATAATGTTAAGGAATATTTCTTTATTCTTTGCACAGTATACATTTTTTAGAAACAGCTCCTTAAATTAAAAAGAGAGAGATAGTATGGGATGGGAGAAAGTGAAGCAAAATGTGAATTTGGTCACAGAAGGGCAACTCACCTTTCCCTTGCAAATATGCCTCTTGCTTTTCAAAAGAGATTGACCATGTGGTGGTTGAGCTATATAGGAGCAATTGCATGGTTTATTCCCCCCTCATAACAAACTACAAATATGCATGAAAATTCATCAGCAAAGTCAGAAATAACAGGGGAGAATCTGCAGGAAACTCAGTATCTCCCACTTGGGAAATATGTCTCTCATGTAGGACATCCTTCTCTAACCTCCTCCCCATAGAATATGTCACTTCATCCTCTGGATCTCAGGTGAGCTATTATTGTTGTTAAATGTATATTGTGTTAAATGTATGTGTCTATCTGACTGTGATCCTCACTGGATTCATTGAAGAATAGGATAGATTCTGATTAATTTTTATCATCAGTATCTTTTCTTAGAATCAGCCTCAACAGTAGACATTCCAAAATAAATTGTGCTTGTTGAGAGGTGACACTACTTATGTACTTCCAGTATGCTACGGATTTAAATTTTTGTTTTACCCAGTTTCATATGTGAAGATATGCACGTATAGATCAGTGGATGGATGGATGGATGGATGGGTGAATGGATGGATGGATACAAAGACAGAGAATCTAGATGAGGCTCATTGTGTGATGTCTGCATGTCAGACATTGTGCTAGGTATTAGAGTTACACTACACAATCTGATGGTTTTTCCTGGGGCCTCCTGCATTTATTAAACATAAGCCCTAAAGTGTAACCTGACATTTGGGAAAGGAATATCTTCCCAGTTAGGTGGAACTAAATGTCTTATTTAAAGCTCAAATCCTCGGCCTTGGCCATGAATTCACACTAACAGAATTGATTTGCCCAGACTTTCACAACTTTGTGTTAGTGCTATTTTCAGGTGCAGTAGAAAATAAGAAATGAAATATGTAAATTGCTGTTTCCAACAATGTAGTGTTGGGGGGAAATCAGTGGTTTTAATAAATTGTGCCTAAGGGTTGGTGTTCAACTAACATATATCCAAACCCCTTCCCCAGGAATTCAGTCACACACCTTGAGCTGACCTGAAAACTCTGTTGTACTGAAAGAGTGATTGTAAGACTGAGGAGAATTTAATACAGAATAAAAATGCAACTGTCTATGAGGAGGGCGCTGGAGACAAGTGCCTGGAGCAGAGAGGCTGGGGAATGAATTTTTCAATGTGGATAATGAAGTGTGGTGTCAGTGGAAGTCAGTGGTAATTAGCATTGTGTGTAATAGGATGAACTTGGGTAAACTTGTCACCTCACACTTCCAAGTGACCAGCAGCACAGGTGAAAGGTGAAGTGCATAAATGTCACTCTTACCCTTTGGAAGGAAAAAATATAATTGTGAAGGATGTGGGAATCTATGAAGCAGCAGGAGGAGAGCTGTTGAAACACAGAATATTCATTACTTCCATTTGTATATTCATTCCTCGTGTAAAATGTGCTTCCCCAGAAGTGTTTCCATAGTTATAGCAATCTCCATCTTTTTTATATTCATGATTGTTTTATCATTATATAGGTAATTTGAGTACATAGAGTAAACTTGGGAAGAACAGAAAAGAAAGTAAAAATCCCTCCAGTTAAAGATAGATAATCATTGTTAATATTTTGACATATTTTCTATCAGATGGTTTTCATGTAAAAATTTTACTAACAGTTGTACTCATACTATATTTACAGTTTTATCTGATTTTCCATCTAACACTTGAGGAGTTTTGAGCGGTTAGTAGAAATGTAATAACTTCAGCTAACTTTCACTGTGCTTACTCTGGTCTAAGCACTGTATACATTATGATGCAATTACCACAACAACCATAAGAGGCAGGTACTACTATTATTTTCATTTCACACGTGGGGAAGTTCAGGCACAGAGAGGGTATCTTTCCTAGTCCACATGGATAATAAACACTGGAGGTGGCACCTAATACCAAGCAGTCTAATTCCAGAATCCATAATCTCTTATCTTGACATCAGATCAGGCAGGGGTCAGCAGGATTTTTCTGTAAATCTTTGAGACTTTGTAGGTCTTATAGTGTCTGTCTCAACTACTTCATTATGCTATTGAGAAAATGACTGTAGATGAGATATAAATAAATATACAATAGATATATGAGCATTTCTGTGCTCTAATAAAATTTTATGGGGGCTGTAAATTTGAATTTGCTCTAGTTTTCATGGGTCACAAAATATTTTTTATATGTTTTCTCTACCATTTAAAAATTTAAAAACTATTTTTAACTTGAGACCTAAACAAAACCAGACTGCTGATAGTAGTTTCATTAGATTAATTGATGTGTTATTTACCATCAGGAGCATCTCCAGTACTTAATACTTAGGTTATTTCAAACATAAAATGTTTGTTTCAAAGAAAAATTGTCCAAGATAAATGGTGCTGTGATGAATATCTGTGCATATAACTTTACTATTTTTGTAATATTTTCTTAGGTACTTTATTTTTTTTTTAATTTAATCACCCAGTACTCATCACACAGCAACTGTACTCCTTAATCCCCATCACCTGTTTTACCCATTTCCCCAGCCCACCTCCCCTCTGGTAACTGTCAGTTTGTTCTCTATAGTTCAGAGTCTGTTTCTTGGTTTTTTTCTCTCTCTCTCTTTTAAGATTTTATTTATTCATTTGTCAGAGAGAGAGAGAGAGAGAGCGTACAAGCAGTGGGAGTGGCAGGGAGAGGGAGAAGCAGGCTCCCCGAGGAACAAGGAGCCAGATGTGGGGCTTGATCCCAGAACCCTGAGATCATGACCTGAGCTGAAGGCAGATGCTTAACCAACTGAGCCACCCAGGCGCCCCTCTCTCTTTTTCCCTTTGTTAGTTTGTTTTGTTTCTTAAAAACCACATATGAATGAAATCCTATGGTATTTGTCTTTCTCTGACTGACTTATTTTGCTTAGCATTATACTTTCTAGCTCCATCCATATTGTTGCAAATGGCAAGATTTCATTTTTTATGGCTGATTTTCCATTTAGATGATCTGTCCATTGATGTAAGCAGTGCATTAAAGTCTACTATTTTTGTATTATTATCAATTAGTTCTTTCATGTATGTTATTAACTGTTTTATGTATTTGGGTGCTATCATCTTGGGTACATAAATACTTATAATTGTTAAATCTTGTTGTTGGATTGTCCCCTTTATTATTATAAAGTGTCCTTCTTTGTCTCTTGTTCCAGTCTGTTTTACAGTCTATTTTGTCTGATTTAAGTTTTGCTACTCTGGCTTTCTTTTAACACCCATTTGCATGATAGATGTTTTTCCATCCCTCCCTTTCAATCTGCTGCTGTCGTCTAGGCAGCATATGGGTGAGTCTTGCTTTTTTATACATTCTGTCACCCTATGTCTTTTGATTGGAGCATTTAGTCCATTTAAATTCAAGGTAATTATTAATAGATATGTATTTATTGACATTTTATTACCTGTTTTGTGGTTGTTTCTGAATATTTTATCTGATCCTTTCTTGTCTTTCTCTTTTTCATGTTTTGCTGATTTTCTTTAGTGATATATTTGGATTTCTTTCTCTTTATTCTTTGCATACTTACTAGTGATTTTTGATTTGTGGTTACCATTAAGTTTGTATATAACGTCTTCTGCATATAACAATCTATATTAAGTTGATGGTTAAGTTTGAACCCATTACTCCTCTCCTGCCCCTAACCTAAATTTTAGGCTTATGATGTTGTATTTTACATCCTTTTATTTTATAAGTTCCTTGACTGAATTTTTAAAGAAATACTCATTTTTGCTGATTTTGTATTTCCTACCTTCATACGTTGTTTTTGGTCTTTGCTTTCCACTCAAAGAGTCCTTTTAATATTTTTTTGCAGGGCTGGTTTAATGGTCATGAGCTCCTTTAGTTTTTGTTTGGGAAATTCATTATTTCTCTTTTGTTTTGAATGATAGCTTTGCTGTATAGAATACTCATGGCTGCAAGTTTTTCCCACTCAGCACTTTGAATAGATCATGCACTTATTTCTGGCTTGGAAAGTTTCCACTAAAAAATGCACTGAGAGCTTTAGGGGGTTTCCTTTGTATGTAACCATCTTCTGTTTTTTCTTTATCACTATATTTTGGATTCTAATTACAATATGTCTTGGTGTGGATCTGCTTTTGTTGATTTTGTTGTGGGTTCTCTATGCTTGCTGGATCTGGGTATCTGTTTCCTTCCCCGAATCAGGGAAGTTTTCAGCTATTATTTCTTTAAATAAATTCCGTGCCCCTTCTTTCTCTCTTCTTTGTCTAGGACTTCTATAAATGAACGCTTTTATGTTTCATGGAGTCCCTGAGTTCCCTAAGTCTATTCTTGTTTTGCATAATTCTTTTTTCTCTCTTTTATTCAACTTGATTACTTTCCATTACTTGGTCTTTTAGGTCATTAATATATTCCTCTGCTTCTTCCATCCTGCTGTTTATTCCATCAAATGTGTTTCTCATTTCAGTTATTGAGCACTTTATCTCTGCTATTTATTACTTATCTCTGTGTTAATGATCTCACTGATGTCCTCCACTATTTTCTCAAGTCTGGTGAGTATCCGTATGATCATTGCTTTAAATTCTCCATTAGGAATGTTACTTATATCTGTTTTGCTTGGATCTCTGGCTGTGGCCTTGTCCTGTTCTTTCATTTGGGACCAATTCCTCTGTCTTCTTATTTTATCTAAGTCTCTGTGCCTGTTTATCTGTGTTAGGAAAGTCAGGTACATCCTCTGTCTTCGAGGGAATTGGCTTTATGAAAAAGAGCTCCTGTAGTGCCCTGCAGTGTAGTGTCTGCTGTTCTCCAGGGTCTGGCACTTCTGGGAGTGCCTCCATTGTGTGCTGTATGCACTAGGCTATTGTGTCCTGATTGCTTTATCTTTCAGGCCTGTCAGTGGCAGAGGCTCTCTTTGCTGTGGTCAGTGTTTGGTCCCTGCTCTAAATGTGGCATGTTTTAATGAGGTGTGCTCTGGTCTGCTTGTAAAATGAGACCTGCCACTGCTGCAACCAGAACCATGGCCTCACTAAACTCCCAGGTCAGAGATGTGATTCATAGGGGCTTGAGCTGGTCTTCTGGGGGAGGGGCCCACTATACTGGGATTGAGGCAAGTGTGACTGGGAAGGTAGGTTCTTCCAGAGGTTGGGGGGATTCTTGGTGTAAGCAAGTTAGGTAGGGAATGTAGTTGCTGGTTCCCACACATGGTTCTGTGTTTATGCTGAGGGCAGGAAATGGTACCTGCCAGTTCCTTTGTTCCCAGTGGAGTCTCCATGAACTCTGCCTGTCTGGGACACACTCTGAGATGAGTCACCTCCCCACTGTGTGCCCCATGTATTCTTCAGATTGTTATTTTCACACTATGTCAAAGGCTGTTTGCCTTGCCTTTTCTCTAAGAGCCATCCCAGTGTCCTCAGAACTCTGCCAAAGCCAAGCACTCTGACCTTTAAAACTCTAGGTTGCAAGGCCCAGTGGTGGCATGAACTCAGGAATTTTGAGCTCTCTTGCTTTCTAAACCAATTACTATTGGGATTCATTTTCCCTGTGTGCTCCCCTGCATGCTTGTTTGTCTCTTGCCCTTCTCCATGACCACAACTCCTTCCCCACCACAGCAGCCAAGCTCTGTTTCTGTCCCAAGCTGCATCTCTGCATTTTCTACCTTCTTCGATGTGGCCTCTTCCCTACTTTTATTTTTTAATTTAACTTAATTTAAATTCAGTTAATTAACATATAGTGTATTATTAGTTTCAGAGGTAGAGTTCAGTGATTCCTCAGTTATATGTAACGCCCAGTGCTCATTACATCACTTGCACTCCTTAATGCCCATCATGCAGTTACTCCATTCCCCCAACCCCCTCTCTTCTCTACCTTTAATTGTGGTATTTGGCCATCTCCAGATTGACTTCTGGGGTATTTATACCCCAGATTTGATAGTTATCTTGTTGTATTCATGGGGTGAGGCAAGCCTAGAGTCCTCCTATTCTGCCACCATCTTCCCCTCCTCTTAGGTATATACTTTCTTAGGCTATATTCCCAGGCTTGGTCTACTCAAAGAGTATGGATACTTCTATTACTCTTAAATTTTACTACAAAACAATTTGTTATTAGGGATATACCAACATATACTTTTATAGCTATTCTAAAAGGAGAGCATATTTTGTTGTTGTTGTAGTTCAACAGATATTGAACTAATGCATTTGGGATTATGGGAAGCAAAATATTTTTTTAATATAAGGTAATCACATTTAAAGATGAGTTAAGGCAGCCCAGTGTTTTCCTTAATAATTAAGAAAATTCATTTGAGAAATTTTCTAAAATTTCTATTATCTCAGAGTGCTCTATCCATATTGCATCTGAAGAGGACAAACCATTGGAGAGAGAGGAAAAAAAATTAAAACTGTAAATTTAATTGAGCATTCTTTAATATTATCCATATCAAATACCTTTTTCACCTGTTGGCTTTGATTTGATTTTTCTTAGAAACTGGTTTTATAGAAGGATGTCTGTTTTCTTGAATACTGATTTTTTTTAAGCATTAAATAAGTGGTATTTTATTACTTTCATTATAAGAACATAGACTTGAAGTCAGAGGATGCTAAAATTTCTTTGAAAGTCCTAGAAGTGAGGAGCACCTGGATGGCTCAGTTGGTTAAGTGTCTGACTTCAGCTGAGGTCATGATCTTGGGGTCCTGAGATCGAGCCCCATGTCAGACTCCCTGCTCAGCAGGAGTCTGCTTGTCCCTCTGCCCCTCCTCCTGCTTGTGCTCTCTCTCTCTCAAATAAATACAATCTTAAAAAAACAAAAAACAAAAAACAAAAAAACTTATGGAAGTGGAGTGGTTTTCCAGGTGACAATTGATGTGCATGCCACTAGATGGTGATGTGGCTAGCAGTCATTTCACCCCCCTTTTTTAAAAATTAAATTTTCTTGAAGATATAATTGACATATAATATTATATTTGTTAGTATTGCTTTTAAAAGCCAGTGAAAATGAAAAGACAGACTGAGTGCTGCCCAGATGGACAGTGGTTGTCACTGTTGGAGAAGGCAGAGTTGTGTCAGCTTGCTTGGCCCCTGTGGAAGCCTGGGATTCAGAGACCCACATCTGTAGCTCCATGTCCTCTTAGAGGCCACATGTATTTGCTCAGCATCATGCCCTAATTGGGCTCCCATAGTCCCCTGGTCACTGCCGCTAAATGTACGAAGTCAGGAACCAAGTATGGAAAGACCTAGGCAAACTGATCAAACACCACGGGATAAACATCCCAAAGCTTCCATACTCCTGTTAGGAGTATTAGCTCCACATAAAGATTCAAATTTGTGAAGTAATGCAGATGTGTTTGTTGGGAGGCTTCCAAAAGCTTGCTTCCCCTACTGGAATTGATGGGTACAGGCACCATAATGAAGCCACAAGAGACTTTAAATCATAAGTGCAGTTCTGAGGTTGAAAGGGGGTATTTAAACTCCACAGGGATTTCCTTCTACATTCTCTAGTACCTCAGTGGTAAATTTAATAGGTTGATATCCTTTGAACCAGCTTCCTTTCTTCTTTATAACCATATGATTCCACATGGAAAATTAATCTCCCTTGTATATCAAAAGAACTCTGGTATTTCTACTTTTCATAGCATACTTAAAATCTCAGTCCAGTGGCTAGGGTTTTGCATTTTACAAAATTACCAAGAGAAAGAAAAGGGTAGTCCCTTGCTCTAACCATGTCGATCCACTTACATTTTATGGATGCCCCAGTCTCTTTTAGGTCAACACATCTTTTTGAACATGATATTTTCTTGGCTGGAAATTTCCTTTTGCATGACTGCTCTACCCCTTCTCCAGCTACCAGTTAAACATCCATCAAGTCCTTTGAGAAGATTTTTGAGAACCTCGTTCCATCTTTATGAAATAGAATGACTTAGCACCCAGTCCCTTTCTTGTGTTCCACTGTATCCTAGAAAATGTTCTATTGTAATATTTATATTATATTGATTACAGGGTTTTTTTTGTTTGTTGGTTGTTTTTTTTTTTTTTTTTTTGTATTTTCAGCCTGTTTTTTGTATTTTGTGATGCCCACAAACTAAAGTCTGTTGGAGTGGCTTATTTGTGCTGCCATTAACTCAGCCAGTGGTTCTTGACCCAGGCTAAATATGGGAATCACTTAGAAAATTGTTTAAAATGCCAGTGGCTGGGGGATTTTGATGTGTAGCGGGTTTGAGAACCTTGGTCCAAAGCCTTTGTCAAGAGGCCTGCTTATAGATCCAGCTGTGAAATGCTTCTCTGACATAATCACACCATTCTTTTTTCTCCTCCATTGACAAGCCAAGTGTATCATTTTTGAGACTCATCTCCAGCCCTATTTGACATTCTGCCCATTGCTAACGGAAGACTGAGCACTGTGCAGTCTATTTCCAGAGCTGCCATGAATATTTATATGTTGCCTGCATCTTTACAAATTAGAGAACAGCAAGATGAATGAGAGTAGTGAATCAGAGAAGCCACACAGTGTGATGCAGGCAGAAATTTACTATCTCATTTCTATTTAAAACCTGATGACTCAGAGAAGGACGCAGTCTGCTTCCATTTCAGTAAATTCCTTAATGCTCTCCAGAATGGCACTTTGGATTTTTGCACTACTGGGGGTGACTTGACTTATTTCCAAGAAGAATATGCCTATATGGGGTGTGTGTGTGTGTGTGTGTGCTTGTGCATGCACACACATGTGCATGAGAGTTTGTAGTTAGATTATTTTAAAATACAATAGAAAAAAAAATCACCAAGCTAATTGTTAATTATTTTTGTTATGCCTCATTATCTATGTTGCCTTGGTGATGGGGATGTACCTCCGACCCCTAATGAGTAATTCTTAAGTCTGACAAAATGCTATTTGTTTCTAAATTGACTTTTAATGCCTTTGGTTTGTATTTTCTTCACTTAGTTAGCTTCCCAACAGTTATTCATTAGATTTTCTTGCCTTTCCATTTTTCTCATGCCCAAGTTCAAAATAGATTTTTACAGGAGACAAGTGTCAAGATTTATTGTGGCAATGCAATGATTTGACACTTCTGTTCTATGAAGGCACAGAGACAACAACAATATGCATCCTTTTATCTTAGCTTTTGATTATCTAGCAAATGTGGAACCATTTAAAAATTGCGCATTATACCATAAAGTAAGGAAAATTTGCCCATAATGATATTCTCATGCCTATATCATAAACGCAGTGGTGAAGGCAACATAATTTCATCAGGCAGAAGGCACAGAGTGTGTTGAGCATGGCCTGTGGTATAAAGTCACAGTTCAATATTATTAATTTCAGACTTAAACTTCGAAACATAAATAAGAATCATGAGGACAAGGTTGCAAATTAGTCTTCTGGGTAAATAGACACTTAATTCCAAAACTTCCAATTTCTCCCCTCACTTTTGACTACTTGGACAGTTAAATGTTTCTTCTATGTAGAATAAGAGCTGAGGGTATACTTCTTCACATTCGTCCATGCTGTACATCTTTGCCACACTCACTAGATGAGGAAGTCTGACTTCTGTGGTGAAAACTTGGAAGTTTCCCACTGTTTAAAAACTAGCCATTTCATTAGGCATTTATTCATTAACCAAATATGTGTCCATACTTTATATTAAGCCCTGTACTAAGCATTGAAGTTAAGCCATTTCTTTATTTGGAACTCACAGTCTAGCAGGGAGACAGATACTAAATTAAAACAGATTATCAAATATTCACTGAAAACCATGATAAGTGCTATGCTGTTGAGGCATCAGAAATTATGACAACCTTCGGCAGAGAAACCAGGATTAAGCTGAGGGGTCAGAGAGAAATGAATATTCTCTGAAGAAATACTGTTTAAGTTCAGATTTGAAGGATTTTAATACACATGTTTTTGTCAGAATGGATGAAGGGGTTAAGAAATTATTATGGCCAGTTGTATTTTCTATATCAAGGGTCCCCATGTTCTACAAGGGACATTTTACTCATTTTATGTTAGTCATTAAAGGTGGTTATTGTAAATCTGGTGTCCAAGGAGCCAGCTAGTCATTAATATATTGAGCCAAGCAGCCGTAGGACCACAAGGGAAATGATAGAGGTCTGGTTGTGTGGAAGCAAAGGCTGGAATTAGCATTCTTGAGCTCATCTTATTGAGGACATGCTCTCAGGGGAAAGGGAGTGAGGGAAGCAGAATGAGGAAAAAAGAGCTAAAGTGTGGTTGAGCTTTAGACCCATGGAAAGTCTTGGGACTTGAATTGCACCAAAAAAAAGGTGGAGGCCACAGAAGCTGCCCCGTAGTATACATCACGAGTATCCATTGCTCGTGTGTGTGTGTGCGCGCAGGCACGCATGCAGGTGGTGGGGCGATGGTGTGGAGTGAAAGGGGTAGTATTCCTGTAGCATCCCAGGAAGGTGACTTCCTTTCGCCAGGGAATTCTTTTAGATTAAAAAAAACAAAACAAACAAACAAACAAAACCCAGAAAAGAGAACTGCTATCAGACAACTGATAAAGGAGATCTGGATGGGATCCCAACAGCGTCCACCTGAACACTGATCCCCCTGGACCAATAACAGTATCACCTGGAGACTTGGAATGAGATTTCCAGATCCCTGCTGAAACCTACTGAATCAAACTCAGGGGATGGAGCTTAGCAATCTGCAATCTAACAAGCCTTTCAGGTGATTCTGGTATATGCTCAACATTGAGAACCATGGCACCACAGGGAGTATTAAAAATGTCTGGTAAAAAATGAATAAAATGTCTGGTAGAAAGTTCAAGCTCCTCATTAAGCCTGCACAAAATCAACAAAGGGAGACCATTGTAGTCAAATTTCCAATTCTTTAAAAAAAATTGATATGCTCGTAGGCAACATCTTCAATATCACAAATGAATTTGTAGATATTGCATTGTCCCTCGCATTTTCTATTGATATGATATTCCCCTGAAGCTCGGCTCAGTCATCAGTATCTGGGCTCACACCGTGGACCTCACTTCGCTACTGTGTTGTTGGTGAACTGACCTGATAAGTCCATTAAAACAGCCACAAAGATTACTGGCATAGAATGAAAATGACAGCGTAGGGGGGTAATTAATCTTATATCTTTTCTTTTGACTGCCAGTGTGGAAATATATTTTCCAATATTGCCTTCTTCCTAAAAGTTCTAGAGGATCTTTGAAACCCAGATATTGGTTCTTGAAGTTGTATGTATATTTTGGGGTCAATTTTTTTTTTTTTAAAGATTTTATTTTATTTATTTGACAGAGACAGAGACAGTGAGAGCAGGAACACAAGCAGGGGGAGTGGGAGAGGGAGAAGCAGGCTTCCTGCTGAGCCGGGAGCCTGATGTGGGACTCGATCCCAGGACCCTGGGATCATGACCTGAGCCGAAGGCAGTCGCTTAACCAACTGAGCCACCCAGGCACCCATTTGGGGTCAATTTTTTAAATTGAGTGTAAAACTACAGGTGGTTTTCAATTTATATAAGATCAGTCATATATGGAAAATTTACATAAGTGATTTAATGACTGCACAGAGCACTTATTTTTTAAATGTTTTGTCATTTACCACTTTCACATTTATCTCTCTTTTTAATTGGGAAAAGTGTTTCCTGCTTAATTCATTCAAACATTTATTCAAGTATTTATAAATTGCCTACTATGTGCAAGGCCCCTTATTAGATGCTGCAAATCTGATAGTAAGCAAAATGGATAAAGTTGCTGCTTCTCGAGATGCATATCATCTGTGTTAGTATCCTGTTGCTGCTCTCACAAACTGCCGTCAACTTGGTTAAAGTGACACAATTCTTTATCTTGCATTTCCCAAGGTCAGACGTCTGAAATGGATCACTTGACTAAAATCAGGATTATCAGGAGGGCTGTGTTCCTTCGGAGTCTCTAGAGGAGAGCCCATTTCCCTTGCCTTTTCCTGCTTCTAGAGAGGCCAGCATTCCTTGTCTTGCAGCCCCACACCACTTCCTTCTCTTTCCTGCTTCCCTCTTTCCTTTATGAGGATTATTGTGGTTACATCGGGAACATCCAGATAATCCAGGATTACCTTCTACCACATGGTCGTTCATTGAATCACTCTGCAAAAATCCCTTTTGCCATGAAATGAACATATACTGAGGTACCAGGGGTTAGGATATGGATATACCTTTTGGGGGAGGGGAATTGTTTTACTTACACCATCTCATGGAGAAGATTTCAAAACTATCCTGCAAATAATTATATAATTACAAATTTTGATATGTGCTAAGAAGGAATCATAGGTCAATCGTTTATTATTGGGGGAACCAAGTCATTCTTTTGCAGTAAAGTGAAATTTAGACTGATGTGAAGGGAAGTAAGTGTTCATCAGTCAAGTGGTATAAGGAATAGTACTGAGACAAGAATTGTGCCAGTAGCCTGAGATGAAAACAGGATTGGCTGATGCAAGTACTTGCGACCAGCCTGGACGGTTGGGTTAGCTATGGCTTAGCTGGGAAGAGAGGGCCCTGGAGAATCTCTAGAGTTAGGGGCACCAGGTCATGGAGGTGGAGGTATGTCCAAGATTACGCTTCTCATCCTAACAATATTAATTTGTATTTCTGGATATTGTGAATTTTGTAATTAATTAGATAGTCACTTAGAGTCAGCTGCTAAATTGTAGTACCACCTGTACCAGGTGGGTAGAATATCCTGTTGATCGTATTTTTAGCTTTACAGCTTCCCTTTGCACGTATTTTTTTTCTTTATTCTTTCACCTTCCCACTTTAAAAATAACATTTTGTCATGGAGCTGTTACATTTTTTTTCCTTATAAATCAATACATACGTTTTCAAAAAAAGTTATTCCACCCTTTTCTCAGCCCACAATAATCACCTTTAATGATATGGTGTGTAGACTCACAGATAATTTTCCTAGGCAGATGTGTATTTATAGAGTGAATGATGTTTTACATGCTCTTCAGCAACCTGAATTTTTCTTCTGCACAGTATATGGTGACAACTTCCTCTATCAATCGCATGTAATATTAGTATTTCTGATTTCATCGTAGTGATTTTAATAATGTACAATGACTAATTTGTGTCATTTCCTACAACAAACAATGTAGCAGTGAGCCTCTTTGTATTTTCCTCCCACAATACATTATGTCTACCCTTGGGATAAATTCCTAACAGTGGAGCTATAGGGCCAAAGGCCATTTTTGTTCTATTTCTGATTTATGCTATCTTGACATATTTTATACTCCCAGAGAGAGGCCTTAAAATCATTCTGAGCAATGCAGGGTAATTAACTTAAAGAAAACAACACAGAAGAAAATATGTCCCATTGTTCTGCTTCTGTAAATAAAGGGACAGTAATGGTGGGGAGAAAGCAGTCATGCACTTAATTTTTTTTTCTTCCTTTATTTTTCTTTTAATAGAGTGACAAATACTTCCATTTAGGAAAATGGAATTGCCTTTCCTTCAGTTACACAGACCAAAGATCTAGACATCATCCTTGTTCTCTCTCTCTCTCTCTCTCCCTCTCCCACTCTCCCACATCTAGTCCATTAGTGAACCCTTTCTAACCTGGGTGCTTCCCACTATCACCTTTGGTGCTCCCACCCTTGCCCAAGCTACTATCATTGGACCATAACAAGGACCATTCTGATCTTTTGTCTTTCACTCTTAATCCTTTTCAGTTTATTTTCAACACAGAAGCTATAACCGTGCTTTCAAAATGTCACTCTACTATTTAAAACCATCCACTGGATTTCCTCCAGAGATGGGAGGAAGTCCTAGGCCCCTCTCCTACCCATCCAGGCCTCACCTGTGCTAAGGCAGGGTACCTCTCCAACCCCTGTTCTCTCTTCTCTTCCTCTCCCTTATTCCTCTGCAGCCACCCCACCTCCCTGCTGTTGCCCTCTCTCTCCTCTCAATTATCTGTGGGGCCTTGCTCCCTCACTTTTCCAGATCTCTGCTCAAATAGCCTTTGGCTCCTCACCATCACTCTCTATCTCCTTAACTGCTTTACTTTTTCTTAATAGCATCAACTCCTACCTGGAATTGTGTTTTCTATTTACTTATATGTGTCTTTGTTATCTGTTTACTTTAATAACTATAAGCTGTAGGGGGCAGGTACTTTGTTTATATGGTTTGGCCAGTTATTGGTTCATGCAGAGTCTTAATAAGTATTTGTTGAGGCATATATGCATGAACCAAGTGTGAGGTTCAGATTTAGGACTAGCCAGGTTCTGACCTTAATTCCTTTATTCATCTGGTCATAGATATACTTGGGAATGGAATAATCTAGGTCATGCTTCTGACTTTTAAATAATGGTTTAAGAAACAAATGCCCTGCACATTGTTAATATTTCTGATTAAGTGTGGCATAAGTGTTCAAAAATCAGGTAGGAGGAGAGGAGGGAAAATGGTAAGAAGCATATCTTCTTTCTGGAAATAGGACTACAGAAAACATCTATTTTCTCAAGGGTCTAATTTCATTCTAATTCTTTAAAACATTGTTTCAGCTTTTAATTTTTTTTCCTTTTTGTAAGTGCTAGGAAGTATTTGTGTGTGTTTCATTAACAAACCGCAGCAGCTTAACATGGTTTGAAAAGGCTTTTCAAGTCTGTTGTCATCCTATGTACTGGGAAATGATAGTTTTTAACCCCAGATTATAGACTTGAGGAAAGACTTTATTCTGTTCATCTTAAATTTAACTTTCTTCTCTATGCTGGTTCAACATTCTCCTGACTGAGGCACCTGAGACCCAATTTCCTGTGAGTGTGATGGAGATCAAAGGCATGTTTTGAGAAATGCTAAATGTAGCCCTGGATAATTTTGTATAGCAGCCAGAGGAGGTCTGCATCAGTTCTTAGCCACCCACAAAGCTAATTAAATTTACCCATGTGAAAAGCAAACACCCACCCCAGTTATTTTGAGCTAGCTTGCTGAAACACTGGTTAGATTTTAATGCACCCCGCATTTCCCCCACCCCAAATCCGCGGGAGCCCATAGTTTCCCCAAGAGTTCAGTGTAGACCACTGTTTCTTTTAGAAACACTTCAGAAGAGTTTGACTAAAAAGCTATGGCATTTTTATCACCAAGCTCCCTGTACAGTATGTTTTGATGCTGTCTGAAGACTTTTCTGTCTTTCCTCTGTGGATAGAATTAGTTGAAAGACCTGGAGTCCTGGAGTCAGGTAGATCTAGGTTGGGTGAAATCTTCATTTTCCTCTTTATTTTACTTTCTGAAAATCATTTAGCCTCACTGCATCACATGCAGGAGAAATAATAGAACCTACATCATAGGATCAGTGGGAAAATTTAATAAGGTCATGTATGTAAAGAAGATAATTAAGCATATTGTAGTTGAGTATTACTTCCTTCCTCTCTGCCCAACAGCTTGTTTTTGAGCACCTAGAGTGTTTCACACACACTGGAGTTTCAGTCCCTGCTATCATGGCCCTTATGTTCTAGTGAGAGACAATGAATATGCAAACTAAAAGATAGAGAAGGTGATATTGGATTGTGACCCATCTTGAAGGATATAAAGCCTGGTCTGGGACAAAGAGTGATTATGAGGAGTAGGAGTGAGTTTGGGTAGCTTGGTCAGGGACAGTTTCTTTATGGAAGTGACATCTGAACCAAAACGTGGGTGGTGTGAACCAGCCCTATGATAAGCAAGAGCCACCTGTTGTCAGTATGGGAGAAGAGAATTCCATGAACATATCCATGATGTCTTTGTGGAACAGAGAGAATGTGAGAGAAGAGGAAAGACAGTTGTGGAAGGTGGGGAGGAAAATATTGAGTTTAAATCCTATAGACCTTAGTCTACAGAACAGGACTTCAGGCATTACTCTGGTCTGCAGTGGAAAGCTTTCAAGGTGGTTTGAGCAGAAATGTGTTAGGATCATATAAATATGATTTATTTATTTTAGAGAGAGAGCGCATGAACAAAAGAGCAGAAGGAGAGGGAGAGGGAATCTGAAGCAGACTCCCCAATGAGTGTGGAGCCTGATGCGGGGCTTGATCTTATGACCCTGAAACCAAGAGTTGGACGCTTAACTGACTGTGCCACCCAGGTGTCCCAGGATCACATTTATGTTTTTAAAGATCCTTAGGTTAGACTCGCTAAGAATGGACCGTGAAGGACGTGAATTAAGTAGGCTTGTGTGAGTACATGAGGCAAGTATAGTGGGTTGAACAGTGTCCCCAGAATGACATATCCTACACCTAATCCCTGACCTGTGAGTGTGACCTTATTTAGCAGTAGGGTCTTTGCAGAAGTAAAGAAAATAAGAATCTCAGAATGAAATCCTTTTGGACTTAAGGTGGGACCTAACTCCAGTGATGGGATTTAAAATGGAAAAGAGGGGGAGGGTTGAGACACAAAGACATATGGAAGGGAAAGCCATGTGGTGACGGAGGCAGAGATGAAGTGATAGGTCTACCAGCCATGGAACACCACAGATTTCCAGCAGCCATTGGAAGTTAGGAGACAGACATGGAATGAATCCCTCCAAAAGAGCCAATGGTGGAAAGGTAGTGTTTTTATTAGGCAGGAATGTCAATTTCTCATACTTTCAAAATCTTCTCTGTGGGGTGAGGGACATCTGAGAAGCAGGCTGTGTGAACAGACTCTGCTGCTTTAGTGGGTCCATTGTATTCCCAGGGGAGCCCCCTTTTCTCCCCTCTGCCCCCTTGCTCTGTGAGGGTTGACTAGAAGTTGCAGCCAAGTCTCTCACTTATGTGTGACATAGTTATTTCCAATACTACTTTATCATCCATTTATAGTATAATATTACTAGCAGTGGCTGGTAATGAATATCCTGAAGGAGGGCCACTTTAATACAAAGAACTTACCATAGTATCTGTAAAACACCAGCAGGCAAGGAGATACAAGTGCGATGTGAACAGAGGCATATTTCGTAGTTAAGTAAGGTGAAGGTGATTTGCGGATGGGCCATTATTTGCCCTTGACATTTCCAGGTGATAATAGAGAGTTAGCATTGACTTTTCTAATGTCTATAAGTCCTACGCTATAGCTGTTGCATCAGAAAAGTCCAAATCTTAAAATAGTCCCCAAAGACACCAATTCTTACAGTACTCCCCAAAGAGAAATATTAATAATTCCATTTTAGAGATGAAAGAGCTAAGGCTTAGAGAGATCTAGCCAATCACGTACTATTTATTTATCATTACATAAAGTAGGTTTGCCTATTTGGCCATCCAGTTAGTTGCTGGTGAAGCTAGGATTTGAATGCAGTGCTGTCTGAATCCAAGCTTTTTACCTCTGGGGGTTATCACAATTCTTCCAAAATAATTGGGCCATAGTCCTCCTTGATGGGCACAAAGCTATTGCATCAAATTTGGGTGATAAATGTCATGCATGTCATAGAGAATGTTGTGCAGGTCATAGAGAATGATGCTGAAGCCTCTCAGGAGCCTGTGGGAATTTAGGCCACTGTTGTTACAGAGCAGGATGGCAGGGAATGGAGGAAAAGTCAAGGTTTTCATTCCTCCTTGATTTCCAAAGGAAAATCAGCATGGGTCCCTAGCTCCTACAACTGGTTCAAGAGAGACAGACAAAGACAACTGACCATATCATCCCCTTTGGTCATTTTCTCTTCCTCTAAGCAGCCTTCTCCCCGGCTGTCCAGAGTTGACATTCTGACTTGAGTCCAGTCATTCAACACTAATTTGATTGGCACTTTGCTCTCTTTCTAGTTCATTTTAATAAACTGTTCTCTTCTCCCTCTCTGTTTTTTTCTTGAAATTCAGACAGGGTTCTGTCTGTTCTCTTTCTCCTCTCTATGGCTTGAACTCTCAGCCTGGGTATGTTCTGGCTGTGGGCATGGCAATTTAGGTGAAGGGTGAAAAAAACCCAAAGCACCTGGAATAATGAACCCATTTCTTTTTTTTTTTTTTAATTTTATTATGTTATATTAGTCACCATACAATACGTCATTAGTTTTTGATGTGGTGATCCACGATCCATTGTTTTCATATAACACCCAGTGCTCCATGCAGTATGTGCCCTCCTTAATACCCATCACCGGGCTAACCAATCCCCCCTTCCCCTTCCCCTCTAAAACCCTGTTTGTTTCTCAGAGTCCATAGTCTCTCATGGTTCATCTCTCCCTCCAATTCCCCACCACCCGCATTTTTCCCTTCCTTCCCCTAATGTCCTCCATGTTATTCCTTATGTCCCACAAATAAGTGAAACCATATGATAATTGA
>NC_138379.1:17175143-17192486 GCF_054177405.1 Leptonychotes weddellii
TACTATTAGATGTCGGGGTGTTGACCTATTTTTATTGATTTTGAGAGGAGTTCTCTGTGTCTCCTGGATTTTGATGCCTGTTTCCTTACCCAAATGAGGGAAGTTCTCTGCTATAATTTGCTCCAATATACCTTCTTCCCCTCTCTCTCTTTCTTCTTCTTCTGGGATCCCAATTATTCTAATATTGTTTCGTCTTTTGGTATCATTTATTTTTCGAATTCTGCCCTTGTGATCCAGTAGTTGTTTATCTCTCTTTTTCTAAGCTTCTTTATTCTCCATCATTTGGTCTTCTACATCACTAATTCTCTCTTCTGCCTCATTTATCCTAGCAGTTAGAGCCTCCATTTTTGATTGCACCTCATTAATAGCCTTTTTGATTTTGACTTGTTTAGATATTCTCTTATTTCTCCAGAAAGGGTTTCTGTAGTATCTTTCATGCTTTTTTCAAGCCCAGCTAGTATCTTTATAATCGTCATTCTGAACTCTAGTTCAACATCTTACTAATGTCCATATTGATTATGTCCCTGGCAGTTGGTACTGCCTTTTGTTCTTTATTTTGAGGTGAGTTTTTCCATCTTGTCATTTTGTCCAGAGGAGAATATATGAATGAGAGAACAAAATGCTAACAGGGTAACAACGACCCCAGAAAAATATGCACTAAACAAATGAGAAGAGACCTTCCAGAAAGTGGTTGCTTTTCTGTTCAGAGCATTGTTGTTACTCTTTTCTTTGATCTCTTGTTGAGTTCGTAGGTGTTCAGAATGGTTTGATACCTATCAAGCTGAATTCCTGGGGCCAGATGAAATATAGGTCTCCTACTCCTCTGCCATCTTGCTCCTTCTCCCAGGATCTTATGTCAGAGCACAATACTACTAACCATCTACCTCATGACCCGTTCAGCCCCCATTGAGTCAAAAGTGCAGTGGCTTCACAACTGTCCTCCTGGTCCAGCAGTGCTCTGAGGCTCAGATTGTTCGGGCTCTGTCCCATCCCAGAGTTGCTGAGCTCTTCTCTACCCACCCACAGTGGTGGCTTCTCTCTTTCCCTGGCTAGACACTATTATTTCTGCCACTAACTCATTTCCCATTCCCTTTGGGTAAATGGTTCTTCTCGGTGCCATACATCCAACTCGAATGAAGTGCATCCTAGCTGCCACCTTCTCAGGGCTCCCAGACATCTTTTGACACTGAGTTGAGCAACAAGAATCCAAAGGGCTTTCTGCCAAACAGATAAATATGTGTCACGCATTGTGATGCAATGTCCCTCAGCCTCAAAATGGGCCAGCTTGGAACTTCAAGTTGATTAAATTGGAATCAAATGGACTCATAATTCTGCACAGCAGCTTTCTGCACAATGGAGTTAAATTTACTACAATTCAGCCAAGGGTA
Source organism: Leptonychotes weddellii (assembly GCF_054177405.1). Taxonomy (NCBI): domain Eukaryota; kingdom Metazoa; phylum Chordata; class Mammalia; order Carnivora; family Phocidae; genus Leptonychotes; species Leptonychotes weddellii. The sequence continues at coordinate 17,176,532 of NC_138379.1, forward strand.
GCACATGTCATATAATTTCACCACTCATACCTCTTTGGGTTTTGATTTACTAGGAAGTGGCTTGCTTTTGACTGGAATGCAAACAAATGTTCCCTTCTAAAAAGTGAGTATAATGATGGCACTTTTCCCTCCTTCTCACATATGCACACTCTTTCTCAAACTTTAGTACCACTTCTGAGACAATTAAGATAATTCGGTCATTTAAGTACTAACAGCCACAGCAGTCTTAGAACCACTTACTTTTTTAGTACTAAAATTCAGTCAAAGGACATTATTGCTTATTGGAATTTTAATGTCTTTTTATTGGGCTTGAAATTTAAAGAGCATTGAAGTTGACTTTGTATTTGTTCTTAAGTAGACATTGAAAAGCAGAAAGAAAGGCAAGAAGTTTATTAAAATTTGCCTTAATTGACTCTAAGTTTGAAACTACCTTGGTGGTATCTTTTGAAAACACTGTTTTGACTTGGACTTGAGAGGGCTGTGGACAGCTTAGGAGGGATTTTTTTGGGGGAGGAAGGAAGAGATTGAAGCAAGGAAAAAACAGGGGTCTGTAGTCCTTTCAACCCAAGAGCTTTCTTTCCAAAGATGAAAAACTAATTGTATTCATTTTGTGGTTGTCATGAAGCCACTAATTATTCAGATCAACATCATATAGCCCTTAATAATGTAGTTAGCCTGCTGGAAGCCAGTTGTACTCCCATTGTAAGGAAGGCTCTAATGAGAGGGTGCTTCCTTTCACCCTGCGGGGTGGGCAAATGTCCACGTTGGCAATGAAGGGTATTTTCAGGCATGAGTTCTGGGGAATGAACATTCCGAAAAGTTGCCTCTGCACATTGAATATGATCACTCTATTAGAAGGAGACATGATAGGGTATCTTGGAGTGATGACTGACTTTAGAGTTAGCAGCCCTAGGCTTTAATACTACCTCTGCCACTTATTAATTGGGTATAGTCTCTGAGCATCAGTTTTCTTCTCAGCACAGTGGGGATGAGAATCACAACAAGAACATGAATAGTGGGCGCCTGGGTGGCTCAGTTGGTTAAGCGACTGCCTTCGGCTCAGGTCATGATCCTGGAGTCCCGGGATCGAGTCCCGCATCGGGCTCCCTGCTCGGCAGGGAGTCTGCTTCTCCCTCTGACCCTCCCCCTCTCATACTCTCTCTCTCTCTGTCATTCTCGCTCTCAAATGAATAAATAAAATCTTTAAAAAAAATAAAATAAAAAAAAAAAGAACATGAATAGTGACAACAAATACATATAGGACTGTAGTCAAGCTGTATTCTAAATCCTTTTTATTTATTAGCTAACTTAATTATCAATAATGCAGATGGGTGGATATAATTTTCTCCTCTCTTTGTAGATTAAGGAACTGAAGCATAGGACAGATAAATAACCTTTATAAGATCTTAGAACTAGTAAGTGGCACAGACTAGGTTTTAAACCAGACAGTGGGATTCTAAAGTCTGTTCCTTTAACCACACTTTGATTCTAATAGGGACCATGACAACTAAAGGAGACAATGTAGGCACATTTCCTGGTATGTTATAGGTCTTTAACAGATGCTGAGTATTATTGATGGAGCTTAGACATCCCATCATCTTCTATTTTCAATCAAAAGGTGGGAAGCTGGTATGGTAAGAAAACGAACTGGTTCAACCTAAGATAGCAAAAATAAAGAATTTAAGGCAATTACCTAATAATTTCAACTGGAAAAATAACCAAATCCAAAGCAGGAAGATGAGCACCAGGTGTTGTATGGAAATGTTGAATCACTATATTGTATACAGTATACTATATAAAGCATACTTTATATAAAGTGTATACTATATCACTGTATTGTACACTGTATGTTAACTGGAATTTAAATAAAAGCTTGAAAAAAAGTTTGTATTTCAAACGGGATAAGACCCTTTCCACTGCCATTATCTTGCCCTTGATAAAATTGCTATCTTCATTCTTTATTATTGCCCTTTGTCTTCATAACCATCCAAAATCTTCACTGTCATTTCAGATCAGTGACTCTGTCAGCCTCCTAACTGGCTTCAATCTCATCTTTGCTTCACTTTCTTTGACTTCATCTGACATAGCTATTACTTGCTAAACTTTTAGAAAGATGCCCCCTACAACCTATAAAATGGGACTCTACTTCCATTACTTTGGATTAAAGTGTATCATATTTTTGTCTATTTGTTTATATCCAGGTTTACAAATTTCCAGGTAGTTAAGGACACCAACTGCTTGACATTGAAAGTGTTGTTTTTTCTCCTTTTTCCTCTTTTCCTTCTTATAACATAAAAAAAGAATTTCTTGAAAATAATGCTGACATTAAATGAAGGCCACTAAACTCTTAAATTTACCCAATTTGGCCTTGTTAGTGGAATTATCCGTTGTCTTCTCATCACCTGACTATAAACTGAGTGCTTAATTAAATAGTGCCCCCTTCAGCTTGGTAAATAGGCCAATTTATAGGAGCCATTACTTAATTAAAAACAATCTGGAGCTGTACTAGGAAATGTGCTTCAAAACCTTTTGTTATGTTCTTCTGTCAATCACTTAATATCCCTGAAACTTTATATCCCTCCTTTGTAAAATACAGATATCAATGCCTACCTCACAGTGCTGTTATGAGTCTGAAGCATTATACATGTAAATCACCAAATTTTGAGCCCACATGTCAGCATTCCAATGTTTATAAAGCAGCTCCAAATTCTTTCAGAACCTGTCTCTTTTCAGCTCACTGCTCCTTCATCTCTATCTAGTCTGTGCTTCTAATCCTTGTGAGCCAATATGCTTGCTCAGACTCCAGCCATCACATCCAATTCCAGGCACCATGATATACTAAAGGGTTAAAAAAGACAGGTCCCCACTAACTTTCAAGGTAATTTCACAGAAGTCAATGCATCTGGAGACTTAGTCATATGGCCAGACATAGCTGTGAGGAGGAATAAGTGGGACCATCATTTACCTGGGCAGCAAAGAACCTAACTAAAAATTGGGCTACTTAATTCTAAAAGAGAAGAGAATATTTTCTGGTAGGCAGCAGGAGTGTCTGCCACAGATGGTAATGGTACCTATGATTTTATCCTTTAAACTGAACAACATAAAATGAAAATCTTTACTGAAATGTGTTTCTATTCTGCTGCTTTCTCTTTTAGCTTAAACAATATAATGGATGTGGAAACTATTAAAAGGAGTAAAATGACTAAGTAATTGTAAAGGGGAATGTTTGTTTCCTTTTATGGTGAGTGGATTTGTAAGTGCATGTATATTATAAATGCTTGCATATTAAAGAATCATGAGCTAAGGGGTAATTTTACAGAAGGGTCAGAAATATCTACAAAACACAAAGTGAAACATCAAAGGAATTTGACATAAACTTTGGCGGTTGAAAGCGTCACTTTTTAAGGCTAGTATAGGGTCATAATTTTGATAGAATATGATTTTATTTTATGAAAACATGAACAGATCTATTTTGTTTTTACAAAGAACTTATTGTTAAACTCATCCATATAGTATATAAGAAAAAAAACAATTAACAAAATGGCAATAAGTACATACCTACAAATACTTACTTTCAATGTAAATGGACTACATGCTCCAATCAAAAGACATAATGTGGCTGAAAGGATAAAAATAAGACCCATCTATATGCTGCCTGCAAGATACTCACTTCAGATCTGAAAGTGAATGGAAAGAAAAGGGTATTATTCCATGTAATTGGAAATGAAAAGAGCTGGTATAGCTATACTTATATCAGACAAAATAGATTTTAAAACTAAGACTGTAATAAAAGATATTATATAATGATAAAAGGGTCAATCCAACAAAAGGATATAACATTTGTAAATATTTATATTTATCCACCCAACATAGGAGCACCTAAATATATAAAGCGAATATTAACAGGCCTAAAGGGAGAAATTGACAGCAATATTATAGTAGTAGGGGTCTTTATTACCAGACTTACATCAACAGGTAGATCATAGACAAAAAAAATCAATAAGGGAACATTAGTTCTAAATGACACATTAGACTACATTGACTTAATAGATATGTACAGAACATTCCATCCAAAAGCAGCAAAATGCACATTTTTCTCAAGTGCACATGGAACATTCTCTTCAGGACAGATTACATGCTATGGCACAAAACAAGTCTCAGTAAATTTAAGAAGATTAAAATAATATCAAGCATCTTCTTTGACCACAATGGTATGAAACTGGAAATCAATTATAGGAAGAAAACTGGAAAAATCACAAATATGTGGAGATCAAACAACATGCTACTGAACAACCAATAGGTCAATGAAGAAATCAAAGGAGGGAGAAAGAAAAAAAGAAAACACTGAGACAAACGAAAATGGAAATCCAATATCTTTGGGATGTAGCAAATGCAGGTCTAAGAGGGACGTTCATAACAATACAGGACTACCTCAAGAAACAAGAAAAATCTCAATCTAACTTTATATCTAGAGGAAATAGAAAAAGAACAAAGCCTAAAGTTAGTAGAAGAAAGAAAATATTAAAGATCAGAACATAAAAAACATGAAATAGAGATTGAAGGAAAAAAAAACAAATAGAAAAGATAAATGAAACTATAAGAGCTGTTTTTTTGAAAATATAAAACTGACACACCTTTACCTAAACCTACTTAGGAAAAGAAATTGGATCAAATAAATAAAATCAGAAATGAAAGAAAAGTTACAACTGATCTGATACCACAAAAAAACAAAGTATCATGAGACTACCATGAACAATTTATAGACCAAAAAAATTAGACAACATAGTATAAATGGATAAATTCCTAGAAACATGCAATCTTCCAAGACTGAAACATGAAGAAATAAAAAAATCTGAATAGAACAATTACTGTTAAGGACACTGAATTGGTAATGGAAAAGCCTCCCAACAAACCAAAGTCCAGGACCAGATGGTTTCACTGGTGCATTCTACCAAACAGTCAAAGAAAAGTTAAGATCTTTTTCAAACTCTTACAAAAATTTGGAGAGAGGGGAATAATTCCAAATTCATTTTAAGAGGCCAGCATTACTCTGATACCAAAATGAAACAAGGACACCACAAAAAGGGAAAATTATAGGCCACTATTCCTGATGAACATAGATGAAAAAATTTTCAACAAAATATTATCAAACCAAATTGAAGAATACAATAAAAGGATCATACAACATATTCAAGTGGGATTTATTCCAAGATTGAAAAGATGGTTCAGGGTGCCTGGGTGGCTCAGTCGTTAAGTGTCTGCCTTCGGCTCAGGTCATGATCCCAGGGTCCTGGGATTGAGCCCCGCACTGGGCTCCCTGCTCGGCGGGGAGTCTGCTTCTCCCTCTCCCACTGCCCCTGCTTGTATTCCCTCTCTCACTGTGTCTCTCTCTGTCAAATAAATAAAATCTTAAAAAAAAAAAGAGAAAAGATGGTTCAAGATCCACAAATCAATCAACATGAAATGCCACACTAACAAAATAAAGGATAAAAAGGATATCATCTCAATAGATTCAGAAAATCATTGATAAAATTCAGCATTTACTTACGATAAAAACTCTCAACAAAGTGGGTATAGATGGAAAATACTTAAATATAATAAAGTCATGTATGACAAACCCATTGCTAGCCTCACACTCAACAGTGAAAAGTTGAAAACTTTTCCTCTAAGATCAGCTACAAGACAAGGATGCCCATTCTTGTCACTTTTATTCAACTTAGTATTGGAAGTTCTAGCCAGAGCAATTAGACAAGAAAAGAAATAAAAGACCTCCAAATGGGAAAGGAAGAAGTAAAGGTGACAATATTTGCAGATGACATGATATTATATATAGAAAACCCTAAAGACTCCATCAAAAAAGTACTAGAATAAATGAATTCAGTAAAGTTGCAGGATACAAAATCAATGCATAGAAATCCGTTGTATTTCTATACACTAATAACAGAAAGAGAAATAATCCCATTTACAATAGCATCATAAAGAATAAAATAAAAAATAACAAAATCCAAAAAGGAATAAATTTAACCAAGGAGGTAGAAGACCTGTACACTGAAAACTATAAGACATTGAGGAAAGAAATTGAGTAAGTCACAAATAAATGTAAAGATCATTTGTGCTCATGGATTGAAGTAATTCATATTGTTAAAATGTCCATATTACCCTAAGCAATCTACAGATACAATGCAATCCCTATCAAAATTTCAATGGAATTTTTTTTTTTTTTTTTTACAGAACTGGAACAAATCTAACATTTGTTGGAACTACAAAAGACTGAATAGACACAATAATCTTGAGAAAGAAGAATAAAACTGGAGGTATCCTGCTTCCTAATTTCAAACTATACTATATAGCTACAGAAATCAGTAAGTGTGGTACTGGCATAAAAACAGACACATAGATCAATGGAACAGGATAGAAAGCACAGAAATAAGCCCACACATATGTGGTCAGTACCACAAAGAAATCAAAACCATACAATGGGGAAAAGACCATTTTCTCTTAAGTAAATGGTGGGTAAACTGGACAGTCACATGCAAAAGAATGAAACTAGACCACCATCTTATGTCATAAACAAAAATTAACTCAAAATGGATGAAAGACATGAATGTAGGACCTGAAACCATAAAATTCTTAGAAGAAAATATAGGAGGAAAGCTTCTTTACATTGGTCCTGGTGCTGAATTTTTGGGTCTGACTCCAAAAGCAAAAATAAAAAAGTGGGACTACATCAAACTAAAAAAAGCTTCCACACAGCTAAGGAAACCATCAATAAAATGAAAAGACAACTTACTGACTAGGAGAAAATATTTTCAAATTATGTATCTAATATGTGGTTAATATCCAAAATATATAAAGAACCCAAACAACTCAATAGCAAAAAAAAAAAGTCCAATTATAAAATTGGCAGTGGTTCTAAACAGACATTTTTCTCAAGACATACGGATGACCAACAGACACATGAAAAAATGTTCACATCACTAATCATCAGGGAAATGTAAATCAAACACAGTGAGATATCACCTCACACCTGTTAAAATGGGTATTTTCAACAGGATAAGAAATAACCAGTGCTGGCCAGGATGTGGAAAAGGGAACCCTCATACACTGTTGGTAGAAATGTAAATTGGTGCAGCCACTATGGAAAACAGTAAGAACATTACTCAAAAAGGTTAAAAATAGAACCACCATATGATCCAGCTCTTCCATGTTGGAGTATTTGTTCAAAGAAATTAAAACGCTAATTTGAGAAAAGATAAATGCACCCTATGTTTACTGCAGCATTATTTATGATAGCACAACATGGAAACAACCTTAGTGTCAATAGATGGATGACTGGATAAGGAAGATGTGATACACACACATACACACAATGAATACTATTCAGCTATAAAAAAGTAAATCTTGCCATTTGCAACAACATGGTGGACCCTGAAGGTATTATGCCAAGGAAATGAGTCAGATTGAGAAATACCACATGATTTCAATTATATGTAGAATCTAAAAATCAAAACAAAACAAAACTCATAGATACAGAGAACATATTGGTGGCCATCAGAGTGGGTTGGGGGTAAGCAAAATGGGTGAAAGAGGTGAATGTATAGTAATGAAGGGTAACTAGACTTATTGTGCTGATCACTTTGTAGTGTATACAAATATTGAATTATGTTGTGCACCTGAGATGAATGGTATATACTAACTTTACCTCAACTTAAAAAAAGAAAAACCAAGATAGTTGGCTGTGTATTTAATGAAAAATATCATTAAATATATTTAATGCATTAGTATTTTACAAATACATATTAGGATCTACAGAATAGCATGTGATTTACTAGTTATAGCTTATTCTCATAATTGGAACTGGCATCCTATATAGTAGAGGTTTAAACACTTCATCTGTAAAATAGGACTGGTAGTAAGTTACTACCTCAGCAGTAGTAAATTTCTACCTTTACAGTCAAGGATAAAGTAATAAAGACATAGGTAGATAGCATTAGCATTTTGTATATGTTCAAGAATATTATTTATATGATGCTTAATAATTGATAATTTCTCTTATTTAACTTTGTCACTCTATACTTGACAAACAAGTGTACAGGATATCTGCCTTAACAGATGAAATATCTGACCCTTCAGATTTTTTGCATTATATAGGTGTGGTCTATTTTTTGCAGTCTTGTGGACTTTTCTACACAGATAGGTCAGCAGACCCAGTGCATGCCTGTAGAATAAATGGGTGTGATTCTTATGACAAATTGCAAAGGAAAGAGGAAAATACATATAGATAAAACTAGAACATGTTAGAAAGTGCATGAAAAATTTAGAGTTGGTCTAGAAAAGTGGTTGTACCCTGGAGATAACAATTCAATATCTAAGGTTATAGGTATGGCTAAGAAAAAAAAATCAAAATTGAAAAATTAAAGTGGTGTCCTTATTTTCATTATATTACTGTATCAACTTAAAAGTGTTGTAATATTAAGTGGGATGACTTGAAAAAAGCAAAATACTACATCTTAGAGAGTTAAATCAGAATGGCTTCTCCTCGGGCACCTGGGTGGCTCAGTCATTTAAGCATCTGCCTTCGGCTCAGGTCATGATCCTGGGTCCTGGGATCCAGTCCTGCATCAGGTCCCCTGCTTGGTGGGAAGCCTGCTTCTCCCTTCCCCTCTGCCTGCTGCTCCCCCTGCTTGTGCTCTCTCTCTCTGTGTCAAATAAATAAGTAAAATCTTAAAAAAAAAAAAAAAAAGAATGGCTTCTCCTTAGAATGATTTTGAAAGGGGGAATGATTATGCTCAGGACTAAAAAGTTCATGAGAAATTTAGCCAAAGAAAATGATAAAGTTGAGGCACATTTAAACAACTCTTTTCCTTATTAGCCAAAGGTCGGCACTGATGAGGCAGAATCAAAATAAAAGTCAAAAGTCAACTAGGGGTGTTAATCTGGAATATTTGAGGAATCCCTACTATTAGTGAAAAGGCTCACTTTCCCTTTCACTTCCTGTAGCCTCACTGATCACAACTGAGAAAATGGGCAGTTCTTCCTTTGGAAAGATCCTTTCCATAGACCACAAAGAAGAGAGGAAGGATAGAAGAACAAAGTTGGGTTCAAACCCATCTGAGTTCTGCCAAAAGAAAAGTGATGCCTACAAAGCTTTCCTGAAAAGTCTAATCAACCATTATCACCATTGTCATGTTCATTTTCTGGAGTAATGAAGCAGATGTTGGCCAAATTTGTTGGCATTACCCAGAGCTATTCAACTTTTGTGTCCTATCCCTCATACCCTTTGATAATATCTTGTCCTTAAATTCCTGGCTTCCCATTGACTAGTGCTGGTCATCCCTCTATATTATACCAGTCTGGCTTCCTACTGCTCTTTCACATACATTTACTTTTTTTTTTTTTAATTTTTTTTATTATTATGTTAATCACCATACATTACATCGTTAGTTTTTGATGTAGTGTTCCATGATTCATTGTTTGCGTATAATACCCAGTGCTCCATTCAGTACGTACCCTCTTTAATACCCATCACCAGGCTAACCCACCCCCCCACCCCCCTCCCCTCTAGAACCCTCAGTTTGTTTTTCAGAGTCCATAGTCTCTCATGGTTTGTCTCCCCCTCCGATTCCCCCCCCCTTCATTTGACCCAGCCACACCCTTAGACTCAATCTTTCTTTATCCACATTTCCCACATTCAGCATATTGTATGATTACATTTAAGAACAGCCCTTATTAGAAAGTATTACTGCTTCTAAAGAATGGACTGCTCATTTGGGGGAACAGCTCTTGGAAAATTTGAACCCTAGGATATGATGGATCCCAGAGAACCAACTCTTCCTCCTGGGTAGCTGCAGGAATCTATAACTAGGCATTTGAATAATGCTTTACTTTGGAGAAAAATGGGTTCTCTAATGTACTTTGTCATTTTTAAAGAGACATCATTCAATACCATTAACACTAAGGTAGTTAGGATAACCACTAACCCCATTTAACAGTTTAGAATACAGAACTTAACAGCTTACCAGAACTTGAAAAACAAGGTAATTCTACAAGCTGGGCAAAAACAGTTTTCCTGATTTCTAGTCCATGGCTCTCCACAGCAACATAGTGGCTCCTTTTAGCTTCCCAGCCAATGGTTATGGAACAGAGAGAGTAGATCTCATTGCATATATTTTGGGGACTGTTTCCAATCTAAAGAGAACAAAGTCGCATATTTTATTCTAGTATTTCAAAGACTTGGACACTTTTTGGTACGTTTTCCTCCTAGTTTAATGAAAGTGCTCCCCTGCAACAATCACACATGCATATCCAGAGAATTACTGAGTCTTTCCAATAAAAACAGAATGAAATACAATCTCCCAGTTACTCAGCAATGAGATCATCTCTATGCAGGGTCCTTCATGATCCCTACTAGCAACTATTAGAAATCCACATATAGAGAACAGTGACTTGGAGAAATCCTTTTTGGCTTCTAATGCTGGTTTTCCCTAGAAGTAAAAAGACAGTCTTGTTTAATGCAGATATATATATATATATATATATATATATATATATATATATATATATAACCAGAATGCTTTTTAAAAACAGTATTCCATTACATAATTAGAGAATAGCCTCTTTCTCTTTGTTGCTCTCTTTTAATACTTCTCTTCAGTGATCTGTGGTTCTTTGGGCTGTATGTTTCTAATTTGATTGATCTTTCTCACAGTCTGGACTACTCATACATTTTATCATTGTGATAGGAGCTCTCTGCATTTCTCTGATTTCTTTATATTTTCCCCAAAGGATGGCATCAGGAATTAGATTTAGTAATACTTGGGGATAGCTGCAGTTACCTAAGACATCCTTCAGGCAACCGGAGCTAATTTAGCCTAATAGCCTGCAAATCTCATGATATACAAAACCCTCAATTTTTCCATTTTTCTTTGTTGTTTTTGCCAACACAAGACTGATTTCAAGGACACACATTTAAGGCTGCGGTAAATGTTCATAGTCTAAGTTTTGACACTTGATTTTTTTTTTTAAGTAACAACCTGTTCTTTATTAATTTAAAATATTAATCATTTTCATATGGACACATTTTTAGTGGCCAGAATGGTTAGAATTGTGTGAGGTTTTGGGGTTTCAAAATTCATTAGGAAGATTTCAGCAACTAGAATTATGCCTAACAGCCATCAGTTAATAAAGTTATTTGGATGAATGGATGAAAAGAAGAATAGATGAATATTTTTTCATTAATTCAATCAATGAATATTGAGGGCTCATTCTGTATGAGGTAGTGCTCTAGGTGCTGGGGATATATTGAGGTATGAAACACACAAAAGATCTTCACCTTGGAGCTCATGTGGTTGTGGGATGAAAAAGAAAAAAATAAGTTAATTATGTTAAAAAAATTATAAGAAAAAAATGGAGTTAACAGAATGGAGTAAGGGTTTGCAATTTTAAATAGGATGGCCAGGGTAAGTCTGAGTAAGAAGGTAACATTTGAAGGGGGTGTGAAAGAGAGTCCTGTTTCTACATGGGAGGGGAGACTCCGGTAGAATGAATAGTGAGTTCAAAGGCCCTGGCTTGAAAGCATAGCAGCAAGACCACTTTAGTTGGAATGAAGTATGAAAAAGAGAAGAGAGATGGGAAGTACGGCTGAATTTTGTGGACCATTAGTATTTTGGCAGTTGCTCTAGTAAAATAGGGAAATACGGGAGGATTTTGATGGGCAGGGACTACTTTTCTGACAGTCCACCAGGCTGGGGAGACATTGCCTCTCTAGACCTAAAACTATGTAATGTGGGAAAGAGGCATTCTGAAGCCTAGAATTCTATCCCTATAAAGGATCTTAATTTTAAGGTTAAGATCATGCAGTTCAAGTGTCCTATTTTATAGGTAAGGAAAAGGCTTAGGGAAAGTTTTGGTTTGTGCAAGAAAATATAGTTGAGTGCTAATTGTTTTGTTTTTACACCCAATCCTGGATCTTTATATGATGATTGTAAAGAGACATGAAGAGAAAGTTCTGAATGTAAGGCTAAAACTTTGTGGCATGACACATCTGCTTCATATCTGTATTCTTTCATATCTATATTTTAAGTAATGTCTTTTTATTTCTTTTTTATTTTATTTTTAATTTCTTTCTAAATTATATATTATTAATTCATGGTCTCTTAAGCAAAACTGCTGGCTAAGATTTGGGTTCCTATTGCAGCCCAATTTTTAAATCTTGGTCTATAACTTATTAGTTGTGTATCTAAGGCAGGTGGCTTGACCTGTCCAAGGCTGTGTCTCCTCATCTGAAAAATAGAAGTATTAATAATAATAATTAAGTAAATAATAAAATAAATTAAGTAAATAATAAATAAGTAATAATAATTAATAATAATAACTACTTCATAATTCTTGTGACATTGGAATGAGCTAGAGCTCAAAAATTCTATGTAAGTTTTTGATGTGTTATTTTTAGTATTATTAAATATAGGTCAATTAATTGAACATTTGTTGATATCTATATGGTCTCATTAGGACACTAATGGTCTCACTTGGACACATTAATGAATAAGCATTGTCTCTACCCTCAGAAGAGCCTAACCAGTGAAAGAGGTGTCCTAATTTCAGTATTTTTTTAAAGATTTTATTTATTAATTTATTTTAGAGAGGGTGCACTCATGAGAGTGGGGGGAGAAGAGCAGGAGGGGAGGGAGAGGGACAAGCAGACTCTGTGCTGAGCAGGGAAGAACAGAGCCCCACCTAGGGCTCAGTCCCATGACCCTGAGATCATGACCTGGGCCCAAATCAAGAATTGGGCTTTTAACAGACTGAGCTACCCAGGTGCCCTTAATCTCAGTATTTTAATACTCTAGGTAAATTGTAATAAAAAGCTACATGAAATTTAATGGGAGGGTAAAGAGAGAGAATGTCCTTAATATGTATATTAATCAAATACACTGTTTAAAATAAAGTAGGAATTAGAAAAGTATAGAAGTAAAAAAGTAGTAGAGTTTGTAATTTGTTGGTGAGAAATACTTTTTTTCTTTTTTTTTTGAGAAAGAGTAACAGTTAAGCCATGAGTTGCTTGTGGTGTTCATACACTTGGATTTAAGGAGGGGTGTTCAAGGTGAGGAAGCTTCTTAGCAAAGAAGCAGAGGTAAGAAAATAAAGGTCTTGTGTAAAGAACACATCACTAATTTAAATTACCAAAAATGCAGATTTCTACATCTTACCCCAAATATTCTGACTCAGATGGTCTGGGTTGGAACCAAAAATTTTACTTTTTTTTTAAGTAGGCTCCATGCCCAGCGAGGAGCCAAACATGGACTTGAATTCATGACCCTGAGATCAAGACCTGAGCTGAAATCAAGAATCAGAAACTTAACCAACTGAGCCACCCATGTGCCCCAGAATTTACATTTTTAACAAAGCATCACAGTGGTTGATACTGGTGATCTATGAAATACCATTTGGGAAAAATAGTATTAGATCTAGAGTCCTTGAAGGGATTTGTGTGAAGGTAGGTTGGAGTTTGATTTGTGGGAGGCTTTCTTGCAGCTTTCACTGAAAGCTTATAGTTAGGTGATTAACATTAAAAAAAAAAAGACAGTAAAGCAATAAATAAGAGAGAAAAAAAACATTGAAAGCGCTGTTGACACTCTAGTAGAATGTAGAAATTAAAAAAAAAAAATCATAGTGAATCAGGGCTAACACATTTCCTTCATACCATCAACATTCCTTAAAATGGTAATGTTCTTTTGAGATATTGATGGTGCTTTTGTTTCTCGCAGAAGATGTTCTCTGTCTTAGAGGCTGATGTGTCATGTGGCAGTTGCTACGGTAACTAGTTTAAGGAATGCCATGGAGTTACCAAGTAAATAGTCTTGTAAATTATAGCTGACATGTAAATTAAGGCTGCCCTATCTCTGTCAGCTTTTCTATTCTGAATTCCCTTGCTTTCCATATTTAAGAGAGAACTCCTTTCCCTTGCAAAAATCTCCCTTTCTTAACTAGCAGAACATCATTTGAATGCACAGTTGACATTCCCTTGTTTCTTATTTTAGTATTCCATACCTGGGCATTGATTCCCCCATACTACTCTGAGCTGACAATAGTAGATAATTAAGTTGGTCTACATAAGCCCAATAAAAATTAAGTTTGGTGATCAAGATTAGCAAATGGTAGTTTCTGCTCTCAGAATTATATAGGCCAAAGTGTTCTCCATGCTTTATGGTGCTAATCTCTATGACTTTCATTTAAGTATTTGTTAAAGCATTTGAGTCAACTCCAAACTGCGTTAATAAATGTCTTGGTCTTACCTTCAGAAACGCTCAGGCTTCCCACTAGGATAGTCCTCTTTCTGAGCAAGCACTTTAATTTTATAACTGAATGGCCACAGTTGTCATTTCACTCCCAAATTAGAGCACATGTGGTCACCTGTATTTACTAAAATCATACTAGTGTTTCAGACATTTTGCAAAAGCGTTAATGTAAAATTATTGATATTTAGCTCAGGGTGCAGCAAGTCTTCATTGATTAATTTTGGAAGAGTGCAAGATTCATTCAAACTGTTCTTTCTTTCACATTCTTAAATTTCTACTTCTGAATCAGGTCACACATTTAGAAAACGATGTTTTCACAGTCCTATAAAATTTAACATTTTTCTTTTTGTCAAAGGTCACTGTAAGAAATAAACACATGAAGATTAGTTTATATCTTCAAAAACTATAAAATATGCAAATCAAGATATCATGTGCTCCCCCTACATAAAACCCCATTGAATGGTTCTTTTGGATTCTAATGACTGGAATAAATTTAGCAGTATATAGACTTGGATTTGCTTTTTTATTAATTCATGAGAACTTTATAATCTTTCATAGTTTCATTGTGTTCCTTTTGCATGGCTGTTGGAAAGTTATCAGCTTAGTTATATGTACCTGTGATAGATTGCTTTGATTCTTTTTATTATTTAGGATAACTATCTCACCTTTAACAGTTAAAATTTTTTGTTCGGCCGTGAGAGGCAGAGATTCATGAAGTGGTTAAACAGAAAGTAGCCAAACTCCACTTATAGAGGAATCAGGAGGTGGCAGTTCAGGCTGATGTTACACTTCCTTGGTATCAGAGAGACAGGCTCTTACTCTCTTTCTGCTCTGATATTCTTAGTTCAGAGCTTCCATATTTGAGGTCAATCCATAGTTAGTAGATGCATATTAAAGCTCCTACTGGGCAGCCTATGTTCCAGGAAGAGAGCAGGAGAAGGCTGAGAGGTAAAAGTCGTATTTAAGTTGAGCCAGTTCCCATTTTCCAAAATGCTTTGCCAGAAGTTACATCTAGAAAACTCCACTTCTATTCCACTGACTAAAATTTAATTAAATAGCCACTTCTACCTGTAGGGGAGTCTGAGAAATAGAGCCAGGCACATTGCCCCATACCAATTCTAGATTCCATTAGAAAGACATCAGGAGAAATGGTTATAGGATAGACAACTAGAATATCTACCTCATCACCCTTGACTCAGAGTTTTTATCCTGTTTTCACTCATTTCAAATTTGTCCTTTTTATTTTCTTCAAATTTGTTTTTGAAGCAGGTGGTATCTAAAAAATAATTTACTAAATAATAGCACTAATAGCTCACATCTGTTCAAGAACTGTGTTAAATATATTGCCTAAATGTTCTCATTTTATTATTTCAGAAGTGTGATGAGGTGAGTTCTAATTTTATCTTCATTTTACCAATGAATCATTGATATATAAGAGAGTTTAAATACCTTGCTGATGTCACCTAGCTAATATATGAGAAACACGTAGATTTCTTTTTTTTTTTTTTAAAGATTTTATTTATTTATTTGAGACAGAGAGAATGAGAGAGAGAGAGCACATGAGAGGGGGGAGGGTCAGAGGCAGAAGCAGGCTCCCTGCCGAGCAGGGAGCCCGATGCGGGACTCGATCCAGGGACTCCAGGATCATGACCTGAGCC
>NC_138379.1:17192586-17254375 GCF_054177405.1 Leptonychotes weddellii
CTACCTTTCTCACTACCTGTACCTTCATTTCATGTGAAAACTTCCAAGTGTTAGATTTCTGGGGTAAGACAGACTGAATTGGAGATACCAGACTGTCATTTAGCATATTTGAATCAATGCTTCTAAACTCATCCTGTTTGTAATTGTTTAACATCTAACCTCTGACCATATTGAAAACTCTCTGGGATTGGTGATGGTGTGTTTGTGTGTGTCACATGTGTTTGTGGTTCCTGTTTTAGGAACATAGCTAGCATTTCTTTCATGCTTTCATTCATTCAACAAATTGTCATTAAATAGCTCTTAGGTTTCCAGCACTAGGAGCTGGTGTCACAATGGTGAACAAAGTCTCTGTCCTCATGAAGCTTATTATCTACTAGGTGCACAGGTGAAATGTAAGCTAAAAAATGTGTAATATTGCAGATGATTATAATGATAAGCATAAAAATAAGGGAAGATAGAGAAAGCATTGGGGTGGGGGACAGAAGAGATGGCTAAGTTTTCTCATTATTAAGGTGACCTTGGATGAGACACCACAAGAGTAAGAAGGAGCAAGCCATATGGATTTCTGAAAATAACATTCCAAGAAAAGGGAACAGCAAGTGCAAAAGTCTTGTCAGGGAGCGGGGGTGTGGTGGGGGGGAGGTAAGGGAAGGGAGAGTATGTGAGGGTGTTCCAGGAACAGCAAATAGAGAGCATATTGTCAAGAACTCATTAATAAGCCCAGCTAACAGGTATAGAGCTTTGAAGGATAAAGACGAAATCCAGTTATAAACTCTAAATCTAATCTTAGAAATAATGTAAATGGTGCAGAAGCTACAAAGCAAATGGAAAAAAAAAAAAAAAAACAGAAAAACTTGTGCCTGTGGATTTCCCCTTCAGTCTCATGTTCTTAAGCAATCATTGCCTTCCTCACTGCAAGTGTCATCTTTGACAGTGAAGGGCAACATTTCCTGCATGATTATGGCATAGCAAATGAGAATCACAGTATTAGGGGCTTTATGTGAAACCACTACCTTAATAAATCCTTTGAACAAACCTGCAAGGTAACCCATCGCTTTTACAGATGGGTGCAGGGAGATTGTTGCTCAAGGTTCCAAGAAACTATAAGTCGACAACCTTTGACCTTTGAGCAGGGACCTGAGTAACTGTAAAGACAAGCTAGGCACTAATCAGGGGAATACTGTTCCTGCAGAGACCAGTAATTACATTGGTCTCAAGGCAGGGGCATGTTAGGCATGATGGGTGTTTGCAAAGGTTGGAGTCCAATTAATCAAAAACAATGTTTTTTTCAACCAAAGCCTTTGGGAAAATTTTTTGGGAAAGTCTAAATCATGAAGAAAGAAATAAAATCAAGTCTGTAGTATGCGGCTATACTTACAACTTCAAATTATGCTGAGACCACAAAGTTTATTTTATTGCCTTTTATTGTTTGGTTATTTCTGTAACCAATTTTCTTTCTCTGTAAATACGTTCTTTCAAATATTTATTAAATACCTACTGTCTGTGAGGCAGTGTCTGTTTGCACATTTGTTAATTCTTGAGTTTAGATAGTCCCTGATCATGCATTCGACCCAAAGGGATTGAATCAGAAGAATAAATGATTCCATCTGAATACTTAAGACACTCCACTGGGAGGCAGGACATTTATACATGTAACTGCCATATAAGAGGGTGATGATATGAATCCTCTAAATAAAGATGATATCAGTAGACTCCAGTGATACCAAAGTCTTTTTGGAAGAGGAGGAATTTAAGCTTTTGTATATTTGGTCTCCTTTCTACCATTTTTTCAATCTGCTAATATAATTTGTAATCAATTTTCCAAGATACATTGGTTGGTACATAGATAAGTTCTTCTTTTTTTTTTTTAAAGATTTTATTTATTTATTTGAGAGAGAGAATGAGAGAGAGAGAGAGCATGAGAGGGGGGAGGGTCAGAGGGAGAAGCAGACTCCCTGCCGAGCAGGGAGCCCGATGCGGGACTCGATCCCGGGACTCCAGGATCATGACCTGAGCCGAAGGCAGTCGCTTAACCAACTGAGGCACCCAGGCGCCCCGATAAGTTCTTCTTAAGAAGTAAATTTTGAAGGGGGGAAGACTATGACAACTTTAACATGGAACATTTCAAATTTATTATTGATTTTACTTGCTCACTAAGTTACAATCTATAACCATTTAGTAAAGTACAGAAATAAAATTTGACAAAATTGTTTTTTTCCTTGTATTTGAAACTTCTGTCAGAATAATACAAATACATGGTAAATTTAAAAAGGAAAGACTCCCTGTATTCTGAAATCTGAGTAGAGTCACAGAACAAAACCTTTGTTTAGCTTATCATTTATGCATATATACAATAATATATAGCTATTGATAATACATTTAGAATACTGAGGTGTCTAAAGAAGAGGTCATATTGCCCTTGTCAGTCCTGCAATCCAGAGATAATCATTAGCATTGTGATATATTTTCTTCCAGGCTTTGATCCTTATGTAATACTTCTATACACCAGTCTCCCATAACTCAAACTGGATGTGGAATTCTGTTTCCTAATGTTATTATTCAAATATAGAACACATAGCTTTGCATATTATTGCAGTTTTCGGGACTAAAATTTTCAAATGGAGGTAATTGTTCAGATGATATTTAAATTAAGACTTTTCTAGTTTTTGGGGGGAATATTATAAATACATCTGATATTAACAACCTTTTTTTTTCCCCTAAGGCTGAAATTTCATGTCTCTTATATGATTCTTTGATTTTTTTCCAAATGAGAGGAATAGCTATTCACTTGGACATTCTTAACCTTTGATTCCACTTCTTTATGTTATTTGCAACATAGGAATTATTTCTTTTAGTAGGAGTAAAAAGATTTTGAAAATATTTTTTATTTCCTTCAAATACTTAGCACATTCTAAGTATTCCCTAAATATTTGTTAAAGTCTAAAGGAAGAACAGTTAAGAAGTCAGATTTTTCTTTTATTTAGCTTTATTTCCAGGACTCATTGTCAACAGTCTCTTGTTTTGAGAATTGCCCAGGAGATTATATTTGCTTCAGGTTAAATGCAGAGTTGTTAAAATTCAAACATAAGCTCATTCAGTGAAGGCTCTTATAATTGACAGAAATTGACTTAACTAAACATTAGCCTTGGCAAAATAAATTTGAACTGGCAGCCAATTCACAAAATTGCTAATTGTTCTTACCTGACTATGTATCTTGGTTGGCATTTGGTCCTTCACTATGACATACATATATATAGTCAATCTCATGTCCTTTTAATATTATTTAAACTTGAGCTTTCTGAATTACTCAAAAATATAGTTCACAAGTCAAATATTTTATGTGTTTTAGCTAAAGTATAACTTACACTAACATTCCAAAAATGAGAAGATCTCAATCCCTGTGTCCCTCTCTCTATATGCACATGCTATCTCTATGTATGTGGATACATACATAGACACATACTGTCTGTTGATAACAATCTTTTTTATTCATTGTGCACTCATTCGGTCAACTAATATTCCCAGAATATAGGTGGTGGCCTTGGACATAAGACTTTTGAAATACAGTTCCTATCTTAAAGCAGTGGTTCTCAGCCAGGGATAATTGTGTTCCCCCACCTCCTGGGGACATTTGACAATACTGGGAAACATTTTTGGTTGTCATTTCTGATGAGGCATGGGTTGGACTAATATCTACTGTTTACAGGTCAGGGAAGCTGCTCAATATCCTGCACTGCACAGGACAGCCCACACAACAAGCAATTACCTGGTCTAGTACATCAATATTGCTGAGGTTGAGAGACTCTGTCTTAAAAGATCTCATAATCTCAGAGTAAGTGGCAGGCGTATTATTCTGTCAATGGAATTAAGACTGTAAGCATCAAGAATAACTATTTGTGGCAGAGATACAAAGGAGGATGTTGTCAACTTTCCCTGGAAAAGACTGAAAGACTTGAGAAAGTGATACAGAGCTAAAGGGGGGGATGAGAGGGGGGAAAGAGCAATCATTTCAGGGAGAGAAATAGCTTGAGCGAAGTCATGGAAATGTAACATTATAAATGCCTTAATTAAGCTGGAATTCAAAATGGTGTAATGGAGCCCTGAGAAGAGTAGGTCTAGACCTGTAGTCAAAGACTCAATGATCAAGATTCGGTTTTGTAAGCTGAAGAGTTTAGATGTTATCCTATGGGCAAAAGAAATCTACTGGAAGGATCCATTGGATAAAAGACTGTTGACTAGTTTTAAGTAGAGAAAAAAATACCTCTAGTAGCTGAGAAAAAACTCTATGAAAACAAAAATGATTAGAGGCATGGATGTCAATTCATTAGAGTGCAAGTTAGAAGTCCTGAGAGGCTGCTCTATCTCACTAGAAGTGGGGTTGATGGTAGCTGCTGTGTAATGGTAATGCTAAGGAGGCTGAATGGATGGAATGTGTCTCTCCACTGAATGTGGGAATTGTGATATCAAATCAGATTTTTTTTAAAAAAGAGTTTGTTTTTTTTAAGATTTTATTTATTTATTTGACGGAGAGACAGCGAGAGAGGGAACACAAGCAGGGGGAATGGGAGAGGGAGAAGCAGGCTTCCCGCTGAACAGGAAGCCCGATGTGGGACTTGATCCCAGGATCCTGGGATCATGACCTGAGCCGAAGGCAGACGCTTAACGACTGAGCCACCCAGGCACCCAAAAAAGAGTTATTTGTAACACTAGCGGTACACTAGTTTGTTCAAGGAGATCATCAGAAGAGAAGATTGATCCTCTGAAAATGCCAATATTTAATTATCAAGCAGAGAAAGAGAAAAGAACTTTTGTATGCTGCAATAAGTAGAGCTATGATGGGGACAAACAAGGTGGCATAATGAGATACGAAGAACATAAGGGTCTCGGGTCAGTATGTGAAATTAAGCTGATGCAGAAGAATTCCCTTTCCACTCCGTATCAACTAAATCATAAAAGAAGTAGTTTTGAAATACTTAGCCAGAGTAAAGAATCAAGAAAGAGGATTCCTTAGATTCCAGAAGGAAGAAAGAAATTCAAGGTAATAGTAATAATCAGAGGTCCACATTCTCACTGAGTTACCAGAACTAGGAAACAAACCTTAAGTGATGGGTCTGACACTTTAATACCATCAGAGAGGAGCCCAGGACACAGGGTCCACACACAAGGACACTGGATGTATATTACCTGCAAAAAACTTTGAGACAGGAAGTTTTTCTACGACATCCTTGAAAGTAGGACTAGGAAAATTCTGACCACTAGCCATAAGTTAAAGTGAGTCATTTTGGGGAAACTGGCAATATGAAACAGCTCCAAGCAAACTCGGAGTTCCAAATGTCTATTGTTTATGTGGTGTAAGAACGGCTACTTGAGAAATTAACAAAAATCCTAATATAAACTCAGTGAAGCCAAGGACAAAACAAAGAAGGGAATATGAGCTGGCACTTAGTGGGGGTTGCTGCAAACTGGGGCTCCTAAAATACCCCCGTGTCAGTCTGCTCAGGCTGCCGTAACAAAATACCACAGCCTTGGTGGCCTAAACAACAGACATTTGTTTTCTAGAAGTTCTGGGTGCGGGCAGTCCAGATCAAGGTGTTGGCAGGGTTGGTTTC
The DNA here is from genome assembly GCF_054177405.1 of Leptonychotes weddellii. NCBI lineage: Eukaryota > Metazoa > Chordata > Mammalia > Carnivora > Phocidae > Leptonychotes > Leptonychotes weddellii. The sequence continues at coordinate 17,198,196 of NC_138379.1, forward strand.
TGCTGAGACCTGTCTTATTGGCTTACAGATGGCCAGCTTCTCTCTGTGGCCTCACATGAGGTTTCCACTGTGCACTTACTACTGGTATCTCTTCCTATAAGGACACCAGTCCCGTTGGATTAGGGCCCCAACTTTGTGACCTTGTTCAACCTTAATTATCTCTTTAAAGACCCCATCTCCAAATATAGTCATATTGTGGGTTTGGGGTTTCAACATATGGATTTCGAGGAGACAATGCAGTTCATAAAAACCTCCAGGAAGATGACTTAAGAGCAAAATATTGAAGTCCCCTATGGAAACTCAAAAGAGTCAGAAAATGCAACAAGCAGAATTCACAACCTAGAACTAGAGATAATAGAACTATCTGGAAGAGACATGAAAATATATGTATAAAAGCTTATAAATAGAGAAAAAGAAAAAAATAAGCATAGACAGTAGACCCAGAGAAGGACCCTAATCGTGATCTGTGGAGTATTTGAGCTGTATGATTTGAAAATTGTGAGCAAACACATTGGTAAAGATGTAGGTAAGTGTAAATAAGCATTAGTAACTTGGAAATAGATTTGATTAAATTAGCCAGACATGCAGCATAGGTGTGAAGATAAAAAGAAAATAAGATAGCATACTGTGGAAAACAGACAAGAGAACTTCCAGAAGAGAAGAGTAGTAATGAAAGACGTGATGGCTCAGTATTTTCCTGGACTGAAAAAGGATATCAATCTTCAGAATGATGGAGCATACCGCATCCTTGACAGGATGATTAAAAACAAATCTACACCTAGATGTATTGCAATGAAACTTCAGAACGAACACAAACAAAAAATCTTGGAGGCAATCAAAGATGAAATATCTATTTCAGTCAAAGGAATGAAGATTAGAAGTACAGAAGATATCCCACAGTCATGAGGGGACAAGAAACATAGTAGAAGGATAACTTCAGAGGGTGGATGAAAAGCATTTGTTAAGATAGAATTCTACCTTCAACCAAGCTATAATTCAGGAGTGGATTTAAATTTAAAAAATGCTCATAAAAATACCATGAGAATTAAGAACTTCGTCTCACTGAAAAAACCCAAACAATTACAGAATGAAAATCAGTAAGAAACAACTGAATCCCCTCCACCGAAAATAAGGATGGGATGGTGAGGAAATACTTTGATAAACATTAAGGTGAATGGAAGAAAACTTGGACTGTAAAAATAATATGGATAGTTGGATAGTTGGCTGGGTGGATGATATGTATTACTAATTTCTTGGTCATTTAAGACAAGGTATTTTACAAGGCACAAGCAAGACAATGTGGTAGGTTAGAGGAAGAAGGTTAGTGTGAATCCTATCTGAGAGGAGATTAGACATACTGATTATCAGTAAACTCTTACGCATATATGTTTAAGTTTTATGAGTGAACATCAACAGAAAAGAAAAAGAATATGTAGTATCTAGATAAAAGGAAAAGGAGGGACGGAATAAAGAAGACTGTATGAATCAAGTAGGATAAAAATGTGGACATAGAGGATACAGATGAACTAGAGGATAATGGTTTTCTCTGGAAGGAAAGACTAAAATTGGGGAGGATTGCAAACTGGGCTTATATTTTTTCTAATGTAGTATATAGGTCCCAGAAAAAAAATTAATCCAATAAAGCAAAATATTTAATGTTAATTAAATAGATGAGATTTGTTGGTTGTAACTACCTGGTGTATTTATTACCTTTTTTACTTAATTACTTAATTATATTAAAATTTTTTAAAAAAAATGTACATGGGTGTTGGATAAAACTGTTCTTAGCCCATGGCATGTGTAACTTGGGTGAAATTATTCAATTTCTTTAGGTTTCACTTGCTTAATTTTTAAATGTGTACAATAATACAATATTCTGTACCTTCTGGGGTTGTTTTAACAATGTAAAGTGTGTGGCACAGTACTTGGAGAAAATAGGCGTCCAGTGTATGGTAACTGGTAGGACTAAAGAGGCAGTGACAGCCTGTAACCAAAGAAGAGGAGAGCTTTTATTTATTTATTTTTTATTTTTTATTTTTTTTTATTTTTTTAAAGATTTTATTTATTTATTTGAGAGAGAGAGAATGAGAGACAGAGAGCATGAGAGGGAGGAGGGTCAGAGGGAGAAGCAGACCCCCTGCTGAGCAGGGAGCCCGATGTGGGACTCGATCCCGGGACTCCAGGATCATGACCTGAGCCGAAGGCAGTCGCTTAACCAACTGAGCCACCCAGGCGCCCGAGGAGAGCTTTTAAATAGAGAAAGCAGTACTATCTGTTACACACCTGCCAAATGTTCAAATAACTGATACTGACCATTGGATTTAACTCTTACAAGATCATTGATGAAGTTTACCTTAGCAATCTGGGGAGACTGGTGAGAATAGAAGACTGTAGTCATGAGTTGAAGAGGGAAGAGGACAGAGGAGAAAATGCTTGCAGCATATTGTTGAAAACAAGGAGGCAAGGAAAAAGCATGTACTTATTATTTACAGAAGCATGAGAAAAAAACAAGTTTAAAAATGGGAGATTGCAAATGTGAACTATTTTAAGTAGTTTGGTTGTGGAGGAAAATAGGTCAGTGACTAGAAGTAGACAGAGGGTCGTGTGTGTGAGTGTGTGTGTGTGTATGTAGCTATGTGAGATAGTGGTAAGGATTTTGGCATGTTAACAGACTGAAAGTAGGGATCCAGTGGGAAGGGGCAAAGTGAGAAAATAGGAACAAAGGTAGAACACTGATAGGTCAAGGTCTTAGAAGGGACAGGAGGGGTTGGGATTCAAGAACACAGACGGAAGAGTTGGCCTTAAGCAAAGAGAGCATTACCTGTTCTGAGATGAGAGGGTACTTGAATGTGAGTGCTGCTAGTGGTCTGTCTACATGTGAGTGCAGGGCATTGAGGGAGTTTAGGACTCTTCAAATTTGTCTGTGAAAGATACGACACAGTGCCCTCCACTGAGAAAGAATGTGTAATTTCTGTTATTTTGTTGTTTTTGTTGTTGTATGCCTCTTCCCTATCAAGAGTGAGAAAACAGGCCTTGAAATACTCCATGAGGGATGTTCCATATGTTGGAAAATTCTTCTCTCAAGGGTTTTTTGTATGTGAACAATCACTTTTGGAAACTTCAAATCACCACACTCGTTTCAAAAAGTCACGAAAGTTCCACAGAAGGGATGATGTGTGAAAGTTACTGGCTAAGCCTTTTGGGAAATAAACAGGAACAAGACTCCACATTTTCATGTCCTCTACAAAATCAGCTTTCCAAAAATAGACTCATACAAGCTGTAGTCACAGTTGAATGTCATGTTTCTATTATTGTGATGACATAAAATCATTAAACCACTGCTAGTAGTAAAAGCAGTCATGTCTGGTAATAGAACTGCTCTGTGCCCATTCGAAGGGAATTGCATTTTAAATGACACATGGAGAGCAATGTCCTCCAAAGGGGAGTGGCGTGGACTGAAGTTTTACTTCCACAGTGATTTATTAAACGTCCTCCTCCGCTGTTGCTGTAATACTTGGTTCTAAAAAGTGGTGTCAAAATTTGAAAGAAGTTTTCAAAAAATGTTTTAGTCATTTGCTGAATTTTTTATATTTCCTGTATTTAAAGTAACTGGAAAAAATATTAACCCCCTCCCTTAATCGCTCAAGGTTCTTTGTCTAGACTTCTCTTTACATCTTCTCTTTACTCCTATCACACAAGCAGAATTATGACTACTTATTATAGGTCATCCCAGTTAATGCTCACACAACCCATTGAGATAGACATGGCCATGGAGAAATGAGTACAACTGACATTTCAAGATTGAATTCGATCTTCCCACTATCAACTGGGATTAAAATTCAGGTCTGAGTTTTAAAAAATGAAATTTAAGAGACATTGAATTAAATGTCTCTTTCAAGTTCTCACCTATTAAAAATGGACAAGGAAGCTTTGACTTCCTCAGACATTCAAATATCTGTCATTATCAGTAAAGTTGTACTGAGAAATACACTTTGTATATAAGGCCAAAACAGACTTCCTATCATCCCCCTAAAACTGGCCTGTGGGGTACATGGTGAGAAGGTATACTTACAGAGCCAGTTAATTGCATGTAGGAATAGAAACTGCCTCTTATCTTTCAAGAATAGAGGGTACAGGTGCACTAATCTTAGACAATAGAGCCATTCTTCTTCTTGTGGGGAGGGAAATGGTCAGAGGTTTAGGATTGACTTCTATCCAACACTTCCAAGAGAGCTGAATGCTTATCAGTTAAGGAAATGGATGATCTCCCCTGGACATGGCATGTACTTTTCTTCCATAGCCTCTCATTCTATTAATTTTATTAGTTTAATACACTTAAAAGTCTCATTCTCTTTTACATAATGAGCTTCTTAAGAATAACAAGTGTGTTGATCAAACCAAGACAAAACACCAGGAAGCTCACACACTGGGACTGATAAAAGAACATTATATTAGAGGCATTCACAATGGTAGGGGTCTATGCTCTCCAATTTCCCACTGTACTTTGGGGGCAGCATACAAGGATCTAGCAAATCTAAGCATTGGACTTCAGGAGGCTTTTACAAAACTAATTAGGTAAGTAATAGCCCCTCGCCTGGCATGATTAAGAGCTGGGATCCATCAACTGTGCTAGCATAGTCTTAGCTCCAACTCCTGTTCTGCCAAATGGGACAGCCATACTTTGAGAACATAAGCCTCTTCTCTGACAGGATCAGTGTGCTGGTGTGTAAGCCTTTACGTTCCAGCTCTTTGGCATATTTGACCATGACCAAATTTGCTGCCTCGGCATCTTACCAGAATTGATTGCTTAAGCACTTTGCTCTAGCTGACGTCCACGTGCTCTGCAGGAGGCCACATCCTCCTTTGGGAGACCAGCACGCAGGGCATAAGTTTTAGACAAGCTAATTCTTCTTAGTGTTTGCCTGATTTGTCCTCTTATTTCACTGTGATGCTTAGTACAGTGTATTTTAATATATAACCGTTGAATAAGGAGATAATGCATAGATGAATGAATAAATGAATAATTATATAGGAAGACCATGTAGTCACTGGGCTATCTTTTCTTCACACCACCTCTCCATTCTCCTTTTTGAAAGGTGTCTAGGTACTAAGCAGGAGTCTGCTTTGTCTCTTCTACATGATAAATATCTCTGACCTGGAACTCAAACCTAACTCCGTTGTCGAATAATTCCTAGCACATTGGCAGCAGAGTCACTGATTATAGAATAAGGGCTCTCTGTGTCTCTTCATGAAAGCTCTCAAGTTTATTTTTTAGTTCCTATTAAGATGTGATACGATCTCCTTATTTGTACTAAAAATCCCCTGGAATTAAATCCTAAATTTTAGTAATAGCTAGCTTTTTTGGATGATCACTATGTGCGGGTACAGTGATAAACACTTGACATAGATTATCTCATTTAATCCTCACAGAAACCAAATGAAGTGTTTACTGTCATTATCCCTATTTGATGAAGAGGATACTGAGGCTCACAGAGAATTAACTTGTCCAAAATCATCTAATATCGAGTAATCACAAGTGAATGAGCTGAAAGCACACACGGAAGCCGGGACCAGACTTTCATTGAGGGGAAAACTTACAGAGACAGAAGAGTAGCAGGTGAGCAATCTTCTCAATCCCAGTTGCACAGGGAACTGGAACACCAGACATAAGACATGGAAGGGGTCCCAGTGTTGAGCCCCAGTGGGGCTCATAAGCTGCATGGTGGGGGAAACACCAGCCCTTCCTCTAGGATGGTTTGGAACTGAGGACCAAACTTGGTGGTTGCAGTTCTATAATGTAACAGAATTGTAGTTTCCAGCCAAAATCTTCTACCTCAGTATTTATAACTGAGAGTTCACCAGGCCAGGTCAAGAAAATTAATCCTTGGCTTTGACCTAGCTATAAAGTGGTGGAACTTTTATTCAAGAGTCTCGGTCTTAAATAATGTGCAAGAAGAACTTGATATAACTATCCATATGTGCATTTCAAGCAGCATCACAGTCTACAGTATATGCTTTTCCTGCCATATATTTTTGTCTCCTATTTCTAGTGGACCATTTGAAATATTTATGTAGTGTTCACCTACGTCTAGCCTTTATAACTCACCCTTCTGGTACTTTATGCTCAATTAGAATGTGAAATTTAATTTGGGTATGAGTCACTTTAAAAGGATATGTTGTTGACCATGGAATTGATAGGCTTATCCCCTGGGATTTGTGTGGGGATGGATGGGGACAAGGGAGTTCCTAAGAGGTAGGGTTTCTTAGAGGAAATGATGAGTCCAGTTACAAAGGTTGTGACTTCTGTGCTGTATGTGGGTATGTTTAGGAGATTTTAAGCTAGAGTTAATGATATTAAGGACTTGTATCTGTGTCATTTAGGTTATGTAGTTACAGAGTTACTTGTTACATTGAGTTTTATTTGTATATGTCTCAATATCTAACTTCATTCTAGTATCCCTCAGTTTAACTTTATACATTTATAAACTTGATAAATATAAAATGTCTTGAGCTAAGAGAAATTGTCAGTAATTTAATAGTGAAAACATCTTTACTACCAAATAAGAGGTTCATGAAGCCAGGGCTGTGATCTGTTTTGTTAATTGCTATATATACCCCATACATAGATACTAGTTAGAGCCAAGTTGTCACTCCATGAATATTTATTCTTGGAGTGGGAAAGTAATGATGACTCTTTTGCTATGAAAATTGTTTATTAAATCATTTGAATTTTCTTGAGATATGAAGGTATTGCTTTTAGTTATGTATATTTATTAAAATAGGTAGAGGTGAAGGGAAGGATTTTTCATACCAAGACTTCTTTGTGTGTTAATATAATGAGATGGAAAAAGTGATCATCTTTTCTTATTTACCACATCCAAATCATTTGGTTTTCAGTGGGAAGGGCCAATATTACCAAAGTAATTTTTTTTTAAATCTTGTGATTACACGTACTTTCAGATTTATAGAAGTGTGTGGGGGAGTGTGGTTCATGATTTGAAAAGTATACTCTTCTCTGGTGATCATCCACTGTTTTGTCTATATAACCTCCTCCCCTGCACAAAAACAAAATAAAACAGGAGTGTTCAACAGGGAGGAACCAAATAAATTCCGAATCTCATAGCTCTACATGTAATCCCAGCTCAGCAAAGTATGGAATGGACAAAGTGAGGGTAACTATCTGATGTTTTCCCCTGCCAGCATTTCCAGTCTAATCTTACAGGCAGAATATTAAGACATAGTGTGTGATGGTTCTGCTAGGCAACAGTACTATGACAAATAAAGAGAAACTCCTTTGGGCCATGAAAAATGTCATGGTTCTAAATATGGCTACACCTTTATGTCAAAGCACACATACACCCAACTGAACTTCAAGAAGATGTGAAGGTTTCTTGAGTACTAATTGAAGGCAGTATTCTGTTTTAACTTCTGTAAATTTGCTTTGGTGTTTTTTTTTTTTTTTTTCTTTTCCTGGCCCTTATCCATTTGACTTTCTTCCCGATCACCCTCTCTCTGACTTTCTTTAGATAATTTGAAAATACTGACTGTAGAGATGTCAAGGGTGAAAGGGATCTTCATCCCCAGTGAACTCTAAATAGCAACTTTCTTTTCTCATTCCCAGAGGAATTTTTATAATCTTGTTGGAAGCATTTCTGCTGTACTGTAATGTCCACAGAAAAGAATAATGAACAAATCCTCTCATTAACTACATTTTAATGGGCTTTGTTAAAGTCAGTTCACCCCAGTCTCAAAGTGAAAACAAAAACAAAAATCTTAACAAATGAAATTTAGTCAAAACAATATGGTAAAAACAATGTGGAATCTATCCTTGAAATTTAAACTTTTTAGATATAGTGGCTTTTTTGTAAAAAATGCTAAAGAACTCTATAAAATAGATATATACACAAAATCTACAAAAATTTTTAAAGCTATTTTTGAGAGATGTATTTGGGGAAATCTTTTATTGTATCCTACAGAAATGTCTTGATATCACATTAAAACCCCCACATTGTCTCAGTTTATTGCCAGACTATTGAAGTCAGTGCATGGCAATACCATGCCATGCAGTGAATGGGTTATAAGTGTGCTGAGGTCATAATCCCTTTCTGCTTTCAGACAGCAAGATAAGGTCAAGGGCAGCTAAACCTCAGGGTCTTTCTCCTCCCATTATAAGTAAGCATGACAGTTTTCCCTAGTAAGCCATCCAAGCCTTATTTTCTACACAATCCTTAACATGCTATAGGTTGAACACACTGCTAAAGAATCATTCATTTATTCTTTCAGGGGATGTTTATTGAATACCTCCTATTAATTATGAACCAGTGTATTAGATTAGAGGTGTAAACTTTTTTGTGACCTTGATGAAGTCATAGCCTATAGGGGAGATAGATACCCAGATAACTAAGCATACTACCATATACCATATACATAGACTTACTGGAACACAGAAAAGAGCCTAATATTATTTGGAATAAGAAACAGGCTGAAGACACACACCACCAAAGAAGTAATACCTAACTGAATTTTGCAGGTTAAGTGGAGTTTACCAAGAAGAGTATATGTTATAATACTGTTTTTCCAATAAATAATTTTCTATCACAACATTTTTAATGGTTGCATACTATTCCAGGATGTGGATAGAACACAATTTAATTGAGCCCTTTTTAGGTTACTTCCATTTTTTGGCAACTGTAAATAACATTGATATAAAGATTCTTAGGGCTAAATCATAGTACATGCCCTTGATTTTCTTCTTAGGATACAGTCCTAGATGTGAAATCATTGGTTCAAAGGAACAACACCTTTTTAAAGCTGAACTACATTTTCTCAAGCTAGCATTATCAGAGTGTAGGGCTTTGAGGTCAGAAAAACTTGCATTTGAAATATAAGCATTTCTTCTCTTGGTTATTTGGCCTGGGTAACCTTCATTACTATTACTTTCTTGCTTCAAAAGAAAGTGAAGATCATAATACTTAAAGTGCTGCATTGAAAACCATAGTAGAGGTTAATAAATACTTATTAAATCTCCCTTGTATTTTTGACAATAGGCACCTTGGTAATAAAATTCAAATGTTTTAAATATTGTAGGTTAGCTTCATTAATATAGTTCCAGCAAGAAATGCACATGCCTAAATAACTACATGGTGTGGTTACACACAATTTATCATATGGCTCAAATTTCAAAAAATCTGACTCATTGTCCACATAAATAACTTTAGAATTGCTGGACTGTGCTCAGAAATTTGGACTGAAAGACAGAAAAGTTCTAGAATTAGATGAAAATACAGAAGCCTGGACTAAAATCCTCATTCTTTCAATCATTTCCTGTGTTACTTAATTTCTCAGACTCTGTTTAATCACTTGGAAAAAAAAAAAAAAGCATAAGGTTACATTTTCTGCTTCAAAGACACAAATGAGCAATATAAATATAAAAGATAGATAATAGATCTCTAAATTGCTATTCTGATATAACCTATTATTCTTACTGGTTTTTAAATCTACCATGAATCTTTTTACTTCTTGAGAAAGAAGAGGCAGCAGGCCGAACGTACCCTTCCCTCAAGCTTGTCAGTGGGTTACGCATTTTTCATATTATATTGATGTGGGGCATTGACTGGAAGGATTGGGATTTATTTTCGAACTCCTGTCAGCACTCCATAATTAACATTGCCCAGAAGAGAAATGCTATTTTGCCTCCTGCATCATCAACACAACTGTCAGCAAATAAGGAAGGCATCGTCTTTGCCGTTATTACTGCTAATGTATGAAGTAGAAAAGAACAGCTGAATTTTCACACACTGGGCTGTTGGAAGCACTGGCATTTGGTGAAATTTGTTTTCAATTTCTACCTGCTTCTATTTGCACGAAGAATGTCTTTAAAGGGAAAATATTTTTTATCCCAAAGCCTATTTTTAACCTCCTAATTTGGGAGTTTACTGATTTCAATTTACTGATCTCAAAGTTGTTTATCTCAATGTCGTTTTTTTCTCCTTGACATAAAAATGCAAAGTTAATGTTGATTGCTTACTGGCTAGTTTACTTATCTACCTTTACTACTCTATTTTCTCTGTGTCCTAAATTCCCTGTGATGTTTTAATTCTCTCTCTGGTCTCCAGTTTTGCTTAAATTCATAATGGCAATGAATAGAAATAATCTTTTAGAATGAAGAATTGCAAGGGCTAAATCTTGCTGCAATAAGATAGCAGTAATGTAGATCAGAACTTTAAAAAGGAAAAAAAAAAAAAATCTGTAGCCTCCATAGTTACAGTGTGCTAAAATTAAGTAGTCTAAAGTTATTTTGTTTGAGTTTTTATGGTTTTTGTTTTTTCAATGACATAATGGGAATGTGATATAGTACAGCCTTTGTAAAGTAATTTGTTGTTAAAATGCTAAACATAGTTCAGTGTTAAATGTTAAACATAGTTACCATATGACCCAGAAATTCTACTTGAAGGTATATACCTAAGAGAATTGAACATATGTCAACCAAAAACTTGTACATGAATGCTCATAGTAATATTATTCACAATAGCCTTAAAGTGGAAACAACCCAAATATATATCAACTGATGAATAAATAAAAAAAAAGTACTTCATACAAAAGAAAATTATTTGCCACTAGAAAGGAATGAAGTATCGATACACACCTCAACATGTGTGAACCGTGAACACTCAACATGTGTGAACCATGAACACATTATGGGCAGTAAAAGGGTAGACACAAATGGCCATGAATTCCATTACTCCTTTTATATGGTATGTCCAAGACAGGTAAGTCCACAGAAACAAAAAAAGTAGATTACTGGTGGCCAGGGCTGGAGACAAGAGACCCTAAGGGGTGATTGCTAATGGGCATGGGATTTCTTTTTGAAGTGATGAAATGTTCTAAAATTAGATATTGATGACTATTGCACAACTTTGTGAATATACCAAAAACCACTGGATTGTACACCTTCTTCCCCTCCCCAAGGAAAAAAGCGAAAAGCTTTTATAGAAAAAGTAACACCTTCATTAATAAAAAATAGGAACTGGGAATGGTGGAAATGAAGGGGAGATCATGACTAAACAATTTAGCATCATAAGCTTTTCATGTTAAACATGCTTTATAAACATTTCTATTTTTAATAACTTCAGAATATATGTTAACTAAATGAACCACAATTAAATATATTTTTTTTTGTTTCAATTATACATGATTGCTAGCTATTCACTAGGATAAGATTTTTTTTTTTTTTAAAGATTTTATTTATTTATTTGAGAGAGAATGAGAGAGAGCACATGAGAGGGGGGAGGGTCAGAGGGAGAAGCAGACTCCCCGCCGAGCAGGGAGCCCGATGCGGGACTCGATCCAGGGACTCCAGGATCATGACCTGAGCCGAAGGCAGTCGCTTAACCAACTGAGCCACCCAGGCGCCTTATTTTTTTATTTTTATTGAGAACCACACAGAGTGTCTGTGGTCCCTGACACACACCTGGTATAGTGGTCCGTCTTCTAGGACCTGGACTTGTACTCTAGGAGGTAATTACTAACTGGCAGCCTGGTAATCTAGAGCTTCTTCTGCTCTTACCTGGGTCACTGCTGTCATTATAACTCATTGTAGGAGTAGACACCTAGGATGACAAGGCCAACAGTGATTGAAGATGTCTTTCATTTACTCCTTATTTGGAGGAAAGTGAGGGTGTCCATTTTTTTCTCATTGAACAGATTTCAAGGCTTCACTTATCTAAATGCAGCAGGCAGGTAATTCACAAACTAGTAGACCACAAACTGACAGCCCAGGATGGAGAATAGAACAACAGGTTAGTATAAAAGCTTCATGTGTCTTTTTACTAATGCAAGATTTAGTACATTTAAGGATATTTTAATGAGATCAAATTTATTCCAGAATAAACAAATGAGAGAAAGAAATGGAGGTCAAAATGTGCTGTCACAGTTCTATATGTACCAGTTAGATCTCCGGGAAGGGACTTAATGCAAGTTGATGGGTGATTGTTCCAGTTTTAAAAGAATGTAATTCAGTTTATGTCTAGTTTCATTAAGGCTGTTGGGAGAGCACTTGAGTAATTCAAAGAGAAGAGAAATGTGAAAGGTACCAAGTGTATGTACAGAAGTGTGTATTCATCCTACACTTTATTGTTATAACATGCATGGGTCTGTCAACCCTAACATGCAAAGTCTGTTATGATTTCATCCTGTAGAACTGAGAGCTAGCAACTTTGCCACTCAAAGAAGTAATGTGATCATTCCAAATTTGTAGCACTACACCTTTGTAGTGTGTGACACATTCACTGTGAGGCAGAGAAGATTCAGGGAGTAGACATAAACAGACAGTCATATGACCTGTTGGTTAGTGATGGATACTTAAACTAGATTAAAATGAATGGGCTAACACTTTCTCTGTCAGTTTCAGCTCTTCAACCTCACAGCTATTTCTGAAAGGGAGATATCTGTATGAGAAAAGATCCCAGTTGGGGATTAATCCCCAAATCCCTACATAATTTTACATAATATAAACAAATGTTATCATAGGACTTGATATGTTACCAAGCCATTTTATGGAGTAATTAACATATCCTGTCATAATCCTATGCAAATGTTTTCCCCCTTTTTTTTTTAAATTTGAGTGTAATTGACACATGATGTTACGTTAGTTTTAGGTGTACAACATAGTGATTGGACAACTCATTTTGTTAGGCTATGCTCACCCCAAGCAAGTGTAGCTGCCCTCTATCACCATGCAACACCATTTACAATGTTTAGAAACCAAACATGAGAGTGATTTTAACTTGTCAATAACCAAAGGATAGAAACAAGAATTAGGAAAGGAAGTAAGAAAATCAAATAACATTTCTGAAGCCCCAATCCTAGCACTATTTGAGAAGATTCTAGAATGTTAACACATTCACTTCTCCAGGAATCATAGGAGGTAGACTTTATTTTCTCTATTTCACAGAGAAGACAGCTAAAGGTCTCAGACTTAAGCCTAGTTCTTAGCAGATTTGTCAATTCAGTGCAATACATTTTAGAGCTTACATTTTTATTTCAGACCATGCGTTCAAAACACAGTCATGATCCTGGGAAGATATTCAGCTGTAGCATTTGTTGTGAAAATTGTATCATCACTGCCTGGCAGCCCTTGATTAATTTCTTAATACTGTAGTCACCTTCACATTTTACTTGAACCACAAATGTTTTTAAAAAGGTTGCAATTCACTCTTTAGTCAGGGCCCTGGAAAAAGCCCCAGATCAAAAGTAATCTTGATTAGAAAACTCTGCTGTGGATAGACTATGCTGTATCTTCAAATGTTCAAAATTGTTCTTGGTACAGGACCAGTTATAACCCTCCTTCACTCTCCCTCCACACACATTGGTCCCACCCTAAATTAAGTATAAACAAACACAAAGTAAAGAGTAGTTGGCCTCATAGTAACTGGAGAGCTGTATGGACTCCATAGCATCTAGCAGGGGGTGATAGAGAGGGAAGAGCACAGTCTGCCCCTACCCTGCAGCAGAGAAGGAAGTTAAGAGTATCGTAAGCCTTATTCTTAGAGTTCCACCCCCTGTCTTTTCTCAGTAGTGCTCCTTCCCATTGATGTAGTTTTTGGAATGTTGGTAGGTTTGGTGGTGTCTGGAGCCAAGGGCCAAGAAAGAATTCTTGAGACATCTTTGGTGCAAAATGGTGGTCTTATTAAAGCACAGGTATGGGACCTGTGGGCAGAAAGAGCTGCTGCACCAGGGTTGTGAGGGGTGGCTGATTCTATACTTGGGAGTTGGGGGTAAGGAGAAAGGGAGGTTTCCAAAAGAACTTTCTTATGCTAAAGAGGACCTGCAAGATACTGGAGGCCTTGCCATTGTCAAATTAAGGTTGTTTTTCCCTCTAGTAAAGTATTAGCATTATGGCAGTTGGGAGTTTCCTTCTAGAAGTTAGTTTATTGATAAGAATGCTTTTTTCTTGTAAATCACTAAAACATTTGTAAATGAGGGAGACTCTTGTCTTTCTGGATAGTGACCTCCATAACTTAACCATTTGTTTTCCCGTCCCTTAGCTTTGGGGCAGCCAGGAGTGCCTGAGGAATTTCACAGACATCCCACCTGGGAGTGTGTGTGTGTGTGTGTGTGTGTGTGTGTGTGTGTGTTGTGGGGGGGGAGTGTCAACTTGTGCTTTGTCCTCCGCTTGCCTCTTCTCCCTCACCACCATCATTGAACAGTATACAAACAATAAACTGTGAGGCTCTGTTCCTTGCCAGCCTTTGAAGCTGCTTCCCTCTGTATCCACTGCATTCCTAGCCTGGCCTCCATAAGGGCAAGAGGGATGAATGCTACTGGCCGATGGCCCTGGCAGTTTCTATTCTCATTCAAGGACTAGACCCCTTTCCCAGCCCCAGAGCTGTCACTTGTATTAGTCTGCTCAGGCTGCCATAATACAACAGACTGGGCAGCTTAAACAACAGAAATTTATTTTCTCACAGTTCTGAGGCTGCGAAGTCCAAGTTTAAGACCAAGGTATCAGGGTTGGGTTTTGGTTAGGCCTCTCTCTTTGGCTTGCCGATGGCCACTTTCTTGCTGTGTCCTCACATGGTCTGTCCAACGTGTGCACACACTACTGATGTCTCTTTCTCTTCTTAAAAAGACACCAGTCCTGGGGCGCCTGGGTGGCTCAGTCGTTAAGGGTCTGCCTTTGGCTCAGGTCATTATCCCAGGGTCCTGGGATAGAGCCCCTCATTGGGCTCCCTGCTCAGCGGGGAGCCTGCTTCTCCCTCTCCCACTCCCCCTGCTTGTGTTCCCTCTCTCGCTATGTCTCTGTCAAATAAATAAATAAAATCTTTAAAAAAAAAAAAAAAGACACCAGTGCAATCAGATGAAGGCCCCAGCCTTTTGACCTCTTTTATTTAACCTTAATTATCTCCTTAAAGCGCCTATCTCCAAACAGTCATATATGGGGTAGGAGCTTTAATGTATGAATTTTGGGGAGACAATTCAGTCTGTACAGGTAGGGTTACATTAATTTGCTCAGAGCAGTTATATTCTCCCACCCTCACCCCCCCAGATCTTTATAATCACCAGAGGGATGGACAGAGGAACTTTAAAAACTGATGCCCAGGCCTTAGCCCAGAATAGTTAAATTAGAATCTTCCAGGCCAGGAAAGGGCATAATCAGCACTTTTTAAAAGCTCCCAGTGTGATTATAAATTTGCATATAGGATTGAAAACCAGAGACTAAGTTGTTTAGAGTCTATTGGCCCAATCCACATTGCATCCCATGTTGTGAATCCCACTGGGGAAAAGGAAGGCAGAATTCGTGCTGGCATCTTAAGCATATTACAATATGCTTAGGAATATATACTGTATATTTTAATATACATATATACATATATTTATATATAATATATATTTAATATATGTATATATTTAATACACCATATTATGTAGTATTTCAGAAAATATACATTTATATTATATCTCATATACTATATACTTAGGAATATAGGCATGAGATAATAGACACATGTCTAGAATCAAACACTTAGGGTTCTAATTCTGATTACATGACCTTAACATTCCTAAGAAAAATAAGAATGACAACACTATCCTCCTTTGTTATGATATTAAATGTGATTATACATGCAAAGTCTCAAATAGTCCATCAGTATTATTATTAGCAATAAAGAAATCAGACGGGGAAAACCTAAAGTGTGAATTTTGTTTGTCTTCTCTCCGATAGACTAAGATCCTTGGCTTTGGAGCAAGAGATTCAGCAGTGTGTCCCTGCAAAGCCTAAATTAGCTAAATTTTACATATCAAAGTGGTGAGACCTGAGGCAGTCAAGGGGGCCTATGGAAATGGCAGAGTAATTCTAAAGCAAGTGGTTAAGGTCACAGTAGAGATACTGGGGGAAACTATGAGCAAAGTTCCAGCTATTCAAGTTGATTTTGAGCTATTCAAGTTCATTTTTGAGCTTTGAGCTCCCTAGCAGAGAATGAAGGCAGCCCATTTTAGGTCATTCCTGTTCTGTTGGAATATGAAATTGCTTTGTGATTAATTTTAAGAATCTACAAACCCAACTTATTGAAAATCTGCAGAAGATATCAAACAAATGTATTTTGAGTTCAGGCTGCTTATGAGAAACCACTTTTTCTAAAACACTGAGCAGTTCAGTTTGGCATTTCAGTCTGTCTCCTGCATTGATATTAGAAAAAGGAGACCTGGTAGAAATGTTGATTCTGAGTCTTGAGAACCGTTAAGTCAAATTTTTTGTTCGCTTTCTTTTAGAGATGTTCCCTTATTCTCGTCTGAGGTGTGTGGGAAGCCCTGCCATCTAATCTTTAGCATTTTGATGAAATTGCCACAAGAAGCTTTTCTATGTTTTGTGTAAATCCTTATCTTAATTGGAATTTGAAAAGGGGTTAATGGTGGCTATTTTCCTGGGTATGTTTAAAGTATACCACTTGAGTGTAGAAACACTGGCCAGCAGAGGACGATTACTCTTAAATTGCTTAGTGGGTAAATGCATGGCTTCAGAGCTAACCTACCTGGTTTGAAGTTTTGCCTTTGACATTTACTAGTTTAACTTCTCTAAGACGCAAATTGCTTCTCTGCAAAATGAGGATACTAATAACTTGAACTTCACAGAATTGTTGTGGGAATCAAGTTTGCCAATGCATAGGAAACTCTTAGAGCACTGCTGATTCATAGCAAGCATCAGTATTAGGGATCTCTGAAGCTTATTTTAAGGTCCTTTGCCCAACCTCCTGAAGAGGTACAAATCCAAAGTCTACAAGAACGGAAACTTGCCTTTGAGCCACACTGATATGGGTTTGAGTCTTGACTCTGTCACTTAGAAGCTGAGTAATTTTAGGCAGCAATCACTAGTAGCTTTTGTTAACTCATCTCTGAAAAGGGGAAGACATAGGTCTCCTTTGGATATTTGGCGTAATAGTTAAATGGGATGAACTTCCATTGCTTATGTCCCAGTTTAAGCCATTACTACCTACCTCCTTTAGGATTGCAGTAATCCAAGTAGAAGCTTCCATTCTTGCCCATTTACAACTTAATCACCATGAAACAGTCTAAACAGTTTAAACTATAAATTAAACCATGACACTATCCTTTTTAGTTATTTGTTTTTTATTTTTTGACACTACCCTTTTTAATATGTGGATTTGTTTTGTATTGTTTTGGAATAAATGATCTTACAACCATGGTCGCTATGGCCCTGGACAATCTATCCATGCCTACATCTCCCAAGTTTATCTCAAACACCCCTGTTCATATATTACAGTCACACTTGCTTTTCTTTTTTTTTTTAAATATTCCTGAAACATACCAAAGTCTTTCCTACCTCAGGGCTTTGTACATGTTCATGCTTACAAAAAAATCCTCGGATCTAAGAAGGGTTGGTTCTCTTTTTCAACCATACATCTCTATTCAAAGCCATCTCCTCAAAAAGTCCTTTTCTTGCCATCTAAAGTGGGCAGCCCTCCAGGGTGATCCACATCCTATCTTATCTCTTTAGTCTATGTTGTTTTACTTTATCATTATTTTGTTTGTTTACTTGTGGACTTTTCTCTTCCTTGATACCTGCAGGCAAGGATCTTGTCTGAATTGATCATTCTATTCCACAGCACCTAGCACACAGTGATTTCAGTGAATATTGTTGAAAGGAAGGGAGGAAGAAAGAACAAGAAGAAAGAATGAACACACATACAATGTGCTCAATATATTTTAGCACTATTAAAGAAAACATGTACATCTTAACTATATATAATTTTTGTCAATCATGTCACAATAAACCTGGAAAACTGAAAAAATTAAAAAGTATTAAAAAAACAAAGTTTAATCACTGAGTGGAAAAATTTTACTGACAATTAGATGTTGCCATTCAGCACAGAGTATTGACTCTGGGAGTAGAGTTCTGAGAAGGGCAAATAGAGTAGTTCACTCTCAGAGTGTGTTCTGAGAGTGTTCTCTTCCCCAGAAGGAAGGCAGTGGCTCTCTCAAAGAGATTGCTTGGCTGGCAATCTCTAGACTTGTCCTCTAGGTAGATGCTGGGCTTGTTAGAGGTTGTCCTCTGTACAAGGATTTCTGTTTCTGCTACAATCATGCCACACCCGAGATGGTCCATGCTCACGGCAGGATATGGTGCCCAGTCAGGCCTGCATTGGTTTCAACAGGCTAGTTGGCCAAGTTGGAATTGGCCTTATACCTTCCATCATTTCTTCCTTTACTGGCAGCAGAATATCTATGTGGATAATCTTCATTCCTTGCAGTCTGCATCATGGCACTTCTATTTCTAGAAGGCCAAGATAATACTTTCTCTCCAAATCTGTTCTTGAAGGCTCTTGTCTCACTGAAATTGCTTTTCCTGTCTCCACCAGCTGGACACTCAAAAACATTATCTCAAGAGGACCTATTTTAGTTTTGCCATCCATCATCTGAAGGAAAAAAAATGTGAAGAACTTATTCTGATCTAACGATTGTGTGTGGCTGCCTCAAAGAGAAAGAGATTGAGGGAGAGAGAAGGAATAAAAAAAATTGGTGAAATGCCTCCTACTTCTCATAAACATCACCTGTCAGTAATTCTCCAGAAGACGTTCTCCCACAGCCTGTAGGCTGTGAAGTGAGATGTACAGAGATCTATTCCCAGAACTTCTGATACTTACCTTACAGTTTGGATTACTTACCTTACTCCAGGCTCCATTTTAAGAGCTTTCTGTATATTAGTTTGTTTAACTCTCACATTCAACAGATAAAGAAACTGAAGCACAGAGAGATCAATTGCGGTATCTGAGGTGACTCATGAAGTTGTAGAGATGATATTTAAACTGGCTAATCTGGCTTCAGAAGACTTACTTTTAACCACTACAATCTATTCCCTCCATGGCAGTACTTTGTTGTCTCTGTTTGAGTCTAGGTCAGTGGGATACAGGGACTCTCACACATATCAAAATAAAGTTTGCAGTTTTATTTAAAATATATTAATCATCTAAAACCAATAGCTTCAGGAAAAAAATTGCTTCCTATTTGCTTTCAAGCAGAATTTCAGTCTTGTAATTATAATTCTACATCTATGGCTGTCCAGTGTTTGAATCCTGGTTACCAAAGAAACAGTCTTTTCCTCAGCATCATAGATGAGGTTTGCAAAAATAAAGGGTTTATATTCAAAATGGTTTAGATTTTTGTTATGGGGCTTTCAAGTATGTGTGATGGTCAGAATGAAAGCCATAGAGAGTAAGCCACCCATTTTGTCTGTCCAAGTGTCGGTCTGTATCCCACCAAGGAGACAGGAGCAACAGAAGAGGAAAGAGTGGATAGGGGCTGAGTTTAAGGAACCCCCTGAAGAAATCAGGCCTTGCATGGTGAGCACAGCCCAAGAAGCTGATAAGAGAGATGAGTTTTCAAAGTAAGAGTTTCCAGTGACTTAGGATCAAAGTATTATAACATCATACTCCTTTAATGCATTATCAACTATGTGTGCATATGTGTATATATTATGAGTCTCCGAGAGACTCAGTTTATTGTTAAGCAGTTGTTTGGGGTTGTTATACTACAGAGTTTACATTTCCAACTCCCAAATATTTAAAGAGAGTCTCAAAAAAACGTATATTGGAGACAAAAGCATTTCTCAGCGCTGCTATTTACAAGCAGAAAGACATAAAGTCACTAAGCCTCAGTTGTCAAAGGTCTAAAATGGGAACAAAAGAGCTCTTTTTCAAGGCTCATTTGAGGATTTGTAAGAAAACATGCAAAATGGTTTTAGTGTTTTGTCTGGTACATAGAAGGCACTCAGTAAATTACATTTAATAAAAGGGAATCATTATATAGAAATTATAAAAGTCCTTAGTTTCAGGCTCATAGTTAACTTGAGAGGGGGCAGCAGAATTAACTCCCTAATACTTGGTAAGCTCGTACTAATTCTATGCGGATGGACGATACAGAGATGGTGGGAAAGCTGAATCATTCCCTGCACTTGTCCACAATGTCACTGGATGTGCCACACAGAAATAATTGAGTCAATATCAGTAGAAGGCCAGTTTGGACAAGCCCAGCTCACCTCTAAACTTAGCATTGGAGGTCTTCTCATCTCCTCATTAGTGCTGATGCAATCAGATTAGTTAGGAGGGTAGAGAGGGAAGGAAGCATTGGGCACTATCCATTCAGGGAAGAGTTGGAGTACCCAAGAGGACATCAACAAAATCTAGAGGTAGCCCAAGATGATGGGCTGCCACCGATGGGGCAGGAAGGCTTCTAAAACGCAGAGTATCAAAGCTATTTTTTCCTATTTTGGCCAAAAACTATACTATATTTGCTGGTGTGTGTGTGTGTGTGTGTGGGTGGGTGTGTGTGTGTCTAGTGGCCAAAAGCATCTACAGTGCTTGAAGAAACTCAATTTAGAATCTAAAAACAACAACAACAACAACAACAAAAACACAACAAATGCCCATATGCAAATAAAACCAACATGCCTCCTATGAACACTTCTGAATAATTAACATTTTTTTAAAGAAAATTTGCCAGTGCTAAAATCAAAGAAAACCAAGGCATAATCTCCTTCTATTTATCAATTTTTATAAAATGGAGAAATTATTAGTTAGAATACCAGGCTTCACTTCTTTGAATTTGTAAATAGGCCAAGGTTTTTGGGGGTGGGGAAGACTCATAGATTCTCAAGAAGAGACAATTCATACATCAGGAAAAAAAAAAAAAATAGCTTGGATACCATCTTCATAATGATGCTTGAGCATTTTCTTCTAAGGAATTTTTTCTAATTAATTTTTTCCCTGTGAAATAAGTAAGTTTTCCTCCCACAGAAGTGAAGGTAGAGTCCCCAGGAACAAAGGTTTTGAATACGTTGGAGACTGGGTATTTCCTCAGGACCTGAAGGGGTAAGCCTAGAGCCACCACTAGGTGTCATGTTGAGATCGCTTTTGGGAACATAAGCTCCCTAACTGGTTCAAAACAAGAGGCACTTTCTTGGTTAATTTCAGCTACTGTTCAGTTTCTTTAAATAGAGACTCTTATTCTGCACACCTCAAATCTTTGGAGTCTTTTGCTTTGTCTTACAGGTATTTACAACCATTTAAACTTCTCACCCCACCACTCAGGCCTAGCAGGAGGTAGATTTTGAAATAAGGGAGGTTTGATTTAATGGGGCCAGGTTGTAGAGAGAAAGAAGGCTTTTTAGTCTTGTATCCCCCTTGATCTCGTCCAGTTCCCCCATCCTAGGACACCTGGAATTAATGTACAAATTGAGAGATAACCTTACTCTTACTATAAAAACTGCAGCAGGGATGCAACTGATTGCCACCTTAAATAAGTCCCATATATGGAAATTCTGGAGTTCCCACTGGTTTTCATTACCACATCTCCTCATCCTCAAAACCCTACCCCCTCTTTTGTGCACCCCCTGCCCAGCTGAGGTCTCTAGCATTCTTTTTCCTGAGTCATTTGGTTAACTTAGGAAGGAATTTGACAGTGTACAAATTAGAGTGTTAATCATGCAACAATTTGCTAATTCCAGAAATAATGTGTTATAAAAGATGATAACTTAGGAGGGCAGTGTTGTGACCACAGAGAATGGAAATTCAGCACAATTAAGCTAGGTGATGGTGGAGGAAAGAGGATTGTTTGAAGCCCAGGGGATGGTGATTTTCCTCTGTTCTGGAAATCTTTCATATGGCTACCTATTCTGATATAGGTAAAGCAAGCCCTGTCTCTAGGCATGTGCAGATATTAGTATTATAAATATCTTTTTTAAGGTTTAGGTAGGTTAACTCTACCTAAAAAAAGTAAAATAAAAAGAGAAATTGTGTTAAAAAAAACACCCCATATTTCTGCAAGAGAACAAATCTCTGTCTAAACCTACAAAAGCAAATCATAAGAAAAATACAGAATCAGATTAAATCTTAGAGTAGTCAGGTGTAACAAGCAGGCACAAATTGCTTGGATTTGAACACCTGTAGAAAGTCTCATTATACCTTAAAAAGACTGTCTTTACACTCTCTGGGAATTTTCCGATTTTTAACACATTTCAGAATAATTCATTGATACATATCTTTCTTCAAAAAATACTTAGAATACTTGTAATTATTCTAGAAACGAAAGGTACAACAGTAAACGAGATCAAGATGGACAATGTCCATGCTACTATGAAGCTTGCATTCTAATTGGCAAGGTAGGTGTCAAGGTATTGAACAAATGACTTATTTCACAAGTGAGAAAACTAGGAAGAACGTGAAGTAGAATTAGGAGCTGGAGACTTGCAGGAGGCGACACGGTTTTCTATATAAACTTTCATAGAAGTAAACAGGACAATGAAAACAAGCAAGAAGGTTTAGGCTCACTGGCTATAGCTTCTTGAGTAGATCACAGAGGTTTGGTTTACTCATCTTCAAAATGAGGATGATGCTAAAGCAAAATGTTCAAAAAGCCAAAGCAAATGTTCAACAAATGTATCCCCAAAGTCGCTACATTAACTAGAATAAAATTCAAACTCCTTAACACAGCCTTCCAGTCCTAATGATCTTTGCATCCTAAGATAAAGTCTTGCACATGGAAGTACCCAGAAATGTTCAGTTCAGGTAGTTTGCAAGCCTGTCCAGAAGAAGAATCCTATGGCAAACCCTGTTAGTAGCCACACAGCCTTTTCTAGCCCCCTCTGTTCTGAGCAGAGCCTGCTTCCCACTATGGTGCTGAAAATTGTCAACTCTCCGGTCATCTCCCTATTCCCTTGCTGCCAAACCTTGGCAGGTAACCCAGTTCTAGCCAATGAGACATGGGAGAATATCTGAGACCATTTTTGTCCTGATAAAGGGACACACTGGAGGCCTGCCAATCCCTTCCTGCTTTTGAACAGGGTGGTGTGAGGATGAAATTCTCAGAGCTGCTACATTCACTGCCTGATTTTTAAGGGAGAAACCGTCAAAAGCTGAGGATTGTAGGAATATGGAAAAACCCTACATCTTTGGAGACATAATTTAATCATTGAATAATTTGGGAATAACCATCTATTGACTTACTGTTTTGGAAATTACTAAGTGCTTTACTGTTCAAACTTGGTTTTATTTTATTTTATTTTTTTTTGAGAATTCTCATACTTTTATAGAATGGATCATAGCTGATGCATTATTTTTGATGTTGCTATATAGTCAGTGCCATGGAAGG
Organism: Leptonychotes weddellii; assembly: GCF_054177405.1. Lineage (NCBI taxonomy): Eukaryota > Metazoa > Chordata > Mammalia > Carnivora > Phocidae > Leptonychotes > Leptonychotes weddellii. The sequence goes on from NC_138379.1 coordinate 17,221,356, forward strand.
ATCTAAAATCCAGACTAGTACACATTTGTTTGTGAAGTGAACTTCTTAAGACTTAATTCTTCAATAAACAAAGGCACTTAGTACCTTACACTTTTAGAGTAATTTTGATCTAGGAATGAAGTGTCTAAAACAGTAGTTAAGATACCTGAGTTCTAGATTTTACTCAATACTAAACTGATGGTCGGGAAGATAAACAAACAAACAAAAACCCCAAAAAACTAACAGTTGAGTAAATACAGATCTCCCAGGAGACTTGCTTCTATTCTTTATACTTATATAAAGTTAGAACTATATGTTTGTTTCCTGATTGTTTTCCTGAGGCTTTTATTGCTTTAATGAAATCACATTCCTCACCAATGTATCAGCAGCCAGTGTGTATTGAAAAAAACCTCAGTGAACATTGACTATCCTTCCTGTAGACCAAACTTGGGCATTTTATTTCCCATGACTCCCCTTTATATTTTTGTTTAAATGTTCTTTTCAGAATGGCTCATCTTATAGAGAGGAGGTTCACGTGCCTTCTTTGTTTGGATTCCGATTTGTAGTTAGATTCTCAAATGCTTGCATTACCTTTTCCTTGAAACAAATCCTCACTGCATTCAGAGTGTATTGGCATTATCGACATTTTCTGAATCCTGAAAACATGGATATTCATAATAAAAATTTTAAATATTTTCTTATTTCTCACTTCCTGAAAAATTAAAAGATTATTTTCAGTTATACCTGGGATTATGTTTCGAACCTGAATAAACTGTCATATTTACAGCAACATAGATTTTTATTTTTTAAGTGGAAGACAAACAATCTTAGAACAATGTATCATATTTGAACATATTTCATTGCTAGGAATCAGACAGCGGTTAAGAAACATACAATGAGAGAATAGTAGAAATTTAGTAATTCAAACACCTACAGACTTAATTATTGCTAAAAATTGTTACTCTTCCTTCATTATTTGTCAGAAATTCCCAAAAGTAAATAACATATTTTAAATTAGTGAGTATTTTAAATCCTGCCCAGCTTTTCTCACAGAAAGTTTTACCTTTAAGTAAGAAAAAAATGATAGAATGGTTTTGAACTCAAGATGCTGCTGCTGATGACGGTAGAGGTGATGCTGGTGATAGTGGAGGTGGGGGTGAATTTTAATGTTACTGATATCAGCTCTCATTTATTGAGCATTTACTATATGCCAGGCATTGTGATGAGCTGTTTACTTGTAATACATGACTGTTATTCCGTGAAGTAAGTATTGTTATCCCCATCTTATCCATGCAAACTAAGACCTAGAATGACTAGTCATTTCCTTAAGTGGTCTGGTGGGAGTAAATCTTGAGAAAAGTAAGTTGGAAGAGGCTAGGAGCAGTGAGCATCTTGTGATGACTTGAGAATCCGGCACCTGTTAGGGCAAATGGTACAAAAGGAAGTGTCCCTTGTCAGTGCAAAGAAATTCCATCTCTATCTGGAGAAAAAAAAAAAAAAAAGCTATATTTTGCAAGTAAGGAGTCTGGGGGAGCCCTACAGATTTCCCTTAAAACAGGTGTTGTTCAATGTTCTTTGAGTATCTCTGGGAAATATCACACCTGCAAATCCTCTAGAGAAACAGAACACAATGATGTGTAGGACAAGCAAACAGATTTTCCTTTCTTGTTATTTTCCAGAAGTTATTTATTTTTTTTTTTAGCATGGTACCATCTGGGTTGCAGAGCCCAATAAAATGATAAGCCTATCTTCCCAAATGTCAGGACAGACGTCAGGATCCACCACCTCAGGCATCTTTTAGAAATAGAAAGATTGAATCCGGGCTTTATCAGCTAAAGGGCTTATTTTCTAAAATAGTGTTGTCTTATGTTGTATCCATGAAGAATGCTGGTGTATACAGAGATCTGTAGATGAATCCACTGCCAAATAACAACAAAGAAATCCTTACTTTATTGCAATTATACCACTTGAAGTTATGTATAACTGTAAGTTGTTTGCTGTCCCAGCAAAATGATATTTCATGCACAGAACTTCCTTGCTTTAGATCATTGGCTCAGCTTCTTACCCTTAGGGTTTAGTCCAGGGAAACTACTGAAGGAATTTCAAGCTGAAGAACAAAAATCAGTTTTAAGGCTAATGTGCATCTTCTTTTCAGTCCCCTGTGTTTGACACAAGAGAATGAAGGTCTTTTATCAGATATTTAATACTCCACCTGCAGAAAACTGGGGATAGGAGTTACTAAAAATTGTTATCACTGAATGACTAATTAGATCCTGGCTTTAAATGAAATGTCAGTCCCTGCTTAGGCGGAGTTGGAATCTCAAAGAAAATCTTCAGATATGTTGGAGAATCACATGAACAGACCCATGTATCCTATCCACCACCCTTCCTGCTAGCCATCTATTTATCCTTGCATTAATTTATACGTTCATCCACTCATTCTAGAACTGCCCCAAACCGAGACCTTCTAAGAAGTGCAGGTCATTATTGGCAAACAGGCATTGATTTTCCCTCTACTTAACAATGTGGTTTTAACCTTTCAATCTCCCCCCACAATGGCCTAAGAGTGGACTTCGATGAACTCGACTTGAAAATTGCAAATTGTCCCTGTGTAAGTTTATGGGATGGATTCTCATCATCGTACTACTCTTAGCTTCCTGAGTGTCCATGAATAAAACCTTTAACTTTTCCTCATCTAGAAAATCAAAGAGCCTGTCTTTTTAATTTCTAACAACTGGTTTTATTTTTAAATGCTGTTGTTCTGCCCTTCCCTCCAAAGTTAGCTGCTAACCTCAGGTATGTTTCTCTCTTTGAGCAAAATGTCCCAGGTCATCAAGAAACATGTGCCTTTCACTTGAGAGACACAGGTCTTTAAGTTTCATGTACACTGAGAGTAGTATATTTTGAAAATATTCAAATCAGCATTTACAAATGTCATGGAGTTAATAATACTGGGGTGTAGAGCAGATGCAACAGATATTGCTTTAAAAGCTCAGGGGAAAAAAGCTAGTGTAAGTGAGCAAATCAGAGTAGGAGAATTCAAATAAGAAAACTGAGCAAATCTGTGATAGAAAAACAAATACAGGTACAGATATATAATTTGCTGATGTCCATGGAAAGGAACTTATTCCTTTAGTCCATTTTATGAATAAGTAACAGAGTAAGAGGTTTGTGGCCTAAGCTTGAGAAGAGAGAGAGATTTCCCTCCTTTTCATGTCCTCAAACTCCATCTAAATTCTAAGGCCCAGCTGAAATTCTTACTCCCACAAAAAATATCTTGGGAACATGTGCCCGAAAGGAAATATATGTGTCTAACATTTATCCGTTGAATTTTTAGTTTATATTGGTGCCATTTTGCTCTTTCAATAAGATATTTTACCCTCTTAATAGAGAAAGTGTTTGCACATATCTTATTTCTACCACTATACCCAGGATAGTGCTTTGCGCATAGTAGATAATTAGTAAAAAATTGATTCGTTGTCCTGGTTAGATTGTTGCCAGAATTGCAACCCCCATAAGAGATTACTTATAATGATAGAATTATTTATCAATGGTTTTCCATGTATATCATTGTGTCTCTGTGGATTCTTTATTCAAAGATTTTTTTTAATGGGCAACTTGAAGTACATATTGCATACCTGCATTTAATGGGAATCTGTATGAGATTTATTTTCTAAACTTTTCCTTCCTTTTTGTGCTTATTCTGCTTTCCTTCCACATTTTTTATACTTTAAATTAGGATAGAAGATTCACATAATAAAAGCACATTAGTATAGAGCTGGAAGAAGCATCAGAGATCCTCTCTGCAAGAGGTGATGAAGTGCTCACCAAAGATTTGAGTTACCATTCCATAATACAGTTTGTTGGTGGAAATGCCTGCTCAGCTTACAACTTTTTTTGAGACCCTCTTGAGTCTTACTGGCCATGTGACTCATTCCCACTAGTAGAATTTGAGCAGAACTGATGGGTATCAAACTTTGATTGAAATGGTTAAAAAGTGTGAGGGCCTTCCTCTCCTCATCTGCTGGCTACAAGTAAAGGACCTGAGACACTAGGAGATGGTAGAAATACAAAATCAAAGGAACTTAACCAACCACATGTACAAACGGATCCACCAAACACCCTAATAAACTCATACACTCATATTGTTAAGCTGCTAAGCAAAAAATACACTCATATTGTTAAGCTGCTAAGAGACTTAGGAAACTTCTGTTACAGAAGTTAGTATGATCTTATCTAATTTAAGGACTTGGAGAGCCTTGGAGATGTTAGCAGGTTTAAATAAATTACAAGGTGCTGGCAAAACTGGGATTAAGACTCGAAACTGCTGGAATTGCCCATTCTAAGGAACTTGGATAAGCGAAGAAAGCAACAGATCAGGAGAAATTTCAAAAGATGTCAAGGGATGAAAGAAGGGTCAAAGAACTATCTTACCGATGATTTTTATCTAGAAGGAGTCCCTGAACAGAAAATAGATGGGACTCTCTTCCCCTCTCTTCCTCCTCAAATGAATGACTCCTATGTTGGATAAGTTAGGTTTGATGCAGAGGGCCAGCTTTGTATCTAGTACATGGGATTACATGTGATGTATTTCCTACTCTAATTCTGTGTATACTTTAACTTAAAGGAAGACACAAGAAAGGAGGCTTGCAAGGATTTACTGATTTAAAAACAAAACAAAACCTTGCTCCTTTCACACTCTTAGACAACTTGCTTAGTTCACTGTCCATCTAAAGCTCCCTTCCATTCCATATAATGTAAGCCCTCTTTCTGATGTTACTCTATTCTGCATCTGACTTCACGGAAATAGAGACGTAAGTCTCTAACCCTCTGCATACCTCCATCACCTTGCTGTTGTTAAGTCTTATGTGTTTTTTGGTGTGTGGGGGGAATATCTTTATCCAGAGAAGTTTCCTAATGTCAAAGATGGAAAGACAACTGCCAGTCTTCTGGCTGCATATCTCCTCCATGTGCTGTGGGTTTCTGAAACCTGTCCTGTTTGATAACCATAGAGAGAACTGACATGTGCAGTGCTAATAATTCTGATTTTTTTAATAGCTTCTTCTTTGGACTAATTAATGGCACCTTTCTCGATAGCCGGATTCTGATTACTTATTGTTTTATATTTTGTCAAGCTAGCATTTGTGAAAAGACCAGGCCAAGTTCTGGCAAGGCTAATTTAAATAGTGTTTACATTGTGGAGCAGTTTGCAAAGGGCATGTTCACACAACGTGATTTGTTTTGCTAACCTAAAGAGGAAAAAATTGATGGAGGATTGATATCTGGGGAAATGAAGTTGTGAGAGGAGGGTTGGAGGGGCCTGTAAGGAAAAAAAAAAAAATAGAGCAAAAGAGAAACTATGTCGGAAATACATTCTTGCCCATTCTGCAGATAGTCAAGTGGGGATAGTGTAGCTAAGTGAAGCATTGGTTATTTTTGTGTGTGTCTTAAGGAAGCTTACTTCTTCAGGGCTCTGAATTGGAAACCCTGACCACAGAGGCATAGTTATCCCCTTCTCTTCATTGAAGAATATACTTTGTATCTATGTCAGTTCTATCATTGCCTAACAACATCACTATGAATGCAGTGACTTAAAACAACTCACATTTATTATATATAGATTTTGTGAGCTAGAAGTCCAGCATGACTTAACTGGATCCCCTTCTTCAGGATATTTTCTTACAAGTCTGCAGTCAAGGTCTTGGTTGGCTGGGTTGAGGTCTCAAATGAGGATCAATTGGGGAAGAAGCCACTTCCAAATTCACATGGTTGATTACAGCATCCAATTCCTTGTGGGCTGTGGGACAGACGGTCTTATTCCTTGCTAGCTGAGGGTCTGAAGGCAACTCTGAATTCCTTGTCATATGAGCCTCCCCAACGTGTCCATTTGTTTCCTTAAAGCCAGCAAGTGAGAGTCTCATAGCAAGATGGCTACTCTAACCTCCTGTGATGTAACTATGTATATTCTGTCACCTTTGCTATATACCATGGGTTAGAAGCAAATCAGAGGTTTCACCCACTTTTAAGGGGATTACACAGGATGTGAAAACCAGAAGGCAAGGATAATGGGATTTATCCCTGTATAATCATAATCATATAATCTCAGCACCTGAATTCCCTTGATAGGAGTATGTCCAAACAGGTCCAGAGAGATGAACTGATTAGCCAAATGTTATGCAGCACACTAATAATAACAAAGTACTAGAATCCAGGACTCCTCAAGATATTGAAAACCCCCTTTTCCCTCTGATTTTAAATTTATTTGGTAATAAACCCATCATAAGATTTTTGGAGTAAGAGGTGCCCATTCATTCATTTAATGAATATATACTGAATGTCTATTATGTGCCAGGCACTATTTCAGTCCTGGAATAAATCAATAAAAAGGACAAATCCCTGACCTCCTGGAGCTTACGTGAAAATGTGAGAAGACAACAATGAACCAATAACAAATATTAATGTGCAGCAAGTCAGGTGCAATGGGGGTAAATAAATCAAAGTAAATGACTAAAGGCTCATGGGGTAGTGCTGTTTCAGATGAATGTTCATGTTAGACCTCTGATAAATTCGTACTAAGGTAGAAATGTGATTGAAACAAATGAAACTCCATGTGGCTATCTGAGGTCCAAGGGAATAATGACTATAAAGAATCTCAGTCAAATATATAAATAAAAACACATATTTATTTTATATTTTTATATATAAATAAAACAAGCAAATTTTACCTATCTTCTTAGACTTCAGTATGCCATTGGGGATTAACATCTTCCTTTGACACTGAAGTTAGATGTAGTTTCCAAAGTCAGACAGCAAAGAGCCGCCATGGAAGGTTTGAACTTGTGTACTTGATTCCAAAATCAGGGTTTATGCCCTGGATGAGTGATTACTTATTTTAAGCTGCAGAACCCTTTATAAAATATATTCTATGCATCAAGAAATAAAATGGGAAGAGGTGGAGCTGCTGTGCTTCATGCAGAAAGTAGGTCCAGAAGTCCAGGACTCATCTACTAGCCATTCCAAAGCTCCCCGGTTCCAGTGGAACAGCCCCCTTAAGGTTTAAAATGCAGAGCTCAGTTTATAAAACACCTTGTTACACCTCCTCGGGATGGCCCTCTGGTGAGCATGGCTAAGAATTTTTACCAAGTTCTTTCTAAGGCTGACTTATTCACAGTTTGACAGGATCACTGCATAGTCTGGCTGTCATGATAGGCATTGGTGTTCTCTTTTGCTTTTCGCTCCCATTGAGGGATGACCAATGGGCTGGGAGACAGATGGATTTAGCTAACTTTGCAGCGGGGTGGAAAGGACTGAGTTTTACCAGGCCAAGCGACTTCTACTACTAGTCAACTCTAAGGCCAATGAAAGAGCAGGGCAAGTTTTTCATGGCATAAATAAAGCAAGGAGTCCACAAGAGGCTCTTGACACTCAATGCAAGTTGTAGAAAATTCCAGGCAAACTGTGGGTCTAAGGAACTGTGGCTTGGCTGTATCTCCCCTAATTTAAAATAAAAATAATGTGTGAGACCAAGTGCAAACCAATATTCTTGAAATGAATAAGGCACTATTAAGATAAATTTCTACAGATTGCAGAATAAAAGCACTTTGTCCTTAAGGAGAACGTAGCTGGGGAAGAAAGAGGCCAGGGAGGGGTTAAGACAGATTACAGTGATCAATTATTAAGACAGATGAGACAAGGCCAGCTGATGCTATCACACTTCATCATTCAAATTCTCATTATTGGAATATACACCAGTAAGTTACTGCTGCAGTCCTTTTTCCACTGTGGCAAGCGGCGTTAATTTCTGAGGAGCTGCACAAGTGACAGTGAGCTTTAGGAGGGGCTCGGTGCTAAATGATTGGATTGTAATTATTCTGAAAGGCCTTTCATCATCATTACCCAACATTCTGCAGATGCAGCATGTTTGAAAATAAACTACAGCTGAACTGGTGCCACATCTTTGCAGATTTTAAACATCGAGCCTCTGGTTTGCTGATATATTTTTGTGTATGCAAGTGTAGATGAACACAGATGTACTCAGTCAAGCATACATCATTTTAAAGTTGTTTAGCCAACGCATCTAGGAGATCTATCTGCGCCGTTCTTAGGCCATGATAAATCCAGTGGAGGAGGACATTCATTCATTCCCTGCTTCATTCATTCCCGCGAACTTAGTATGGGAAGCACCTGGCGCTGTGCTGTTACGACAATAAACAAACTGAATAAAACCCTGCCCAAAAGCGTTCTCTCTCTACTGAGTTCTTCCAGTAAATGTTTGATTCTCGCCTTGTTTACACCCCAAAAGGACAAGCTAATTGTCTGTTTACTTTAGCAGTTTGCCTTAATTATAAGGCTTCCAAGGCCATTAGCAGATGAAGCTGTTGACATTTCACAAGTGAGTTTGAGTTTTCACCTCTCTGGTCCTTCACCCCTCTTGCCCTCCACCTGGGGCTCCGGTGGGGGGACAAGTGGGCAGGGCAAGAGGATAAATATCTTTCTCCACGTTTGTGTAAAAAGAAATACATAAAGCGAGCGCTCTTGAGAAAGTGTCAGTGGCGCTGAATCAGACCACACAGATTGTTCTAAATGTCAGTTTTTACAAGTAAACGTAACATATGTTCGTGCATGATTGTGAGGTCCCTGCTTTCTGTTGTTTGCAGTCTAATTATAGGACAACAACCTCAAAAACTGGTTAGCAACTGTCCTCGGTAAACTGTCTTGAAGAGGCCATCATTAAATACTAGAGCCACTCTGAAAAGGAGCAGGGCGGTGTGGACCCCTAGAGCTGCTTTGTGCTGCTTGAGCCGTGAAATGTGAGCTAGAGAGGTACAATTGAAATAGATCAAAGGTTGGGGAAAAGAAGTTCTCCTGGGAGTTTATTTCCTAATTACCTGTTCGCCTTTGTCTTCACTATCACCCCCTCCTTTTATCCTCTTCTTGTTCACGTTTCAGAATCTACCTTGTGTCTCTCCGTTTCTCTTCATCCCTTTACCACCACCTGGGTGCGGGTCATTATCTTAATTAAAATAGCTTCCTAGTGGGCTTCCTTTCCTTGATTTTTTTTTTTTTTTGGTCTGTTTAAGCTTTCCGCTGCAATCTTAATACTGCAGCCAAATTTAAGAAATGTAAATGAGATCACATCATTCTTCCATTTAAACCTTTCCTTTGCACATAAATGCAATCTGCTTATCATCGCTGGCAGACATCCCATGATCTGGTCCTCTACCCTGCTCTCCAAACATAGTTCCTGTCAGTCTTTACTCTATGCATTCCCGTTGTGCTGGCCTTCTCTTGGTTCCTCTAACTCACAAGGTCTTTCCCACATTGGAGTTGATGTCCTTGCTGGAAAATAGGAAATTTGTATTGTTATGTGTATGATGATACTTAAATACCTCATTAGAGTCAGTATTGCTGAGCATATTTTTTTTTTTTTTAAGATTTTATTTATTTATTTGACAGAGAGAGAGAGAGAGAAAACAAGTAGGCAGAGAGGCAGGCAGAGGGAGAGAGAGAAGCAGGCTCCCCGCCGAGCAGGGAGCCCGATGCGGGGCTCGATCCCAGGACCCTGGGACCATGACCCGAGCCGAAGGCAGCGGCTTAACCGACTGAGCCACCCAGGTGCCCCAGTATTGCTGAGCATATTTTGAAATTGTTAGACGGTAGAAAATTATATCTACATTGTACACAACAAGGACTTTTTGAAGGCATAATGAATGACTCCGCTAACTTACTCAACTTCTTTTTTTTTTTTTTAAGATTTTATTTATTTATTTGACAGAGAGAGACACAGTGAGAGAGGGAACACAAGCAGGGGGAATGGGAGAGGGAGAAGCAGGCTTCCCGCGGAGCAGGGAGCCCGATGAGGGGCTCGATCCCAGGACTCCGGGACCACGACCTGAGCCAAAGGCAGCCGCTCAACGACTGAGCCACCCAGGCGCCCCTAACTTACTCAACTTCTGACTAAAAGCTCTAGAGATCCTTACAAGATAGCTTCACTTTCATAATATTTTCAATGATGAAATAGGCTATTGTTATCAATAATGTACAGATGAGGAAACTATGGTCCAGAAAGATTAAGTTGCTTATTTAAGATCATGCACCAAACGTAGTGGCTAGAGTCAGACTTGTAACCTAGGTTTTCTGACTTGAGGGTACGGTCATTTCTCGCTTGGGTGCATACTACATGTATTAGAGAAAAAAAAAGTGCTAGCTTTTATATGACCTGAAATTATAGAGATTCAACTTTCTATAAAGTTTACCTCTAAAATCTCATGGTTTCAGGTCTTTTTACTATAGTGTGAGATTGGGTGAGTGAACACAACCGGGAATTCCTTTCATAGTTACTTTTACAAAGTAATTGTGTTATCTGTGACTTGGCTGGATGATGTGAATGATATCACTTGGCCCCTTATTCTCTATCAGTTGCTAGTTCAGTCTCTGAGGTCTATGAGTATCATTGCTTTCAACGTGGGTTTTCCATGTGACTTAGTAAGTGGCTATTTTATTCTAAAATACTCAATATATCAGAAGTAAGTAAGTGTTAAGCCTTTGGGACTGTGGATTGGGAGGCAGGATGGTTACACTCATACTGGAATCATCACCGTAAACTTCTTTGACAAGTTCTAATAGCTGCTAGAATGGTTTTTCAGGTAATAGCTCAAAGGGAAAGAATATTTAAGTAAAGGCTTTTTTTTTTTTTTTAGAACTTCATTAGCATATGCTAGATGAGCTTGTCTATAGGGTAGATAAAAATCTAATAGAACTAAACTTGCTTTCGAGCATCAGCAAAGAAGCTAAGAGATAGTGATTGGTTAGTATTATGTATTTACCTCATTAGTGGAAGATGATCTTGGAGAATGAGGGAAGGGGGTCAGATTGCTATAGCTTGCTTGTGAGTCATGCTTTTTCAGTTCTCAGGTCTCCGGTTCAGTGTCCTTTCTTTGAGGGAGATTCTCCAGAACCCCCTGACTAGGTTTCCTGCCCTGTATAGTATAAGCTTGTCCCACAGGAGCCCTTGCTTTTCCTATATGTCTCTTATCACAGTTGTTAATTCATTGTTTAATGTCTGTCGTTTTCATTGACTATGATGTCCAAGAGAGAAGAAAACATGGCTGTGCTGTACTTAGCAATGCCATGGGTATAGTAGATGCTCACTAAATAACTGTTCAATGAATGAATGGTGTCCATACCATAAAGTTAGTTAATGTCACAGTTGTGACTAGAGCTTAGTTCTCTTCTCTAGATTTCAGAAGTCATGTTCCTTGTATTGCAGAACAACATTGCATGTCTGTTACTTGGCAGTGACTTCCTACGTTTGTGGAAACAAACAAACAAAATGGTCTGCAGTTGTTGCTCAAAACGATGTTAAGTGAAGCAGGGACCAACTGTATCCATTTTAAGTGAATGTGAGTGGAGAAAGGCAGAAGAGAAAGGAATCAAATGTTAGGAAAGTAGAGAGATGGAAGACTGTTCTTGGGGTGAACTAGATAGTTAATGAGAAGGAAATGAGAAAATTACTGAAAGCAACCACAGTTCAGTTGACATTTCCAGATCAGGTCCTCAGGCCAGGAACGAATTGTTTTAGTGGAAAGGCCATTGTAATGTTTCTAAAACTCCTGTTATGGACTTAGCCAAGTCATGTGACCTCTTTGTCCTCAGTTTCCAATTTTACAAGTGTGAAGCTCACACAAACTCTAAATCTTCTTCATCTATGGACTGAATTTATACCCTGAGTGGTTTTGCAGTTCACAGAGAACTAAACTTCAAGGCCTTAACCACATCTATCCAAGGAAAGAGAGCCTTGGGAATTGCTTCTTCTCCTAAATGCCCATATTTTCATGATCCCTCTCATCCCTCACTGTGCATGTTCAATGGCCCTGAATTCAGTTCTCCATCCTAGTTGGACCAGTGGTGGTGTCCAAATCTGTTAGTCCCTGTTCAAGGAGATTATGTAGGAAGCATATGAAAAAACAGATTTCAGGGCCTTACTCATGAACAGTTTGACCTAGAAAAATCTGATATAGGTCCCCAGAACCAGAACATTTATTAAATTCCCTGGTGAATCTAAGGCAGCTATTTTATGGGCCAGCTTCAGTGTACAATGGGCTGGGTGACCCTAGAGGAGTTAATACTGAACACTCGCACTAAATAAGAGAGGGCTCGTTCTGTAGAAATGCAAGCTTTAAACCAAGATATCCTGACTTATTCCTAATTTGAGGTGCATCTGGCTCCTTAATCTACCCTCTTTCCCACCCCTCACATTTAGCGGTGGCATTTGCTAAACTGTTTTTCTTTATTTCTTGCTATGTTGCTGTTTGTTATTAAACAGTGACTGCATTTTGCCCCAGACCTGACTGTGTTTTAGTGATGGGCAATGTGATTGACTACATATAATTGTTAAGGCACTTTGGAATACTTCTGGAGAAATGTGTCTATATAGATGGAGGTCATTATCATTGTGCTCAAATTGGAATTTCTAGTTTGAGTTTGAGGGCTTAGGATGGAACTTACTTTTGATTGCAGGGGAATCAACATTTCATATCATTAGTGAATTGACTAATCCAAATTAAGGCCCTGATTCTGTACATGGCTCACTTAAGTATCAAAATATCCATCCCATGGAGAAGACCGGGAAGGAGGAGCACATATACAGACAGATGACAATAGAGAATATTGAGTTCCACCATGTTTACTGGTGTGCCGGGTATGATCATACAAAGACCTCAACGGGTCAGTTGGAGTTGTTATTGTCTTCTGTAGAGGTGCTAAAGCAAATGCCCAACTAGACTGCTCAGGACTCATAAGTAGGGAAAGCAAGTTCTCCTTCCTTTTTCAATAGAGCACATTTTGATTTCTTCTTTGGTTAGTCAACAGAATACTTCCACACAAGTACCATTTGTACTTTTGCCACCAGCTTAGGCCCCTACAGTGAACACAGACTTCTCTTTTACTACTCTCTCTTATCCAGCCACACTATCGACCTGGTTAGAAGTCAAATACGGCCCCTCCTCAGGGGACTTGCTGTTTCCTTTACCTAAATTTTCCCCCCCAGAATATGGCGGCTCACTCCAGCAGCTCCTTCGGTCCTGGACCAGTTGTTGGTGGGGCCTGACTCTGACTCTCCTACTTAAAACTGCCCTCCCATTGCCCCACCTCTGAATCTCCCTATCCCCTTCCCACCTATTTAATCTTCATAGCATTTATCACTATTATACAGAGTATAAACATTACCTATTTGTTGATTTATTATCAATTTCCTATGTAAAACACAAGAACAGGGGTTTGGGTGTTTATTGACTCACTCCTATATATTCAGTATCTAGAGCCATTCCTAATATTTTGTAGTCACTCAGTAAATTTGCTGAATGGATGGATGCATGATGCATGAATCAACCAATACAATAAGTTGAACTGCATGCAAAATAATTGACAAGGACTTATCAGAAATAAGAGAAAAGAACCTGCTTCATTGACCTTAACTTTAATTTTGATTTTAATTTGAAGATACTTACCTTTAGATGGTTCTGTTATCTTCTTGTAAAGACCTAAGAAAAGTTCCCTTTGGGCCTAGATATTCCCAAAATCTTGCCTTAAGGTATCTTTGACTCTTTCACAGATCTACTTCTAAAATTACCTGTATTAAAAACAAAACAAAACAAAACAAAAACAAAAACAAAAACGGGGGTGCCTGGGTGGCTCAGTCAGTCAAACACCTGCCTTTGGCTCAGGTCATGATCCCAACGTCCTGGGATCAAGCCCAGAGTTGTGCTCCCTGCTCAGTGGGGAGTCTGTTTCTCCCTCTCCCTGTGCCTCCCCGCCATGCTCTTCCTCCCTCTCTCTCTCTCTCTCTCAAATAAATAAATAAAATCTTTAAAAAACAACTGGATAGGAAATATTATGTATTCATTCCAAAAATGTTCAATAAATGCCCACTTTGTGTCATATGGACAGGCTATGAGAATACAGTGGAATCCAGTTATGCATCTACAGTCCCTGCTATTGTGACTAACTTTTAGTTAGGTAAGATGAACAGTTAAAGAAGCAGTCAACATGAAAAGGAAATTCCAGGCTACTCTGGGAATGCACAGAATGAGTACTTAACCATAGAAGGTAGAGTGCTTCTTATAATGAAACTGGAATGGGGAGTAAGAGCTAGACAAGCTGAGAAGGAGAAAGGGATCCAGGCAGAAGGAGAGCATGTGGGACAGTGTTAGTTATGTATTCAAGAGAACAGAATAGAGCTGTGAGAGTGTTAGGTAAGAGACAAAATGGCAGGGAAAATGGCTGCAGAGGAAGGTCTGAGCCTTGAGAATTATGCTGAAGTGTTTGGATTTCAACCCAACAGCAATACAAAGCAAGTCCTTAATGCATCCACAAAAATTCTTTCTTCAGCATTTGAGAAGATTGCCCTTCCCTACCCCATTTGAAATTAGATGTGGCCATTGACCACGTGGCGATTGACTTGCTGTAGTCAATTCAAAAGTGCCATCTCACATCTAGGCAGAAGACTTATTTACAAATCAGTACAGTTGCCCTTTGAACAACATGGGTTTGAATTGTACGGGTCCACTGATACATGGATTTTTTTTCTCGATATGGTATAGCTCGTAAACGTATTCTCTTTTCCTTATGATTTTCTTATTAGCACATTCTTTTCTCTAGCTTACTTTATTATAAGGATGCAGTATATAATACATATGACATACACACTATGTGTTATCAGCAAGGCTTCAAGTCAATAATGGTTTCTTAGTAGTTAAGTTTTTGAGGGGTCAAAGGTTACATGTGGATTTTTGATGGTGTGGGTGGTCAGTGCTTCTAACTCGCACATTGTTCAAGGGTCAACTGTACTTAGAGTCTTCCCTGGTGCAGGGATACAATGATTACTGAAGCCCCATCAGCCTGGATCCTTGAGTACAAATGATAAGCAGAACTTCCCTGCTGATCCACAATAGACATGTAGTTTGCATGCAAAATAATGTTTTATTTGGGCAAGCCACTGACATTTGGGAATTGTTTGTTCCTATAGAATAATCTCAACTCTTGTGAATGATAAAAGAACCACTAACAGGTGTATGATATAGTAACATGGGTTTTTGCAAGATTACTTGGCTGCAGGGAGAAAAAATGGGTTAGAATAAGAAAAACCAGAGGCCTAGTTTTGAGGTTGTTGTGGTAATCTAAGTGAGAGAAGTTGCAGGAATCACATGTATGTTATAAACATTGAAAAGGGGAATGGTGGCTGGGAGCAGGACTTCAGGTAACCATAGTGGGAACAGAGACAAAATGGGCAGATTCAAAATCTATTTGGATAGTAAAACCAACAGAATTCGGTGACTGATAGGATATAAGGATGTGAAAGAAAAAGACATTAATGAGATTCTCAAATTTCTGGCCCATGTAAATGCATTAATTCAGTAGGATACAGGACACTGAAAAGAGAATATAGTCTTTGAGACTCTGAGAGATAATTAGTTCAGTTTTAGACATGTTAGGTTTGAGATGCCTCTCCAAAATCTAGTATAGGTAGGCAATTGTTCTAAAATTGGGGCCAAGAGAGAGGCTTAAGCCAGAAGTAGCAGATCCGTGAAGCCTTAGCATGTAGATATAGGATACAGATGATAATTATGTCCATAGCTGTAGATGAGATCACCCTGGAAGTGAGTATTCTATGACAAAATGCAATTGGGCATATCACTGAATGGCCTTGTTCGGTTGGTAAGAAAATGCATTATGACAGAAAATGTCATGACCACATAATTCTGAAAAACAAAGCAGATAAAAAATTACAAAGCAGATTTGATTCCAGACAACCAACACCTACATTTTGATTTATTATCCTTCTTATACCAAAACCTGGACCAGTTATAAGAGAAATTATATATTCACTCTCCAAGGATAGAAAACTTAATGATCTACTATTTTTAAGCTGTGACTTCTACAAGGAAGTGTATTTGCATCTTTATTTTATTCTGTCATTTGAATCAGTAGCCAGGAAATAAAATGTAGAATTTTCACTGGAAACAAACGATTCTTCCCATTTAATTATTTTGAAGGAAACTTAAGTGATAAGCTTATCCATATTGCATAGCTCATACATAAATAACTTGATAACCTCAGTCCACAAAATGAACTCAGTTATGATGTTGCTGTTATGATATGTGTATTTGCCTCTTCATTCAGAATCTTTTTTTTTCTTTTGGTGCCTATCATAAGCACAGCAAAACAGTCCATTTAGTTTTGCTTGACATCTTTTGGGGAATAAATGATATTGATGTGATGTTTAGGTATTCTATAGTTTATAAATCAATTGTTGGTTTTGACACACTATGTGTATTGGAGCATGCAAAAGCTTGTGATCTCAAATATTTATCTCAAAAATTATGAATTTTAAAATTTGGACATTTTCTAAGAATAGACTTTTCTTTATTCATATTGGTTTGGCTCGTTTCATAAGACTACAGAAAAGTCTTCTGGTATGATTATCAAATAAAAAAATAAAAACATTAAGCCATGCACTGAAGTTAGAGTTACTTATTTTGTCTGGAGAAAACAGGAGATTCTTTGCAGGAAAGTGATTTTCAACTTGTGTTTTGAAGGATGAGTGTGAGCTACCTTAGATAAACAGGGGAACACAGTTATTTCATGTAGAAATTTCAGATAATAGAGGATGTGCAAAAGATCTAAAATTGAATATGGCTGGTCCTTTTCAGGGATTGCAGAGTCAATGAATACAGTGGATGTGGTAGAGTGGTAAATAATGAGACTGGAAATGTAAATGCTCAAAATTTCAGATTAGCTTTAATTTTAACTTATCTTGACCACCTCCTGCCAGAGAAGGGATTGCAGAAATGATAGTTTTGAAACCCATAGCTTTTAAATTTCAAATTATCATGTTTGCTAGTCTAAAAAGAGCTGTGAGTCAGTCTGATACAATCATTGCACAGTAAAGAAGATGACTTTTTATGATCCTACATTAATTTGCAATTTCAACATTTCTCATAAAGGAGCTGATTGTCCCAGTTGGTCCCACTTGGTCTTTTAAAATCAATTTAAAATGGTGCCCAGGAGACTATGTCCCTCCAGAGAAGTTGTAGGAACTACATGTATTTCACATGTATCAGAGAACAGAATGCTGTCTTAGAAAACCCCCTGGAATGGCATCCTAAATGTCTAGCTTCTGCCACTAAGTAGCTGGGAGAAGTTTGGTGTCTGGATCCATCTCAGCATTTCAGCCTCAGTCTATTTATTTTTATTATTTATTGTTTGTATTATATATTTATTTATATTATTTATACCATGAAGAATTTAAAAAAAGAAACAATATACAGGGCCACTTCAGCTTCTGTATTATACAATTTTATTTATAATTGTACTATTCTGGGACTCTTAATTCTATTTGACTCTTGACACATAATGATAGAAACTTTATAGATTGAATCAATCAACTTTTCAGTCTGTATTTTGTGTTAGGTTCAAGAAATGTAATTGAAGGGGAAGCTTGGCGGTTAAGCTTCCAACTCTTGATTTCAACTCAGGTCATGATCTTGGGGTGGTGGGATTGACCCCACATCAAGGACAGGCTCTGCATTCAGTGAAGAGTCTGCTTGAGATACTCTCCCTCTGCCTCTCCCCCTGGCTCGCACATGCTTTCTCTCCCTCTCTCTCTCAAATAAATACATAAATCTTAAAAAAAAAAAAAAAGGAAACGTAATATTGAAGAGAAAGAAACAGCAGAATTAATCCTTACAGGCATGAAGCTTACATCCTGGTTGTAGGAGAGAGATTTTAATGAGATAAACACAAACTTAATCTATGAGTGAAAAATAAATGGACTAAGAGCTGGGAACAAATAAAGGAAAACTGCAGGGATTATGTGAGTACACAACAGGAAGGATCTGATGTTGTCGGCATGGGGGCCCGGGATGGATTGCTGGGCACTGAGCCTTGCAGCGGGGGCCTCTCTGGAGAAGTGACCTCTGGAGGAAAGAGATGGGCCTGAGCCTTCTCAGAACAGTTTGTGCTTTTGGTCAGTCCTGAGGCATCAGCAACTTCCTCAGAAGCATATGGCCTTGTGGTGTATAAAGGTCAGGAGAGCGACTTACAGAGCAATATTTTATGGCTTGGCTGGAGTTGTACAATTTAAGATGTGGCAGAGATTTCATTTCAGATCATGAAAAGTGATTTGATGGCATTCAGACATTGTTTGATTAAGAACATGAATGCAAAATTGCTTTTTTTTGGTGTTGCTTAGCACACTGAATAATTTCTCTAAATTATGTTTCCAGATAGCAAGTAAGGCTGTGCACCGGGTTCACCCCTCCTTTGTTAGCACCAGGCTAATTAGAGGCATTTCTGAGTGATTGCAGTTGCTCGTGCTTTTCTCTGTTGTTGGTGTTTCCCCATCTGCCTTTTGCCTCTGTGTAACAGGTCTGGATGCGTTTGAGGCAGGAAGATGGCAGCCTAGTGTACCTCAAGAGGGTGTTAGTCACAACTGGACATAATGGGGTGAGGTGTCACAACTGTTTTTCCTAGCAAGTGGCCTGGTAGTCATTCATGGTTTTCACAGGGATGTGAAGGAGAACAGGAAGCAAGTAGCTGGGGGTGGGGGTGGGGGGGTTGGGGGGGGTTGCCCTTCAGCCTACGTCTGGTAATTGGAAGCATCTAGACTGGATGAGGCATGTGGGTTGGGTATTTTAGTTATATAAACCCACCAGCTTAAGTCTTACTAAAAATATTTTCTTGCTATTTCATTTAACATTTTTTACTCTGTGCAGTTTGACATACTTGTAGGTCATGCAGATAAAAATATCTAGTGTATCAATGGTTGTGCAAATTAAGCCAAAATGCTGAAAGTTGTTATAAATTAAGGAGTCAGCAGTGCATGTGATATTTGAAGTTATGAGGATGGTTGAGATCACCCAGGTAGAGTGTACTCTTCATCATATTTCTTTCAGAAATGATCCCACTTAGGGGTACGTGTACCTGTTTTTCATGGGATGGAATTACCTCATACTAAATTAAGAGAAAAATGTCTTCTGTTTGACCATTTATGGATGAACTGAAAAAACGTTCTCAAGTCTTACTGGTGATTTATTTCCCATGAAATAGCTAGTCATATTTTCCTATATTCATTTTAAGATGGAATTGAAAGGCGGACATTGAAGTGTATAGTATTTACTTACTTTGGTCACATAAAAAATAATAAAGCTTACTACTTCTCAGTTGCTATCTGGGATCTCTTTAAAGTCTTGTCCTGTTTATTGCTGTAACTTCAGTATATTTGGTGTTGAATGTAATTTTTAATTAAAAATAAAATCATGCCAAAGGATTTTTTTCTCACCATGCTAAATAATGGATCGAACTGAATCATGGTAAATAAAATAATATGCAGCCAAATATTCTAACTGTAGAATCTGCCTCAAATTTTCTTACTATATAATCCCTTAATATTTACTTATATTCAGTGTTTCTGTCCAGCATATGTTATAGATTTACCATGTGGGGCAGATATGTGATCGAGTGATTGGATTATAGCACAAGCCCCTGGTATTTTATGATATTTTATGATTGGTGTGCAATTACATGTGGATGAACTAAATTAAATTGGCTTCAGTCATGGGATATAACTCTTTGAAGAAAAGGCAGACTGTGGCAATTTTCTAGGCTGTGTTTTAATTTGAGACTTTTCTTTTTAATTGCTTGCCCTCGATGCTGGAAACATGTTAAAGAATTAAGGAGAAATTGCATAAGGCATAGATTGATAAAATTTATATTCTCTTAATCTGGAGATTTTTAGGAGAATATTTATAAGTGGGGCTTGGAAACCACACTCTGTATAACTCTGAGCAAGTTAGGTAACATCTCAGAGTTCATTTTCTTGTTTGTAAAATGGAGATAGTAATATTATTTTATAATGTCTTTGTGAGGAATTGTGATTATGTATGTAAAGTATCAGGATAGAGGATTGTTATATGGGGCAGTTACTTCCATCTCAGATTTGCTTCAAGAGTGTCTGGGATTTGTAGTGATGAGAGAAGAGATTTAACTTCTATGAGAGCCATTGGCTTTAGCCTAAACTGAGATTTCCCTGCTTTAGACAACTGCTAGAGGGCATTTCTGCTGATGGTTTCACTATGAACTACCCCACTGCACAGTAGCCAAGTGTGAAAATAAATCTCAGCGATTTTCTTAGCATTTCAATTCTGAACTTAAACAGCTTAGATGTATAATTGAACATTCCCTCAGTCTTCCAAGCACTTTAAATTTGGATTCATGTATTTCTGAATCAAGTGGCAGCCAATTGCAAGGACCTATCTTACCTTCTGTTTACATTAGTCATTTGGTTGATGATGGTTCCCAAAGCAAAGTTGTTATGAAGTTGATATTGAAGATTAGATACAATTCTTTTTTTTTTTTTTAAAGATTTTATTTATTTATTTGAGAGAGCGAGAATGAGAGAGAGTACATAAGAGGGGGGAGGGTCAGAGGGAGAAGCAGGCTCCTCGCTGAGCAGGGAGCCCGATGCGGGACTCGATCCCGGGACTCCAGGATCATGACCTGAGCCGAAGGCAGTCGCTTAACCAACTGAGCCACCCAGGTGCCCGATTAGATACAATTCTTAAAGGCAACTTTCCTCTTGTAACTGAATGTCCATTGCATAAATTCAGCCGTAAGTACTTAAAATGGAGAATGATAACCTAACTTAAAGGTAGAGAGCCTGGATTTTGGAACCAGGCATCTTAGGTCAATTCTGGAATTTACTGCTCATCAGATGTAAGCTGTTAGCCAAGTTACTTAAACTCTCTGTGCTTTTGCCATCTTTTTTTCTTTTTTAAAAATAGCATTGGATAGGTAAGATTAGTTAAACTCTGAGGATACTTTTTAAAAAAAAATTTTTTTTAAGATATTTATTTATTTGGCAGAGAGAGACACAGCGAGAGAGGGAACACAAGCAGGGGGAGTGGGAGAGGGAGAAGCAGGCTTCCTGCGGAGCAGGGAGCCGGACGTGGGGCTCGATCCCAGGATCCTAGGATCATGACCTGAGCAGAAGGCAGACGTTTAATGACTGAGCCACCCAGGTGCCCCATCTCTATGGATACTTTAAAGGAGTGCCTAGGATATAGGTGGTGTTAGCCAGCACTAAAATGTAAGCATGTTATCTACAGACTATCAGATGATCAGAGAACCATGATTGTCTGATATCAATGTTCATTGGGGCTACTGTCCTAACCACTAGACCATTTGATTTGCATTTTTAACAGATAGTAAATCTCTGGTATATATACAGTCATAGCTGAGAAATAATCTCCTGTTGATTAGCTAGTCAAATTACTTGAATCACCTCTCCACATCCTATTCAGTACATAATTAGTGTTTATTTCAATTTTGCTGTTCATTATGCAAATTCATTGCAAAAGCATCACAACTGGGGAGTGTGTGGTTCATGATTTTTTATTGGCGGTCATTGAGATGAAAGATGGGCAGGTAGTGGGAAGCTTCTGCTTAGCTTAATTTGGTGACACTATTCTGTATTTTGGCCAAAGTATCAGTACCATCACATTAGTTTTATTATCACTGTTAATTAGATGTGGGTGTCAGGAAAGTGTTTCTAGTTGTGGAGTTGATTAGGTGATGAAGTGGTTTCCCACGGTTTGATTTCTTAAAGCCAGATTGGACAAGGGTTTGGAGTCAACACACCCCAGGAAGGAGTGGTGGGAATTAGGTGATAGAGTAAATGTTTTCTATTTCCTGCTATATTATTTGATAATGAAATGTGCTGATCTGCTGGTGCTGAAGGCAGCCTGTGTTCTCTCTGCAAATGAATGAGCTGTTCAGGTGCATCATCACAGCCATTGTCCAAAAGGGAAAGCACTGTCAGCAGCTACAGCCTGCTCAAAGGAATTAGCAGAAGAATTAACCTTCTGTGTTGAGTAATAGTGCTGAGAAAGGGTTTTGTTTTCATCACAAGCATGCCAACAACTTTGCATTCTTGGCTATTTGAAAGATCGGGTAGAGTGTTGGGTGACATAAAGTGACATTACTATGTATTTAGTTACAAATTTTCTTCCAGAAAAGAAAATCTACATCTGTCTGTCTGTATATCTATCCATCCATCTATCCATCCATCCATCCATCAGAGCAAAACGTACCTCATTTGTTTTGCTGCATTCATCACATAGTGGTAAAAGTCATGGCATTGTAATAAAATATATCAGGCTCTGTGTCCAGAATTTGTTGCTAATTTGTTGCTAACTTCGGGCATGACACTTAACTACTCTAAGCTTCAGTGTCCTTTGACGGTAGAGGGTGGGTAATATTGGGAGTCGCGTGGCATTGTTAAGGAGGAATTGCAATTGTGTCTATAAAATGCCTAGCATAAAGAAAGGATCTTACATGTGTTGGTTTGCCCTCATTTCTCTGACGTGAGGTGCACCATATTCAATCAACTCAGTTTGACAAATATTGATTATGTCCCCAGAACTGTGCTTGATGCTGGGGAAACAGTGCCAGACAAGACAGATATGACTCCAGTCCTATGAGGCTAACAAATTATGATGAACACACAAGGACAAAAGGAAAACATGTTGGGTGAGCATAGAGCAAGTGGACTCAGGGTCCAGTATTTAGGGATAGCATATTTCCAATATGGGAAGGGAGCTGGAGTTAGGGAGTTAGCCAGGACAAAGAGGAGCAGGGCTCAAGAAAAAAGCATTTCTAGCAGAATATACAAACTAAAGGCACCTTTGAGTAAGTGAATTTCTCAAAAATAATGTCTGGCATTTATTTTGCAGAGGCATACCCACCCACCAGTAACAATTTCATGTGCATCATGCTGGACCTTCAAATGTAAAGTTTGAAGGTATGATTACAAGTGGTTCTGTGACCAAGGAATGTATGTTGTGTTCAGCAGTAACATTGAAACTAAGTATTTTCACCATGTTGGCACATACTGAAGAACAGCAATGCATCTCATCTAGGAACTAGGGAAATAGAGCTAAACACATGTGGCTTCACTATTTGAGGACCAAGCGGGTTTCTTAGATGCTTTCTATGTGCCAGTCTCCATGCTAAACACCTTATATGCAACATCTCATTTCACTTCATGAGGTAAGGACTCTTTTTTGCCTTTTTTGACATTTAAAAAAATGGAGACTTAGAGTCTATATATTTACCCAAGGTAACAAAGCTAGAACTGTATACAAAAACAAGAGAGACTTTGCAACCTTAATTATTAACCATGAAGCTCTTCCAAACTACTAAACATCCAATCTCCTATAGGTTTGCACAGAACTAAGCTAGGTTAAACATCACAGGGAGAGAAGGTGTGCCATTTAGTTTTCATAGAAATTCCAAGAAACAGCTGCAGATGGGAAAGAGCCTGGGCAGTGGAGCAAGGAATTCAGGAGCTGCATGACATGGTACTGGTTATTGAAACTCTCTGAGCCTCAGGTTCTTTTGAAATGGCAATATTAATAATTTTTATCCTCATCGGTAGGTTATGAGGATGAAATAAGATATTGTAGCATGCTAAGGGCATTACTTGACAGAAAGGAAGTGTCATTTCCTACATCTATCCAACCATTTGAGTTTTCAGAGAGAGAAAACTGAGATCCTTCACAGAGCAACATCTTTGAATCATTACTAAAATTATGGGGATCGTTGAGGAGATTCAGTAAAGAATATCCTTCCTCTCTGCCTATGTTCTGAACTGAGAAATAAGTAAAAAAAAAAAAAAAAAAAAAGGTGGAAATGCTAATGCACTTGGAAGAATAAAATAATGCCTTTACTGGTGGTAAAGACCAGATTGGGGAATATTGCTTAGTCTGGGAGCCAAATGGGCATACTAACCGAACCCCATATTGGACAGACTTACTGTCCAAAGACATTGCAGGATGGGTAAAATGCACAGCATGGAGGACAGAAGAACACCTGCTCCCTGAGGACAGTTCACTCCCAAAGGGTAAAGGCTAAAACATTTTATTCTTCCCCAGTTGAACAATCATATTAATCCACTTCACAAGATGCTGAGTGGTTAAAGGAGGTCAAGAGAATCCATGAATATTGCCCTGACTTTCTATCCTGTAGCATCAGGATGGGGATAAAGCATTCCCCTCACTATAAATCACAATGTGATTTACTTTGTTTCTGATGAATGTCCCATTGGTGAGACCACCCATTTGTGAGATCCCTGAAGCCTCCAGAGTGGAGACCAGAACCACCTGTGTGAATTTTCTTCCTGACACATCAGGGGTCTATGGAAACATGGCATTGCAACTGCATGTTCCTCATCTGGCCCCTTGTCCTGTGTGCTGCCCCCTAATGAGGGATGCACATATCAGCTCCCAGGGAAGACCCTTGCCTCAAGCTCTGTTATCCTGAGGACCTTCATTCTGTGATCTTTTGTCCCAGGCTGGCTTACCATCTTTGTGTTTGGCTCTCTGCCCTGTGGCTTCTCATCACCCTGAGTTGCTGATCCCTAACCTCAGATGCAAGTTCAGCCAGCTGCTAGTTCAGTGACCAAGTTCTTCAGATGGCAGCCAAAGTCACCAGCATTCTGCACTGGAAGTCCTCCTTCCTTTTGTGGGCATCTTTCAGACTAAAGGAAAGACTGTGGGCCATTGGACTGCCCCACACCGACCCCCTGTCACTTCCAGCTCAGGGACGTCTTGCAGACCTGACACACAGGCTACTGCAGTCTGGTCACTGATGTGGCTCCAGGGCCACCTATGAGGACAGGCACCATGCTGGGAGAGAAGGGTCCATCCCATGGGGTGGGTGAATAGCCACCGTTGGCTATGGAGGAGAGTGGTCATGTCCCACACAAGTCACTCTGGTACATGCAGTGCCTGGGACTGACAGTGACATGAGGGCCAGTGGAAGAGGATGTGGTAAGGAAGGACCGGCCATAGCCTGGCGTCCTCACAGACTGACAGGGTGAGGGGTGACATTTGTTACTCATTAGGTCTCTGATGCTCAGGCAGTCGTGTTGGTTTGAAAAAGTGAACATTATTGCTCTAACAATCAATTGCTTCTCTGACAATGGAAAGACACTGGTTATTTTATCTTATGTACACTAAGATGTACTCTAGTAGATTCAACACAAATCTGGAGCTTTGGGCACAGCCAGCAATGCAACGTGAAATCAGTGTTTGACCCAGCATTTCAATAGGGTTAACTTTCACAGCCAGAATTTTTCAGAGGTGACTCTGTTCATGACATGATTTTAATTAGAAGGTATCTTATACCTGTAGGTTTCACTGAGATGCCGATTGGAATCTTGTGAAGTCCGAAAAGGTACTCAATACCACTGTACCCTCAAGAGGAAAAAAGGGTCCCATTAGATCCAGTATCTGGATTTAACAGCTTTAAGATGAATATTGTAATATTTCTCAGTTTCAACTAATAACCTGTTCTATAGGATGTCACAGTACTTGGGAAAACAAAAATAAGCAGGAGACACCTCTGTCATCAAATCAGCTTAGCAAATTTCTTTGCTACAAGATTTCTCAATCTTTACCATGTTAATGTTCATTGTAAGTTTGCAAGCAGGGTATATGGGGCATTTCTCTATTTATTGATGATAGAATGTCATTTTAAAGTCTCACCCCACAAGACACTGGTTTACATGGAATAAGCAATCTCCTGATAATAGTCATCACAGGCATTTTTTTTTCTTGCATTTTTACTATATAAATGATGAAACACAGTTATATTATTGCTCTACAAGATGGCTGCCCCATTTAGATGACCTACACATGTGGAAACAATATGTTTAAAACTTAAATCATCAGTTCTTCCCACTCCTTTAAAGCCAATACAGCATGCTTTTATTCTCCCCATTTCAACTGATGGAAGCAGCAAGTGGGTGTTTTGTAAGGACAGTACCTGAGAGTCCCCTTCATCTCAACTCTGACCTCCCCTCCCTGGGCTATGTGGTTGGCCACCATGTTGTGTTGATTCTTTTTTTTTTTTTTTAAGACTATTTATGTATTTATTTGAGAGAGAGAGAGGGAGGGAGAGAGAGTGCACATGCAGGGGGAGAGGGAGAAGTAGACTCCCCACTGAGCAGAGAGCCCCATGTGGGGCTCGATCCCAGGACCCTGAGATCATGACCCGAGCAGAAGGCAGATGCTTAACCGACTGAGCCACTCAGGCACCCCTGTTGTGTTGATTCTACCTCAATAAGGAAACTAAGCTTTTCTTTGTAAATACAATGCTCCTTTCTTTGGTTCAGGCTCTTAATATCTCTTTCCACTACTAGGATTTCCTCCACTGTGTTCCCATAGCAATTTGTACAAACTTTTTATGCACTTCAAAATTGCATGATAGTCACTGGAGTATCTGTTTCCTCTGCTAGACAGTGAATTCTGAGAGGGAGAAGGCTATGCATCATTATTTTTTATTTATTACTGTCGAGCCAGCTGCACTATACTCAGTAATGTTATTTAAATAGATAAATAAAGCCACACATGCCATTTACATCTTTTCAAGCCTTTTAAGACTAATTGGAGATAAACGAGTGAATCCCTGTTTGGACATGTGGCCCTTATTCCTCAGATTGGCAACTCATATTCAGAACAGAGTTTTCTAGTTCAAATTGCTAAAAATTTTGAATACATTTGAAAAAAAACCTATATCGAGAAAATGTATACAAAAATCTTTACTTCAATATATTTCTATTTTAGGTTTGTAATTTGATGGATGCTATTTAAATACGTAGAGTGAAATTTGAAATTTGAAAATTCTAGTCATATATCAATGAAGAAAAAATTCCTGAAAATATATAGGCACAGTATGATTCTATGTACATAAAATAAGTGTGTGCACATGAATACACACACACACACACGGAAGTAAAAGGACTAGAAAAGTGTCCCATAAAAAGTGGTTACATCCAGGGAAGGAGGGTGGTGAAAAGGGTGGTGGGGGGCAGTGGAGACATCAGAATCAGTTTTCCATCTCTCTCTTTTTTTTCTCTGATCCTCAACACTCTGGGAAAGCACTTTTGTTCACTTCTTCCACTCCCTAATTTGCTTATCAGCCTTGTCCATTCTGTCATCCAGCCCAGGGATTTGAGCTTTTAATTGCAGCAATCTTCTAATTCCGAATTCCCTGTGCCACACCCACTCCCTTTAAAAAAAAATTCCATAAAAACTAGTTTTTGTCTTATGGATATGATCAGCCTCTTAATTATTGGAGAATACAGTTTTAGCCCTTTAAAAATCTTCCGTTTGCTGCCTGGGTGGTTCAGTAGGTTAAGCGTCTTCCTTTGGCTCAGGTCATAATCCTGGGGTCCTAGGATCCAGCCCCGCCTCGGGCTCCCTGCTTGGTGGAGAGTCTGCTGCTCCCTCTCCCTCTGCTCCTCCCCCTCCTTGTTCTCTCTCTCTCTCTCTCTCTCTGTCAAATAAAAAAAAAAAAATCTTCCATTTGCTCTATTAACTCTGTAGTCTAGCATATCCTATTTGTTCCTGGGCATTGAGTTTTGATAATTTTCATGGTGTTGTTTTTCAAGTGTTTGATAATTCGAGATTGCCTACTCCTCTTTAGATTGGAAAATAACTGCTCTCTGATGCTGATGTACTTATTTGCTTCTGAGAGTGTGTGATGGCCTGAATGTGGGGGTGGGGAGGAGGAGGAATGAATGGTAGCTTTTGTTCTGCATGTAGAGGTAGCTTACCATTCATGGTTCCTTCCCTGGCCACATTCACTGCTTTATCCTGGGGCAAGGATGTCCATTACTCGTTCTTCGTTTACCTTTCAGAAATCCCTTACCATTTTAAAAAAATCTTCTAGTTTTTTAAATGATGTGGCAGAGCATGATAACTAAGACCCTAATGACTCTGGAATTAGGCTGTCAGGGACCAAATCCTGGATCTGCTGCTTACTAATTGTGTCAACTTGAATAAGTTCCTGATTTTTTTTTTTTTTTTTTTGGTGTCTCAGCTTTTGTAACTGTAAAGTAGGGGGAAATAATAGTATCCTTCTCATAGGCTTGTGGTGGGAATAAATATGTTAACTCACGTAACTAGTACCTGGCACACAGCAACCACTCATCCAATCCTCTTGAAAAAAAAAAATTACTTTTCTTTCATTTGAAGAGATTTTAGAATTGGGCCTAGTTTCCTGGGCTCAATCTACCCACCTGAGGCAATTCTCTTTTAATTTAATATTTGAATTCTCACTTGCTGCATGTACAACAGAACATGCATGTTTAAAAAACCATATCAGGGGCGCCTGGGTGGCTCAGTTGGTTAAGCATCTACCTTTGGCTCAGGTCATGATCTCAGGGTCCTGGGATCAAGCCCCGTATCAGGCTCCCTGCTCAGCCAGGGAGCTTGCTTCTCCCTCTCCCTTTGCTGCGCCCCCCTCCTTTTGTGCTCTCTCTCTCTTTGTCAAATAAATAAATAAAACCTTTAAAAAAATAAATAAGAAAACATATCAAAGTCCAGTTAGGAAGTGAACAAAGCAGTGTGCTTATTTTCCCTTGTGTTGAGATGATGATTTTCCCTGCCCCATGATAATGGATGTCATAAACAGAAGGCTTTGCAAGATGTATAGGCTTTTGATGCAAGATTTAGGAGCCCAGACATATTTTTCGTTACTCCTGCCAATAGTAGCTTTAAGGAGAGCATATCCTGCTGAGGGAAAAAAAAAAAAATCACAGTCAGGTGCAGATACTAACGTATAAATATTTGTGTTTAATGAATTTGATGTGGCTCTTCTTTGCTGTATCCATACAGACTTTGTGATCTGGCCTCCCTTATTTTTCTAATGTCCTTTTATTCTGCAATGCCTCCTCTCTTTCTGCAGTTCAGACTAGCCTCCCCGCTGGCCCATGAACTTGTTGGGCATCCTTCCTTTATAAGGGCTTTGCTTCTGCTCTTCCCTGGCCTGGATTATGTATCCTAGATGTTCCTGGCTGATTGCCTTGCTTCTCCCAAACTTCAACTCAAATCCCACCTTCTCAGTAAAGCACATCTTGTTTACCCCATTTAATACTACAACTGTGACCCCAGCAGTTTTCTTTTTCTTACCATACTTTTGCTTTTCTTCAAAAAATCTATCCCCTTAATACCATGCTAGGCAATTCACTTGTTCACTGTGTTCATTGTAATATAAGCTCCACAAAGGCAGGATATTTGCTCTGTTTGATGTACCCCTAGTGCCTAAAATAGTGCCTGGACCACAGTAAGTGTTCACAAAATGATTTGCAAATGACTGAGTAAACATGTAGCATAATGAGCAACTCACTAGGGCCAGGTATGATTTTTTTTTAAAAAAAAACCTATTCGTAGAAAAGGACAATCAAAATGTTGACAGTGGTGCCAATCCTACCATCACATTGTGAGATATTAAAGGGACCGGACCATCTTTGTTTGCTTCTAATAAGTAAAATATTTATTCGATGCCCAGGCATATTGGCAAGAAAATTAGTGACACATTACAATTAAGGGGATAGTACTTGCCATTTGTGGTCAATTTCAGGGGATCGGGTTGGGTAATCATGCCCTCTCTCAGCTTAAAAATCTCAGGAGATCTTCCATCATGCAATTGCAGTGATGCTGGGGCAGACACGCATGTGCTCTGTTATTTCTATTGCTGTGATCTTTTCTAACAAGTCTGTTTATTTTTGCTTTGCGTAGATGGATCCGTGGGTTTTACAAAGAGTCGATTCAGATCATTAAATCCTACACAAGGCTGAATAACAAAACAGAAAAATCTGTCCACAAAATGCTAAAATCCTTCCTCTGACTCAGAATCTTGCTTTTCTCAGTCTTTGAGTCATCACGTGGAAGATGGCTTTATTTGTTTAATTCCAGATTTATGATGCCTTTATC
The DNA here is from genome assembly GCF_054177405.1 of Leptonychotes weddellii. Taxonomy (NCBI): domain Eukaryota; kingdom Metazoa; phylum Chordata; class Mammalia; order Carnivora; family Phocidae; genus Leptonychotes; species Leptonychotes weddellii. The sequence continues at coordinate 17,251,172 of NC_138379.1, forward strand.
CTGAAAAGGATGTGTGCAAGGAGGAAGCATTTATTGGGTGAGAAAGACCAGGTTTTAATTTGGAAAGCCATAAAAAGCTTAAATGGTTTTCTCAACTTAGGATGAAAAAGAGAAAAAGAGAGAGAGAGAGAGCAATGACTGATAATACGTATTCTGGTGTTCTGTCTTAAAAGATTTTATGAATTTTTACAAAGCCAAAAAATATCCATAAGCAATGCTTAATATTAAAATAGGAGGAATAGGGAGAGGGGAGGGAGCAGGTGTGCATGGTCTGCTTTAGCTAGATGAGGAATGGGTATACTTCATGTTATACTACTCCAAAAGCTCTGAACTGATAAGAACCCATCATTTGAGGAGGGAGAGCAAGGAGCTGCTTTTAGGAGTGCTATGGAATGAGGGAAGGAGTTAAGCATCCCTGATATATTTAGGTCAAGCAACCCCATATATCTTCAACAGCCTCCCTGAATGTCATCCCATGTGAACGGAGTTAAAAACAGTATGCTTACTGTGAATGAAGTTTCAAGATAAATGCCATCCCAATAAACATATAATCTGTGGAAATATGTTCTTGATGAGGGAACATCAAGTGGAGTTACCTAGCCCTGTTTCCAATAAGCTTGCAACTCCTAGGTTCATGGGACTATGACTCGCAGGAATGACACTGGAAGGTACATTCTACAAAGATGTTAGGAGGAATCAAGCAAAGAATTTCCTCAAGAAGTGGTTGGCGGTGGTGTAGGAGCTAGATGTCTAGGGCTTGCAGGAGATAAAATTTATCTGTACCAGAGCTGCCATATTGGAATTGGCTGTTACACTTCTAATACAGCATCCAACACAATCAAATAAAATGATTGTTGCCACCTTTTTGTACCCTACTTCATTATCCTCTTCCCAGACTATGGAACCACACTTCTCACCCGTTCTGACTTCTGGCTGAAGTACTCGTAGGCCAGCCATTAAATATATAATCATGCCATTCCACCAAATCATGCTTTCTAATAGAAAATTCTTCAGACACAATCCTTTACATTCTGCTTTTTTTTTTTTTTTTTCTGGACCTTTGGAATGCCCCTTCCATGGGGAAAGTAGTCCCAATGAACAATGAAAGCATGTCATGCCATTGTATGACTGCATACATCTTAAGATGATAATGGCTTATTTCTTTTTTGCCAATAACATCAATTTGTTCTCTGGTGCATAGTTTTGAATGAGTGTTTACTAGAATGTTTTCAATATTGCTTCTTCCAGAAAAATGAAAGTATTCATTCAAACATTGCCAATTAAGCCATAACCCAATGCTTTCTTACTATACTGACTGCAAGATATTTTTGTACTTTAGGTAGTTAAAACTGAGTCTTGCAGTTAGTGGAATACAATATTTTATAATAAACTGACTTGTCTATCAAAAAAACCCCCCAAAACATTCATTTTTAATTTGCCTTATATGGAGCCACACACACACACACACACACACACACACACACGAAACCTTTTATTATTTTGAAAAGGTGTTATTGAAACTTTATAATTCAATTTAATTTTAATTCACCAGGTATTTTCCGAGCCTATGTTTTGAACTAGACACTGTGCAATGTCCTAGGGAAAGAGAAATTAATGAAAAATTGGTCTTCTCAAGGAACGATAGATATAAAAATGAATTTAATATATTTATAGTCATAAGGACCATAATGAAATTAAGTACACAGCCAGGGAGAGTACCGAGGAAGACATAAAAATGATACCTGGTAAAGGAAGATGGGCTAGGGAAGCTTTACAGAAAAGTTTGTTTTCTCTTGCATCCCCAACCTCCAGAACAGTGCCTGATATACAATGAGTCTTACAGAATTATGAGTCAGTTGTGAAGTCAAGGTGAAAGTTAGCTTTATGGGAGTACTAGTGTCCTGTGGCTGTTCTATCAAATTACCACAAACTTCGTGGCCTAAAATAGCAGAAATTTATTCTCTCGCAGTTCTGGAAGCCTGAATTCTAAAATCAGTTCGAGCTAAAAAGGGTATGTTGATAGGTCTGCACTGCCCCTAGAGGTTTTCGGGGGACAACCTATTCCTTGCCTCTTCCCTCTTCTAGTGGCTGCTGGCATTTCTCAATTTGTGGTCAGATTATCCTAAACTCTACTTCCATAGTCACCTTCCTTCCTCCTCTTCTATGTGGTGTCAAATCTTCTTCTATCCCTCTTTCATAAGGACACTTGTGGTGGCATTTAGGGCCCATGTGATTAATGCAGGATGATCTCGTCTCAAGATTCTTAATCACATCTGCAAAGACTCTTTTTTCCAAATGAAGTAACATCCCAGGGATTAGGATCTGATATCTTTGGGGCCACCATTCAACCCAGTACAATGGAAAAAGAAGGAGACCTTGAATACAGGCTTAAGGAACTATTGTGGTGCTAGCCTTGGTGTTAGTAAAAGAAAAGAAATACTGTGCCCCAAGATACCACTTCCAGTAAATTAATTTGGTCGTGATGGTGAGTACTTACACATAATGCCCTTCCTAGCCTGGGACAATCCCATATTATTTGCTTCCTAGAAATTCATTCTCTATTTATTCCAAACCCTATATAGATTCAACATTGTACTTCATATTGGAGGTTACTCATAGTCTCTTCTTTAGTTAAGTGGTGAAATCTCCCTGTACTCTGCTTCAAGCTTTTAATCATTCATTCATAAATTTCTTCTGTGCATATTTATTGAGTCAACAGTGTGAGCCATGTACTATGTTCTAGGGATGCAAAGATGGAAAGAAAAAAAATACTCGAGGGGTATCCAGCTCAGTTGACTGATGCCTTCAGGAATGTGCAATGTGCACTGGTAGCTCCCAGTTTGGTGTAATTTAATAGTGCTGTTATGGAGATGACAGTTTCATCAGATTCTTTTAGGGTACAGGAGTTTACAAGATCGCCTGGAGTGGGGCGAGAATCCCAGGCAGTTGGAGCAGCATGAGAAAGGGGCACAGTTACTAAGAATTATGGATTTGCAAAGCTACAAGTAGCTTGATTCACCTAGAGTATAAAATGGAATTGGTGGTGAGATGTCCATCGACAGATGACTGGATAAAGAAGATGTGGTATATATATACAATGGAATATTATGCAGCCATCAAAAGGAATGAGATCTTGCCATTTGCAACGACGTGGATGGAACTGGAGGGTATTATGTTGAGTGAAATAAGTCAAACAGAGAAAGA
>NC_138379.1:17254875-17280878 GCF_054177405.1 Leptonychotes weddellii
AAAAAAAAAAAAGATAAAAAAAAAATGGAATTGGTGGTGAAAGAGTACGGTGGAGAGGCAGGCCTGAGAGGACATGGAAAACCTTATTCTTTGTAGATAGGGATGAATCTTGAATATTAAAATGTAAGACATCCCTAACCTTATTACCTTAGTTTCCTGGTGACTAATGGTGTTGGTTTATTGCTATCAGAATTGTCCCCCCTCTTTCTGGAAAGGAGACCAACAACTTTCAGATGAAGTAACCTTTCAAAGACTGCCTGTTCCTAGAGTTTTCCTTTGACTTTGGTCACTTCTCTCTAATTTTGTACAGTATTATCTATTTATGAACCCTGATGGCTCTCTGGGCATCCATTAGTTTGGTATTAGAATGTTAAATCATGGAAATGTCTTGAAATATTCTCCCTCATATTTGAAAATATTTAGTGGCACAAATGGGTGCATTTTAGAGGTGAATTACCATGTGTACATTTGTAGATGACTTTTATGGCATTTTTTTTCTATGCTAACTAGACCTGGGTGCATAAAATTATACTTTCTCCTGTGGTGGCTGAAGATATTACTAATGCCTCCCACTGATCCAGGAGTTGAATTTCTTTCATTGCTCTGTGGGCCATCAGGCATCAAGGACTTCAAAGAAAACAGGGATTGAAATTTGGATTTTATAGGCTGGAAGAAGAGTCAGCCCAATACAGCAGACTGGTGTGGGCTGTGATTTGATCTAAGCCTGAATTTAAATCTGTGTTCTAACTATATTGCTACCTTTGTGACTTTGGAAAAGTCTTATCTCTCTGAGTATCAATTCCTTATCTGTAAATGAGGATAACAATGCAGTAGGTATTGTCAACAACTATTCACATAGCTGTGGGCAGTAAATGGAATCCACAGGGGCACCTGGGTGGTTCAGTCGTTGCGCATCTGCCTTCGGCTCAGATCATGATCTCAGGGTCCTGGGATCGAGCCCCACATCGGCTCCCTGCTTGGCGGGAAGCCTGCTTCTCCCTCTCCCATTCCCCCTGCTTGTGTTCCCTCTCTCGCTGTCTCTCTCTCTCTTTCAAATAAATAAATAAATAAAATCTTAAAAAAAAAAAAAAACAGGGAATCTACAAGAGCTAGTGACTTCAATCGTCTTTTTACTACCTGTGGACCTGGAGAGAGTGTTATGTAATCTTAATCTGAACCTGAAGTTGCCAAGAACTATGAGAAAAGTGCTACCTAACTGTCCAGGGACTCAGCCAGCTATGACCACTGCAGGAAGGGAGCCAGGGATATACATACCCTGACCTTTTTCTCATTCTTCCTCCTGATGCTAGTTTTCCCCATTGGTTGAGGTCAAGTGAAAGCCATAGGACAAGGGGACTCATAGTCCGCACAAATTCACAGATAAGGATGGAGAAGGATGAATAGTGGATATGTCTGGGCAAATGGAAGCTGTCCCCTGCCTAGTACTATCTACTTTCTGGGAATCTATGAGAAATAATAAAATAACACATGCAAAGTATTTTGCACTGGCCTTTATAGGTTAGTCATATATATATATATAGTTTATTTTCTTGCTAAATTTTTCATTAAAAAGGTTTAGCTGTTAGTAAAATGCCGTCTTTTTAAAGATTTGTATTTATCTATTTCCATAATTATCTATTGGAAATCTTGCTCAGAGTCCCAAGTATGACCTTCTTGGGGCCACTGTGTGCAATGGTTGTTTATAGAACATGGGGTAGAACTAGAGGGACCTGGATTTGAATTTGCAGTTTCATCACTTCATGTTGATGAGACCTTTCCAAATTGATTAACTTCCTTCAGCCACATTTTTCAGTTGTCAGTGAAGGAGGCAGATCAGCACTCCCTCGTGAGTTTGCTGTGAGATTCTGTGAGTGCATGCTTGAGCCACACCACACAAACTCTGGCCCTGTGTGCTCCCTAAATTGTCCATTTCCTCCCTCAAGTGGCTGCCTTGTCCTGCACCCTTCATCGTGACGTAGAGTGTTAGACAAGAAGATATTTCTCTAATGATTTCAATGCTGCACATTCTACCTAAAAACTGAAACACCCGTTGTGCTTTATCTACCTTTTATATAATCAACAGTAATAAAGATTCTGCAGTCAGAATTTAGTTAATGATTTTGCTGTGAGGAGCTAAGCTGAGGAGAAACTTGTGCAGCTCTTTCTTAACAGGAGGGTCTCCTGTGGAGTTAATGGATCGCAGAAACTTGTTAAATCAGTAGACAGATCTCAGAGACCCAAACTACAAAGAGATATTTTATTAGACGGTGTGTATATGAAGCTTACTGATGGCAGTAAAACTGATTAAGTTGTACTTGCTTTGTGTGTCTGTGTTGAGGGAGGGGCTCTGGAAAGATCTCCACCAAAATATCAATGGTACTTGTACCTCAGTGATTACAGTAAGGGATACTTCTTTTCCTTTTTTTTTTTCCTTTATCTGGATATATTCTTTCACCTTGCTTTATTAGCAGAAGGAAAAGTAATAAAAATTATTTTACTCTAAATTATGCTTTTACAAGAAAAATCAGAGGACATACTCAAGAAACAATAGGAGAGATTTAGATTACAGTTGGAGAAAATTATCTCTAATTTTTGAAAAATAATTATTGAGTCCCATGTTCAAAATATGGGATAGCATCATTTTCTGATAAAGTTTTTTTTTTTTTGAGAACCTACTATAAGCTGGCTACTAGAGCTAGATTTAAGTAGGCATCTAGACTTGTAGACAAATATTTACATTATACTAGCAGTTTTTCCAGCTAAGTAGAATGACATGAAAAAGAACATCGTAATTAATTTTTCTGAGTGTGTCAATGGAAAATGGCATTTTTGGGGAATCTTGAAGTTCAAGTCTGATTTTGGTGGCAAGAGTAGGGAAAGAGCACAGTAGTCAGAGGGAGGGCTGCAAGTAAGGTGTCGATTGCATCTGAGTGAATGATGCACTTAAGATATGTATAGTCTGTAATGAAATTTATAACTCCTGACTTTTAAGACCTGTATAGACAAATGCATTTTTCAAGGATGATTTAAATGTAGCATTTTATGAAAGGAAGACGGGAAATTAACATCTGCTCTGTTGAAAAGAGGACACAGAGACATAGAAAATTATATGATTTTGATAACAATGTTCAGTTGACCTTATCTTAGCTAAATTAAGAACCTATAGGTGGTCAGGGTGCTTTTCTAACTAGGCTTAGCTTCTCTTTCCTGATTTTTCCCTTCACTTCTGATACTCCTTTACCCACTAAGCCTCCACAGTTACAGAGTGCTAATCCCTCCAAGAAATTTCCATGCCAGAATAAGGCCAACCTAGCAAAACTCTACACTTCCCTCTTCTCTGCCCATCCCACATGTCCCCTGGAAGCCTCTTTCACCCCACAGATTCCCTGAATTGGAATCAATTTTACCTTTCCCGGGGCTGCATTGAAACAACATCAAACATCAGATAATGGAAGTTTTCTTCATCAATTCAGGTATTTGTCCACATATTCTTTGGGGATAGGCCCAGGACATGAGTTAGCAATGTCAAAGAGGGTTGGAGATCTAGCTCATGTGGATGATGTACCTGCATGGGTAATAGTAACAGCTAGCATAATTATCACTATGTGTTAGGCACTGGGCTGACCCATTTTGCATAGAATACCTCATTTAACTTATGAACTCTATGAGATAAATGTCATTATTCCCATTTTATAGATGGGAAAAGACTCAGCCAAGGTCACATACTAGTAAGTGATAGGACTGGAATTCAAACAGCAACTTGATGAGCTCTTTCATGGTGTACTACACCTGTTGTTTGGCCAGAAAGCTTGTCCAGAACTAAGTTCTCTCGTTACTTCTTGGGTAGTTTAATGAGGTGTATATTTCAGAAGAAAATAAAGACCATCAAGGTTCATTTCTGTCTTCAACTTTGCATACAATTTTCCAAAACAAGGTGTCCTAGACAGTATTGGCTATTAAGGGCTAAGTCCATACCTTATTTTCCACAGCTCCAAATCAAGTTTGATGTTTGATTCAATTTGCATTTCTTTAATAATGAATGATCTCAAGCATCTTTCATGGGCTTATTTGCCATCTGAATATCTTCCTTGGTGAAGTGTCTAATTCTCAGAGCATCAACATGTTCGTTATGTCTAGATTTGTAATAGTCCAAAACCAATATGTGTGTAGGGTTCACACTAAAAGATTTATGATAAACATCATGTCTCTGGCATCTCAAGGTTTTATTTCTCTAATTCTCTCCTAGACCAGGGGAAAAGAGCAGCTTAAACATGGAATAGACTGATATATCAAGCATAATATTGTTCTATCAATTTTACCAGCTAAACACTGACCCTGATACGTACAGCTAAATGGCCTTTGCTTTTTATTTAGCTAAATGCATTAATGACCCCTCTGAAGCTATTTTTCTTAGTGAGCCCCTGTGAGGGATCTGGATGCTAAGAAATTCATCATCCATCTAAGAAATGATGACATCATCTAGGGAGTTAAAAAAAAAAGAGAGAATATATTTTGGATAAAAAAAATAATCAGAAGATGAGAAACACGGGAAAGATAGTAACACACTAATTTGTACAAAGGCAAATTTATTCTCATTTGGATAATTATTAGGTGATTGTTTAAAAGTTGAAATCTCTCACAATCTATAAAACAGAATGAAGTAAGGGTTTGGATGGGACCACACAATCTTCAATTTGAGGAATCCATTTTCAGTCATAAACTCATACAGGTTTTGGAGTGAGTGAATTTGTCTCTCAGAAGTTCCCTTCCACAGATGAGGAGATTGTCCCCAGAGACCAGCTTGCTATGTGGCCTTGGGCTAGTCATATAGTTGATTGCCATATAATGCCTAGGTATCTTTTTTGATTTTTTTTTTCCCCCTGAAGGGAGCACTCTTTCAAATGCATCACTGAGGGGAAAGGGAAAAAAAAAAAAACTGTTTAGAAGACTGGTTTTTCCACTCTGGAAGGATGAATTTTTGAAGGTGGTAGGTGTATTCCAGGAGTTAGCACATAGCTTGCTCCAGATCAGGTCCTGATTAAATATTTAAGTGAATGAGCTGAGGAAATACGATGATCAAGTTTCTTAATCATATCCTTCTTTCACTCGTAAACAATGCAAAGACACTGGTGGAATTACTGGGTTCATTGCTTTTCTCTTAGCAGCAGACAACTTGTTAAAAAGGAATTCTAGATTCAGTCAAGGAAATGTTCACCTGTGTTTAGAGCAAAATGTTGCCTGCAGTGAGAAGGGAATGAGTCTGTGTCATCCACAAGCAGTCTGGTCAATTAAGCACCTGACTCCAGGGTGGACTGATGGAGCTCTTAACCTTGAGAGTTGATAAGGAAATATTATTTCTTGTGGTTAAGTTAATACAGAGGAAAGTTAAATGACCCAGGCTAAGACTAACAATGAGCATATTCTTCATTCATTCATTTAATGAATATTTAATACAAGGCCACTATTTGCTGGATGCTGGGGCTATATAAAAAATGCAAAGTAAAGTATCTGATCTAAAAAAGATCATATCCTATTAAGCAGGATAGAATCACAAGTTGTTAATTATAATAAGCTGTAATTTCATAATGTTGGTTTTCCCAGAGTCTTGTGATATACAGGGGAGGAAACGGTTTACTTGTGAAGGATACAGATTTGAAGAATATTTTCAAAAGATGTGTGATTTGACTGTGGCCTTTGAAGGATGAGCAAAATTTTTGCCAGTGAAAGGAAGACAAGACTTCGTTCAGGATTAAACCTTCTGAAGTTTTTCAATCACTTAAATTTTCTAAACTTTATGATTTTCAGTGAAACAAATGACATTAAAACATTCAGTAAATGCCAGCTCTGCCAAGGACGGTGCTAGGTAAAGGGCTTGCAGTGATCCGAGTACTATCCCTGTGTTTATAGTCAAATGTATAGTCCAGAAAGGGAGGCAGTGATGGACAGGAAAAATTACCATAGAATAGGGTCAACAAATTTTTTTGTGTGTGTGAAGAGTTCAGTAGTAAGTATTTTAGGCTTTGTGAGCCATAGAGTTTTTGGAGGGACCACTTGACTCTGTCATTGTAGCATGAAAGACGTTGTAGACAATATGTAATGAATGGATGTGACTGTTTTCCAATAAAACATCATTTATAAAAATGAACAGCAGGTCAGATTTGGACCATAGATTGTAGTTTGCCAGTCCCTGAAATAGAGTCTAATAATTTCATAATAGATGCAAGAAGGAAGGAAATTTGATGACTAATTATGCACATTTAAAAAAAAAACACATAGTAGATAAGAAGAAATGATCAGCTTTGTCAACCTAAATAAAGAGGTAACCTGAGGCAAGCACAAATGATTAGAAATTGAGTTTCCTGGGGAATAGAAGAATTACAGTTCAGGAAATGCATGCTGTATAGCAAGCTTCAGGCAAGTCCTTTGGAGATTTGGGTGGACTGTATTTCTGGACAAGGAGTGCAAAAGAAGTCCAGCCAGAATCCAAGCAGTAAGTTCATTGGCTTGAGGATTCGGAGAGATTCTTGGTAGATGTTCACTGGTCAGGAGATTAGCCTCTGTCTTCTATAATTCAGACATTTAATGGAAATCAGTGTCTCACTTCTTAAGTTCCATTTTTCTGAAGCACATGCAGGAGACTCTCCATTTCATTACCTGTGGTTCCATTTTAGATTGCAATCCTTTCACAGCTTCACTAATAAAGAAATTCAAATGAAAACAACCTTGTGGGATGAGTTTTCACCCTTCAGATGAGCCAAAGGTTCAAAAGTATGTCGATGCCAGAAATTGGCAAAAGTGTCTAAATTTGTGCGATTCTTCTTAAGAACCATCTTGCAAAAGCTAAATAAAACTTTAACATGCATAGAGCTCTTGGCTTTGATTGTACACTTTGCTCAATACATTACTTTTTTTCCCCCTTTAGGCCTCCTAATCATTATGTGGGACATGTTATTACCACTATTGCACAAAAGAAGAAATTGAAATTCCAACTCGCTAAGTTGCTCACTTAGCATCAGAGACAGGATTTGAACCTCAGCAATCTGCCTCTAGTCTTAGTCTTCGACACACTGTATCATACCAGCCCCCTGCTAGCAAAATTTGATGTGTGCATTCTTTAGATTTCAGTGACTTTACAGCCAAAAATTTATCCAGAGAAAATATGACAAGTGCACAGGATTTAAGTGCAAAGGATACGAAACTCTTTAAACATCCAGCGAGGAGGAATTGCGTAATGAAAGAATAATTCATCCACACGATTAAATATAAGATAGCTTTGGAAAGGGTGAAATAGAGCTACTGTTATAGATATGAAAAGATGACTATGTTACAGATTGAATAACAAAGCAGGCTCGGCATTAATTTGTATTGCATGACCTCCTATATATATATATAATTAATATATAGTATGTTAATGTATGGATACACTGGAAAGGCTTGAGAGATATGCAATAAATTCGTGCCAGTGCTTACGCAGTGGGAGTGAGGTAAATGTGTGACTCTGTATGTGTCTGGATACATGTAAGCAAATATACCTGATTTTTTTTTTTTTTTTTTACCAGTTTAGGATAGTTCTGTTTAAGGGGAAAAATTAGGAATAAGCTCTTTGTTTCCCATTGTGTGTTATTTCCTTGGACTCTGAACTGGTGTCTGGAGTTTTGTCCTCTGTCGAATCACATTTCAATGCCCATTTGCTGCTCTGAGGCTACCTTGGAAAGCAATCACTGTGTACCCTTGCTTACAGCCATTTTATTCCCAGCTGAAAGCTAAAGCAGAGCAGTCTGAACATTACACTCCATCTTGAGCATCTCTGGTTTATGGTTTCATTCACTTTTGTTCAACATCATTTCCATCTTCCCTTATGCCTCAGTGGGATATAGGTGAGGTGATAGAGTTGAAATGTCCCTGGGTGTCCTCTGGTTTGAAAATAGTGATGATTGCAAGTGACATTGAGCAAGTGGCTTCCTTTAAGTTTTCTGGTTCTTGCAAACTCTACAAAGTATGCTTATTGAACTCAAAAAAAGGGTGCAAACAAGTTAATAATTCATTTGGCAATGCTGGAAGTGATGACTGGAAGCTAACTTTAACCAGGATATGACAGAATAACCTGAAAAGGATACATTACATATGAGGTACAGAGACCAGTCTTGCCTCTCAACTAGTGTTTCTTAACCTTGGCAGCACATTTGCAACAACTAGAAAGCTGGTAACAAATTTCGATGGTTTCATACCCAGAAAGTTTGATTTCATTAGTCTGGGGAAGGACCCAGATAATGATGTTATGGCTTGAACATTTCCCAGGTAATCGTGGTGTGTAGTTGGGATTGAGAAACACCAGTCAAACTCCTTTATTTTGGGGATTACCTTTTGGGTGAGATATTTTAGAGAACAAATCTCCCAACTTCCTGATTGGTTTATCTCTCCTCTTCAGCAGTAGAAACATCACGGAGGTGCCTCTGTTATCAGTGTTTTGAACCTATTCACTTTTGTTTGGATTCAATAAAACGTTGAAAAAGCTTTGAGTATGAGTTGATGTTAGCAGCCCTTTTTAAAAATTTTTTTATTTATTTACCTATTTATCAGATCATGCTTTATTCCCAAAAGAGTTGAAGGTCGCATAAATACTTGTACTAGTACAAAGTAGGTGGTATTCCTGATCCTTTAACTGAAGTTCTTTCTTATTAGTTCTGAAGAATTAATCATTTAAAAAAGATGCCCTCCTGTTGCTCAAATGCATTGTCTTATTTTTTGAATTTTGCTTCAATTTCATCACATTTGTCAAAGTTCAGAATCAGAGTCATTTAAACATGTTATATTGCACACTGGCTTCAGAGATATTATGGTGGTATTTTCAACGAAACAACCTTCCTTCTTTATCTCAGACTTTTCCCTCCGTCTCCCCTCTTTTGCAACCAAAATAAAATGGCTAAGGTGAGAATAAGAAAGGGATAGGTCTGAAATTTTTTTTGAAATACAAAGATTTAAGTTATCCTTATGAAAAAGATCTATTTTATTATTCTACCAATGATCAGAACATATTTCTTGGCTTCTGAAATAAATGACACAAACTCTGCTTTTCTGTACTATAAATGGGGAAATGCTTGTTTTTGTTAAACTATATTTGTATAAGTCATTACCATAGTAGCTTAGCACTTTGACAAGCACATGATTTTAACACAAAACAACTCCAGTTCTGCAAGTTCAATTTTAATGTCTTTTATATCAAAACAGAGCACTTTGATTGATTTTCATTTGTGAGCCATTTTTTTGTTATCAGAGGTAATCTAGAGTTTATCAGGAATGCCCACTCAGTCTCTCTGCAATTAGTCTTTATGATTATGCACAAAGCTCAACAGCACATTGGAATCTCATTCCAAAGAGTAGAAGTTCTCTGTCTCATTCTAACAAAGATGCAGTCAGCAAGTTCCTAAGAGCATCGCATCTCTAGTAACCACTAGACTATTTGTTCCTAAAGAATAGCTCCCAGACCAGCAGTATCAGCATCACCTGGAAACTCATTAGAAAAGCAAATTCTTGAGCCCCATGCTAAACCTACTAAATCAAAAACTCTGAGAGTGGGTCCCAGCACCTTAGGTTTTAACAAGCCCTCCAAGTGATTCTACTATACCATAAAGTTTGAGCACTGCTCTTCTCTATATAAGCTCCCTGAAGGCAGGGATCATGCCTGACCCATCTCTCCTGTATCCTCAATGTCTAGTATAAAGAGGGAATTTTTGAGTAAGTGGAAGAATCTACGAGCCATACCAGGAGTTGCAAAACTATTAACTAAGAGTAGGCCCATGCTTGCCGATACCTGTAAGATTTGTGATGGCAAGAAATCAGGATGAGCTTAGTTGGGGCTTTCATGAACGTTAGTTCTCCAGGTAAACCAAAGAATGATGTCAGGTCTATGATTTGTTATTAAATGCTTTTATCTTTTGTAAATCTTGCCTTGATCAGTACCATTTTCAGCTATGATTTGTATTGCTATTAATAAGTAGACTAATCCTTAACAACTAGTATTTGACTTGATATTGTACTTAAATCATGGCCAGTGCATTAATTCTCCAATAACATATCTGATTAGGTAGAGATGGATTAAAATTATTGTCATTTAGTTGATTGGATTGAAGCCTTAGGGTAATACTTTTCAAACATTCTTTTTTTTTTTTTTTTTTAAGTAGTTGAATCCTTTCCTTTAAGTGAAATTTTACTCAGAAGCTTTATATACCAAATAGTTGAAATAGTGGCTCTGTTCAGAGTACAGTGAAGATATTGCTAACAGCCTCCCTTGTTGGCTGTATTGGAGACTTTATGTGGTCTTGGCTTGGAGTCTGGGGTCATTGAAGATGAAAGAAGCACACTTTAAAATGCCTTGTACTAGAAGAACACTTTCTGACCTGTGCAGTTTCATTCGATGTTTATACAATGCTTTATACTTTGCAAAGCACTTTTGCTTTGAAATCACTTTTAACTGTTGTTTATAACCAATGATTCATGTCAATTGTGACCCTACTAGGACTACTTTGAGAAATCTGGGTATCATAGATAGTATTCCTGAGAACTTTCTGACCCTCCATGCCCAAATGGTAAAAATATGTTGTTGTTGTGTTTCCCCCCCCCTGGATTTTTCTGTCCCCCAACAACTAATGGAAGACTGTCTTGCCTGGGCATTTTGCTGTGTTTTTTAATTCCTTAGCAATTTCTTTTGTGTCAAATTAATGCAAACCCTGACTTAGGTAAGGAGAGACTTTAGGGAGAGGAGGGCTATACCAAGGGGGAGAATGCTCAGACCAGGGACTCTGCAAGCATCTCAAAGTTAAGCAGAAAGATGATTTCTTTTCACAAGAAGGAGTCAACAAGGCTATAAAGAACTAGGTGTGGGAAATGTGATGAATGAAGTGAACAGTTGGAGGTAGCCTTATTAGACAGGAAATCAGGGAATATTTCCTCCTGAAGTAGGACTGATCTTGGGAGTTGTTAAAGAAAATTTGTGTGCTGGCTCAGCCTGAAGGTGGACCAATGTTTAGGGATCTCAGGGAAGGGGAAAATCTTAACCAAAGTTTGGTTAACAAACATTTTGTTCTGTTTGATCAGTGTTGATAAAACGGTTCAGCCAACCATTTATGAAGCAAAAAAAAAATTGGAGAGTCTATGTCTGACGCTGTCATAGGTAAACATGGGGGCATCCTTGGATCTTACCTAAGTCTTGTGGGGAAGGATGCTTCCATATAGTAAGGTGTTTCCCAAACACAAAAATGGTAGATGGTGCGATTTCTTTCTTTCTTTTTTTTTTTTTTTTAAAGATTTTATTTATTTATTTGAGAGAGAGAGAATGAGAGAAAGCACATGAGAGGGGGTAGGGTCAGAGGGAGAAGCAGGCTCCCTGCCGAGCAGGGAGCCCGATGCGGGACTCGATCCAGGGACTCCAGGATCATGACCTGAGCCGAAGGCAGTCGCTTAACCAACTGAGCCACCCAGGCGCCCCAGATGGTGCGATTTCTTAACCATCACTGCTTTCCAGGATCATAGGGCTTGGATAAAATTTAACATTGTTATCTGTTATATATCTTAATTACTCCTCATTAAGTGAAATAGGTTTTTTTTTTTTTTTTGCACTTTTATAGATAAAGAAGCTTAAACACTATGCTTGACATCACAATGCAAACATTCAGATCCAGAATTTTAATGTTCTATCTGAAATTGGGGCTGGTTTCACTCTGCTATAATGTTATGGAAAACACTGAGATCAGGGGAGATGGCTAAAGGGTCATTGTATAAACCAGGAGCTTGGAACTGCATAAGTCAGAAAGCACTTTCCTAGAACCAGGTCATTGGAATTATGCTTCCTTCAGTTCCAATGCCCCAATCACCCCAGCACACACAGTCTTCAATATAGCCAGAGGGGAGGCTGCTGGCCATATCCCCAACCCACTCCAGGCAAAGCTGCTTTAACTGTTTGGCATATAGAGTTTCTTACTAAAACTTCATTTGAAGAAAGGGATCCAACTGCTCAAAAACTTTTTGCAAAGTATTAACCTAAGGCTTCACTCTGACCCAGAACATTTCCTGGATTAACTTGAGGATTCTGCTGGTGCAAGTCCTAGATTCTCGAAGTTTTAATGGACTTCTCGGTGCTTGGATAACCTATTGATCCAAGCTCCATTTTCTAAGTCTACTTTTATTTACTCCTAAACTTAAGCTTTCTTACTTGCCTGTATTTCTCCAGTCTCATTATCACTGCCATATGTGGATCTCCATCTTTCCATGCTGCTCATGGCCAATTTTACTATATAGCCATCTCCTACCTGGGTCAGAAGGTTCTAGAATATTATGTCCCAGAGAACAAATGCCACCTCATGATTACAGATATGAGCAAGTGTATTATGTAAAGAAAGGCACAGCTTCATTGATAAAATTTACATTGCATGAAAGTACCTTGCTATAAATTAGTTCTACCTCTGTAACCATTGTTCTCTCTGGTTATCATTCTTAACTTAGAGTTGATTCCAGCTATAAAATCTTGTTTATTTATAATTATTTTCTGCTTATTTTTAGGAATAGGTTTTAAGTGCTCAACCAAATAAGAAAGTAGCATATTGTATATGGCTTTTAACCGTGTCTGCTTTTTCAGAAGATAAATGCAGCTGTTACATACTCCTTTCTTAAAGCAAAATAAAAAAACCAGTCCCAAATAGCTTCTGAACATAATCAGACATAGAAGGATCCGTTTACATCTAACATGGCTTTTAGAAGGAAGCAAAGTGTTCGCAAGATTTAGAAGCTCTCTCTAAAAATGTTCTTTGTTTTGTTTTAAAAGGAAGTTTAATTACAAAGAAAAGCTCTAGTCCTCCCTTGGGGAATAGAATTTTTATAATGATAATAGTCTTTTCTTGTAGTAATTCTTTTATAGATAAAGAACGCTTGTATTTGAAGCCCATTAGAACTTACTGAAATGCATATGTCCCCAGTGGGTTTTCAGAATATCTATTTAGGGAGGAAGATTGATACAATCATGAGAGCTGACATCTGGTACAATTGGATAGTTACAGTTTAGGCTCCAGAGGTCTTTTTAAAATGACTTCTAGAGATTGCCTTATACATATTTTGTTTACAGGAATATCATGAATCTCAGGTATCATTTTCATGTCCTGTTTAACCAAATCTCTTTTTCAATATTCAAATCAGATGATGCAGGGTTTCCCATCCTTTTATAATGTAAGTCCACCATGCTATGGAAGTGTCCTTACCCAAGGAGTGTCAATGGGGTTACTGAATCTGCCCTCACCTGTCACCTGCTAGCACCTTAGGCAGGAGGCCAGGAGACTACACTGATTCTCACTTGTCATGACTATACTGCTGACCACTCACAATCTGTTTCTCCCCTTGGTGTCCCACCACCATCAGTACCCGCACCAATTGCAGCTCATGGATCCAGCCCCCTCAAGACATGGAACCTTGCTTGACCATCTGAAGGCATACCTCTGTTCAAAATAACTACAGGGAAGGCCTGGAGAGGTCAGGGTAGGCTAGTGTCCAGCATATGGATCTGATTGCTCCAACTACAAACTTGTAGTCATTCCCTTGGTTTCTTGGGAATTATGCAATGCTCACTAACACTAGAAACCATTTGTGGAGTTCAACTCAGAAACTGTGAAGCAAGTTAAGTAAGTGAATGAAAGAAGTAGTAGAAGCCCTCCCTAGAGCTCTAGTGTAAGAGCTTTATTTGATTAACAATTCCACTTCATACAACCATTTTCCAGGTGGTATGCCTAGGCCAAGGGAGAGAAAAGGAGAGTTGGTTCCTGTACTAGCCTGTTTAGCCTCCCACCTCCATTCAAAAACCAGAGGCAGCTCCTCACACTGCTCCAGATTGATGGACAGACTGTCTTTAGAGTAAAGTTCCTTCTTGAGACATTAAAAAAAAAAAAAAAAATTACCAGAATATATTTTGCACTTAGAGAGAAATGTTTGAAGGCTGACAAAAACGACAAAATCGTTGGTAGATACCTTGTTCGTTTTATTTATCTTGTTTCTTCCACATGTTTCCATGAGTCAACTTTCATCTGAACAGCTCTAATTATATATTTTGGTTGTAGTTAATTTAAATCTCATAATGCCCACCTGCTAGCACCCTCCCTTTCATGTTATTAACAATGGGGAATATACTCTTTTCAACTATTCTAGGACTCAAGTAAAGTCATTGTCTCCTTATGGATGTGTTTTTTTTTTTGGAGATGAAAAGAAAATGCTTTAAAAGCATATGAATGATCAGGGAGAAAACAGTTTTTGTGCCATGGCTGTTGTTAAAAATGATGGCCATACAATATAAAATATGACTATTTCCCGAAAATGCATAGTATTGTGTGTGATATTAGTCTTAAGTATATGGTCATTCCCCTCATCCATCCTGGGTATATAAGTTTTTGGAAGAAGGAATTCAATTTGTGATGGTCCCTTTAAAGAGCTCTTTAAGACTGTCAGTTAAAACCTGATATTTTATTCCCATTATGACACAAAATGAATCCAGTGAATAGCATGCTCAAAGGTAGAGCACTGGCTTGTGGCAGAGGGGGCTGGTGTTGAAGCAACAACAATTCTTGGTAGGCAATGTGTAAATGCAAATTCTTAGATCCAGGAACTAAGCTGAGTGAATAGTTGGGTTGTAGAGAAGAAGGAAATATGCAAAATCAGGAACCAGAAAGGCAACATGGGTCCAAATAAGAAATAGACTGATCTGGGAAGAATTCAATCCAAACCAGAAGCCAGGACAGAAAAAGACTCCAAGTCCAAGTAATGTCAGTTATTTGTACCTTTTCATTTCAGACTTTAAATTTGAGTAACTGTTGTCAGAAAGACAATATTAAAACACAGGGCTGAAAAATGCCCTACTTAACATTTTTCAAATGTGCCCCCTTTCCTTAGGATATAGTCCAGATTCTTAACATACCACTTAACAACATACACATTAGAATTTGTATATTCTCTACCCTTCTAACTACATTTGTGGCATTCCCATCCCTTTTACTTATCTGTACAGTCTAGACTGAATTGCTCTCCTGAAATGTAATATGAATTTTACCTCTGCTCCTTTGTACATATTGTTTTGAGTGTGTGTGTGTCTTTTTTTCTTTTTCCTTTTCCTCTTCTTCCTTTTTTTTTTTTTTTTTGTTCCTGGACCACTCTAGAATACCCCTACACACCCTTATAGCGCCAACCCCCCCACCCCCGCCAGAAGTGTATCTCTAGTGCTTGGTATAGAGGCCAAGAAATCACAAATTGTCTTATTTCTTTATCTGTTAACTGTAGTTGGTTTCACTCATTAGAATGTAACTTGGTAAAAGCCGAGGAAGAGTCTGTGTTATTCTTCACTATGTATCTACTTCCTAGAATACTACCTGGTATGTAAGCAGGCACTTATAAGTATTTGTTGAATAAGTGAATGAATGGGTGAATGGATAGATTAATGGATGGTTAAGTGGATGGGTGAATGAATGGATGGAGTATCTAACTAATGGTTATTTTTTAGATGTAAATGAAAGCTTAAAATTGCATTGGGTGCAAAGGGCATGCACTCAAGGAATCAGATCTAATGCTCCTGGTTATCTGGTTAATATTGTAGCCAGAATGTTTCTTGACTTTTGTATGTAAAAATGATTCCATCTCTGGAGGTTGAAGAGGCACTAGATGTTTCTGAGTAATTAGAACTCATTGCATAGCAAGATAGCCATTCAGAGAATGGTAGAAGGAAGACATGCTGGTATTTTTATTGAGCATCTATTATGTCAGGCACTGCTTCTGGGGTTAATAAATATTCTTATCTCCTTGTTATCACGAAGCATATATTATTAGTAGCATTATTTCAGATTTTATATATAACACTTATATATGTGTGATCTATATGAGTCAGTAGTATAGTATCACTGGGATTGAAGTCATATCCCAGAAAGTCCAACTGATGTAAAAATATTTCAAGTCTTTGACTTGTATATTTCACTCATTAAAGGCGTAGTTAATTGACAACTATACTTGTTAATATTCCTTTTTTTTAACCACATAACTTGGATACTCCCAAATGCCTCACTCTTTCTCTTCTGTCTAGTCTTGCTGCTAAATTTCATTTTCTTTCTCCAGCACTTCTGTTTCTTACTGTTTTGCCTTTCCTCCCCTTTTCGTCACAAAGGCCCCGAAGAAACTGCCAGCCTAAGCAGAAAAGGGACATAGGCAAGAGTTTGCAAAATTAGTTTTTTAGCAGGTTGAAAGAAAGAAAAAGTTATTTTCTTTTCTGTCACACAGAGATAAAGGAGCTACAATTCTTACATCACTTGTCCATGTTAATGAGCCATGAAGTATGATTAGAATCAGGAGTAGGTCTGTGTGTGCATGCATGCATGTACACGTGAGAAGGCAAAACTCTTTTCCATATATCTTAGTGAGTCCTTGATATACTGATTTTCATGGTGAGATAATTTTATCTCCATCTCACTAGCTTTCAAATAACAAGACATGCATTACTGAAAGGAGTGGATATGCGTATTCATGGCACTTTGTTGATTTTGTTGAATTGTTAGGATGGAGGATCTTTCTTTTCACCCAGCTGTTAGGGGTTGAATTTTAGTCCCCCCAAAAATAAGTTGCAGTACTAACCCCACTTCCTCAGAATGTGACCTTATTTTGGAACAGATTACTGCAGATGTAATTAGTTAAGATGAGGTCATACTGGAGAAGGAGGGTGCCTAATCCAATGACTGGTGATCTTGTGAGATTTGGCAAGGAAAGCTCCTTTCCTCCAGGCATCAGAACATAGCCCTTTTAACGCCTTGACTTTGAACTTCTAGCCTCCAGAATTATGAGATAAATGGTTTATGTTATTTTAAACCAGTCAGTTTGTGGTACTTTGTTACAGCAGCTCTAAAAAAACCAATACACCAGTTTTTAAGACAGATCACTTGGGGACATTATTGACAGCCCAAGGAGGAGATCCGACGATGATCACTAAGCTGGAGACATTCAAGAGGACTCTTAAGGATTTCTCAAAAAATCAAGGAAATTTTAGCTACGTAGAAGTTGGTCCTTCATCTTCATCATGTCTCCCTAGATGTTCTCTAAGCTGTTTCTGCTCCTGCCAGTGGGTAGCTGTCAACCTTGGAAGGGTAGTGTTGCAATAGATGAGGGAGCACAGAGAGGAAGATAAATTAGTCAAGGGTCATTGAGATGACTTTAATCTCTTCACATTCTTTGTCCCAGGTCACATCTAAGAGATGAAAAGCCATGGTCTTTTGCTTTTATGTGTGTTTAGTTTTCTTTCTTATCTCCCAGAGACTCTGTGAGATTAAATAGCAGATATGTAAAAAAATTATTTTAGGCCCTCTCACCTACCTAGAGGGAAAAGATAGTATTGTTATCATCTGAGGAAGTACATTAAAATTGTGATCTTTATCACGTATGTAGCTTTTCTCTTGTTGATCTAATCTTTGGATTAGAAGTTGAAAGTCAGGCATCTTATACTTTGAAAATAAATCATTGGCATTCTCATTTGTAATTCAGGAGCTAACAATAGTCCTGTGATTTGCACTTTGCTTCTACCCACACTCTCCTTTTTGTATTTGCTGATAGCTATTAACAGAATAATTGCTTAATAAAAGGGGATAAATTCAAGTTATGAAAATTGAGCAACTTTCTTTAAAAATATCAAGACACACGATCATAAAATTAAAACATACTCTTGGTATAAAATTTGAATAAAATAAAAAATGAAAGAAACAAACCACCCAGTTTCTCTACGTTTGTCTTTTAATTTCCACTATTTTCCCACTAAAGTTTAATAGTTGTTCTTAACCTGTATTCTTAATTTTCTGTCTTGCTTTTTTTTTCAGTTGTCATTATAAGACATTTTTCCCTTATTATACAAAATACTCCTTGCAAACAGCATCTTAAATAATGACTGCAAAATATTCCTTCATTAGGATATATCAGTTTAGGTAAATTTTGCTATTTCAGCAAATTCCTTTTATTTTTTTATTTTTATTTTTTTAAATTTTTTTTTAAAGATTTTATTTATTTATTTGAGAGAGAGAATGAGATAGAGAGAGAGCATGAGAGGGGGGAGAGTCAGAGGGAGAAGCAGACTCCCTGCTGAGCAGGGAGCCCGATGTGGGACTCGATCCTGGGACTCCAGGATCATGACCTGAGCCAAAGGCAGTCGCTTAACCAACTGAGCCACCCAGGCGCCCATCAGCAAATTTCTTTTAATGAAAACTTAAAAATTAAAAAAAAAAAAACAACCTTAGAAATCACCCATTTCAAATATACTCAACTGCAAATTAAGATAATCTGATGAAAAAACACCTAGGTTCAAGCTATGTCCGCTTGTTGGGTATATTTTCTATAAGCCCTTCCATTATCTCTTCTTTCTCTAAGCCCTAGAAGCCAGTGAGCTGGCCTGGAGATATGATGATGGCATACTCATTTTGCCTTCTTCATGCCAAATTCTTTGGAGCATACCAAGGTAATTCAGTAACAACTGCATTCCAAGCACTTAAATAATAAAATATGCAAGGTCATAACTATAATTCTAAGAAGAAAAGATTATCCTACAAAATTCATGTAGACAAATGTTACTGTAGTTTGAACAGGGGAAATATTTCGGGTAGGGGCATCCAGGAACTGGACATGGAGAAGGTGGAATTTGAGTTGGAACTTGAGATTAATATGCTTAAAATACTTGTAAATTTGAATGGGCTGGGTGGGAGAGAGGACTGTGGGAAGCAAAGGTCAGGACTATTATTTTTAATGGAGAATAGCAAGTATGGTGTATCTCCTTCAACCAGCTTCAAGTTGCTGCATTACCAATGTCTTCCCTCATTTCTGTAAGGTATTATTATGATGCTCATAGCATATTGAACTCTTCGACTGCTAAGCAAGTCTGCAACACATTTGTGCATTTCTGCTTCTACAAATTGTGTTCTTAACAGGAGTTACTTGCTTTTGTTCCTAAAACTACTCCTGCCAATGGTTCTTGTTATTGTAAATATATAGTAATTTAAAAGTATGTCAGCCAAAGAAATAAAAGCACAAAAAAGAAAGGTGGTTATTTTTTCTGTGAATGCTAGTAAGTTAATGCATTGAAAAGACACAACATAGATGAATCATTTGAAATTAATCATTTCATTAATTTCTGTTCACAACAGAACTTGTGGTTGGAAAAGTCAAATATGAGAGTTTGGAGGAACATTTTAAAATGTAAAAGGACTGTGCATTGAAACTGCTTCATAGGTATCTCTAAGAACTTACTCCATTCCAAAGAAACTAAAACTGGAAAAAGTATGTGATTCATGCAGTTGATGAATCCATACTGAATTGAAGGCGGGGGAGGGAGTGAGAAAGGAAGGAAGAAAGAAAGAGAAAGAAAGAAAGAAAGAAAGAAAGAAGGCATAAAGCAAGGAGGAAAGAAAGAAGGAAGGAGGGGGAAAAGCCTAGGTTTTGCATGAAATGATCGACGAATGTATATTTATGCCTTTTATCTTGGATCAAAATGTTTAAAGATTGTGTATTTTAATTAACCTACTTTTTAATTAATTGCCCAATCAAAGATAAAAAGTAAATACATACTGAGTAAAAGGAATGATTGGATCATGTAAAGATATGAATTCCAGACTAAGAAGTTTGAATTGATAGTTTCAGGTAGAACACAGGACTTGGCAATTACTTAAATGTAGCATCAATGAGATGATCCCAAGATTTGAGGTTTGAAAAACTGGGTAGATGAAAGTGACACTAAAAACCATAGGAAACAAAGGAGGAGGGACCAGTATTGAGGCATTAAAAGTTGAGTTTCATTTAGATCTGTTAGTGGTAAGCTTGAGTTCCGTGCCCCATTCCCTCCCTCCAATCAAGGACATATTATCTCCTATGGATAGCAGACAAGTAGAAACAGAATCCAGAGCTTGGTAAATGGGACTCACTGAAGCTATCAGATGAAGATACAGTCAGAAACAGTTTGAGCCTAGTGATCCCATCCTCACAGAAGTAAAGGCAGTTTGAGAGGTTAAGTAGGAACAATTAGTTAAATATTATATATAGCGGAAAGGTCTATGATCTAAGCCAACTAAGATATTATCAGTGACCTTAAAGAATTGGTTTAGTACAATAGGAGGGTCTTCAAGGAGCTAAGGAAAGAGTCTGTGGGAGGGTCGTGAAGTGGAGTCAGTGAATGGGGCCTTAAGAAATTTGTCTTTAAAATTAAGAATAAAATAAAAGTAGTAATTTTGAAAAAGAGAATTTTTTTAAGAGGAGGAGAGGTCTTAGGAAAATATTACAGTGAGGAAAATAAACCTGCAATTGAAGAACTTTCCTGAGTTTTGACTTGAGAAAAGTATTTCATTAGTCAGTTACAATAAAACACATTTATGCATGAACTCTAACATTGAGATAGATTTGTTTAATGACATGTGAATAAAGGTAGCCCATTGGCACAGCGTTTTTGCTAAAATAATGTAGAGAGTTTGAGTGAGGCTTATCTATAAATACCCAAATATGAATATTTAGGACAAAATTATAATGTGAAAAGAAAAATAGGAGAAAGAACATATACTTCACCAGATTTGGGGAAGCAATGAGAACAATTTAATAATTTGCTTTAATTAAATTAATTTCATAATTGTCTTTTATGTATAGCAAATTATATTCATTGTCCAATTATTGTAAGATATAAAGTCTTACTTAAAATAAGCTTAAATAAAACAAGTGAGGTAATTAAATATATACTCAGTAGATGAGAGTACACATGATGGGGTTATAGCCTCACAGTAGTGAAAATGCTACTAAAAGACAGGTGCCTGGGAAAAAAGTTTTATTCTGGGAATTAGAAAACATTTGATCTGCCAATGGTTAATTTGTCAACTTTTGAGAAAGGTATAATCATTCAGAGCTTTAGGGTCTTTGGGTTGTGAGGAGATCACATGAGCTAATCCCTGTTAAACTAGTTGTACAATTCTCAGTATTAGATCTTTAAAATACATTAAATATTTGCTAGCATTCCCACTTGTCATGAAAGTTGTAATTTGTCCAACAAAAACACATTCTAGAAGAGAATCTCATCTACTGATTTAACTATTTAATGTGCTTTTACTATGTGACAGGCACTGTCATATCTTTTGAGAAACACACAGATGTGTTCTCATACAGCTTACAATCTTGTATGAATAAAAACAAATAGCCAGTTCTATTCAGGCATTAACACCTATAGTTGGAGGTTTTATGCAGACTCATCATATTACCAAGCTCAATTATTTCGTTTTGGCTGCTAGACAAGGTTGGACTGCCAAAGAGAAAGATATTTTTCTACTGCATATATAACACATTTTAAAGGTTCTCTACTTCCAAGATGATATAATTATTCAACTCATTTATGATAACAACATCTTGTCCTAAGGAAATTCAAATTTAAGACCAGAATGGTAGTGATAATAGTCTCCTAACTAATCATGATGGTCTCCTCAAAATTTAACAAAAGCAAATATGGCTTTCCCTTTTAGCCATTGTAAAGAGCAGTGATATAAATCAATCTGCCAATTAGAGGACCCAACTAGAACATGTTCTTGATAGAAGAATTGGGAGTAAGGGTAACAAATTTGGGGCAGGCCAACAGTGGAATCTTGGCTTGCTAAGCAATGGTAGTGCATAGGAGACAGGATAGGTTAGGTAATACCATGGAGCTAAATGATCTAAGATAGTTTCACTCATATAATCGGTCCCTCAGCTGGGATGCCTAGAATGGTTCTCTTTCTCCAGGTATTCTTTCATCTCAACTTCTTCACCCGGTAGTAGAAGCATTCCAAGATGGTGATCTCATTATGCTGGCACTTATTAAACCTCTGCTTGTTTCATGTTTGGATGTCTCATGGACCAAAGTGAGTTACAAGCTTAAGGCAAGAATCAGTGTGGGAAGAGCTTCACAAAGGCTGAGATAGCAGGAAGTATGATTCTTTTGAGACCATTACTACAACAATCTGCTTTAGACCACCTTCTGTCCACATTGATGTTTCTTTCCCCCAAATGGAAAATACATTGAACATCATTTAGACTTCCCAAGTCCCATCAATCATGGCATCAGGCTTAGTGTCCATAATCTTGTAATTTGCTTCAGGTTCAGATGTGGATAATGCTTCTCTGGTACAACCCCTTTTGATCCAGAGACCTGTGAAAAGGGTTTCCAAGGTACTACTTTAACCTTTACATAGGTCTTACAAAAAGTTTTACTGCCTCATTCTTCACTTTAGCCTGAAGCCATTTCTTAATTTGAGATTCTTTTAGGGATGGTGGTAGAGAGACTTAAAAAATATGAAAGTTTTTTTTTTTTTTTTACTAACCAAATAAGTCTTGGTTATCTTATATTTTTTCTACCTTCAGATTTTAAATATAAGGATTTTCTGTTTAGTGCACTTGTTGTTTCTCAACCTTATCCTACATTGATCACAAAAGGCAAATGGCATTTTCAATATTCTGCTTCAAAATTTCCTTAACCAAATATACAAATTCATTTGGCATATTTTCCATTATTCAAGTTACTGCAAGTGACAGGTTTGTCAAGGGTTTTATGATCACTTTTTTTTTTTTTTTCAGTTTCCAATAGTAATATCCTTATTTCACTTACCATTTCAACTAAAGAGTCTCCTTGCTGCCTGTAATGGGTTGAATTTTGCCCTGCTGTATTCTATATTGATGTGCTGTATTCTGCAGGTCAAAGCAACTCACGAGGCCATGGCAGATTAAAGTTTGTATAAGCAGACTTCACCTTGATGAGAAGAGTTACAAAATAGCATGGCTGAATTTTTCAGTCTACCCCAATTTTATCATGTGGTTGTTACAGTAATGAAATGAATATGTTTGAAAAGCACTTGCTTGACATTGAAAAGCATAAAATTTTAGTTTACTTGTTCATTATATATCTCAATACTACTACTACTACTAATAATAATAGTGTTGTTTTAGGTAAAAATAGTTATTGCCAAAAGCTAAACTTGGAAACTCTCATTACTGCTGGGTTAATGATTATTTCTTGGTTTTAATAAAAGAAGAGTATCTTTAGACAACAGGGATTTTTTGAGGTCCTCCACATGTGGTTACATCTTAAATATTTTTATTCCATGATTAAGCATGGGTTTTTACCAATAATTTTATAGAGATTATCAAAAAATGATCTGGTTTCTTGGGTTGTCACTCTAGATCCTAATAGGCCATGGTCTGGAGACAGATGACCTCAGATATCTCCCCTCCCCCTTGCATATCTTTGTTAGTTTTGATCACTCTTGAACAATTCTGGGCTATGGTTGGGACTGGATAATAGTGGTCTATTAGTGGTCTATTTTCCCTGTTTTTGAGACAGTGGTTTATTTTCCCTATGCCCTTGTGTCCTATACAAATACACTAACAGTCTCTTTATTCTAGGTGGAAAATATATATATTTATATATATAATAACCTCTCAGCCCTCAAGCTAATAATGCTATCTTTTCACATGCCTCATGTGATCCAACCTTGGATTGTGACTCCCAAGTTTCTGTGGTACTACTTTTCTTATTATTTTAAGGAGATCCTGTATCTGTTTCCAGTTCCTCTTCATTAAACTTTAAGGAAAAAGTCCACCCTGGCTCCTGAGGAATGGACTTGATACAAATGTGTAGATATTTTCCAGCTTTCATTTTCCAAATTCTTGAAAACTGTCAGGCTGAGTGAAAGGGATAATGAGTAGAGGGAGCATTTTTTTTCTTGGATTTTTAACACAAATGATATTTTTATTCATAAATAATCACTGCTAAAATAGAGCAACTAGCATTCTTGTTAATGACTAAATGTCTATGTTCACAGATAGGAAATTAGATTTTTTAAGCATTTCAAAAGAAACAGTAGAATCTGAGAATAGAAGAGCTTGCTATTTAGCAGCCTTCACTTCTGGGCATGCATGCCTACCTTTGGTTAAGTTCATGGTGAATTAGTAGATGCTGCAGAGTGGGGAAGACAGTTCCCTGGCCCACTGGCACTGTTGAATGGAGCATATTTAACAATATTCTTGGGTTTATAGGACTTGGCTTATATGTTCTACTGAAAAGTATTTGGGATAAGAAGAAAGTTTGGATTAGGATGTAAGAGATAGTGTTTTAGACCTGTGTTCTACTTACTAGACATATAAGTATCATAGGACAGTATCTCTAATGCTTCAGCTGCTTCTTCTCCAAACTGATGCTAATATCCACCATCTCTATCTAGAATATGGGGATAAAGTGAAATACCATATGTTAAAGCACTGTTTAAACTTTAAGAGGCCATTCAATTGTGATTTACCATTTTTGATATTGTGCTCATTGCCATTGTTATTATCTTAAACTCTTCTGAGGGTAAAATTATATTAACTCACCAAAGGAAGCCAGTAGGTTATTCCTATAAACAACTGTGCAGAACCCAGTGATGGGCATTTCGATTTCAAAAGTCAATTGCATAAGTATAGGATAGAGAGGACATGCTGTGGCAATCGTTCACATAAAAACGTCTGGGGCGTTGAGTTGATCTCAAGCTTAATATGAATCCTCTGTGTGATGTGATGGCAAATTTCTGGCCTTATCAGGAAGAAAAGAGTTTGCATGACATGAGAAGTTGTAATCTCACACTTTTCTGCATTGATCAGAATTGACCCCTCCCCCCCAATAGGATTATTCTTAGCACAGCATTTTAAAGGATTTGAGGGTAGAGTGATCTCAGGTTGACAGGTTTATGAAGAGGCCTAGAAAAGATATCACACAGGAAAAATTAAGTGAACTCAGAGAAGCTGAGAAAAAAATGAGTAAATTTGTTCTGTCTTCCACTGAAAATAAGGCTAGAATCGGTGGTAGAATTTATAAAGCACCAGATAATATCTCAGTATAAGAAAACATTTATAAAATCGAGTTGCTTGAGAGCAAGAGAAGATGCCTCATTGGGTAGAGAATTTACTGTCCTTGGAAGCACTTCAAGAGAAGCTGTATGACCTTCACTAACACTTATATTGTGTGAGAATTTCCCATTGTTTTGGAGTTTTTTATTGGAGGACCTAGAGGTCTTCTGACAATTCAATACACATATGGCTATTGTATTCCAGAACACTGTAAAAGTTTTAGAATATCCAAAGCATCATTTTCTGAAAGTAATGGAATCCTGATTTCAAGAGATACCGTTCCATTAAAAATATAGCCGGGGCGCCTGGGTGGCTCAGTCGTTGAGCGTCTGCCTTCGGCTCAGGTCATGATCCCGGGGTCCTGGGATCGAGTCCCGCATCGGGCTCCCTGCTCTGCGGGAAGCCTGCTTCTCCCTCTCCCACTCCCCCTGCTTGTGTTCCCTCTCTCGCTGTGTCTCTCTCTGTCAAATAAATAAATAAAATCTTTAAAAATATAGTCTACCTATAAAAATATAATTAGGGAGCCCCATGTATTATAACTCAGAGAATGTCAGTACACATTGGCAGATTGAAAACTCTTCTTCTAACAATAAAGACATCTATTACATATGTTGGGCCAAATTTTTCCTTAACCCTCTTTGTCATGCAATTTTATATAGTCACTGTTTGTTTCTTTATTTCCTTATTATTTCTTTTTTCTTTTTTTTTTGTAGTTTTTAATTTTATTATATTATGTTAGTCACCATACAATACATCATTAGTTTTTGATGTGGTGATCCACGATCCATTGTTTTCGTATAACACCCAGTGCTCCATGCAGTACGTGCCCTCCTTAATACCCATCACCGGGCTAACCAATCACCCCTCCCCCCTCCCCTCTAGAACCCTATTTGTTTCTCAGGTCCATAGTCTCTCATGGTTCATCTCTCCCTCCAACTCCCCCCCCCCATTTTTCCCTTCCTTCTCCTAATATCCTCCATGTTATTCCTTATGTTCCACAAATAAGTGAAACCATATGATAATTGACGTTCTCTGCTTGACTTATTTCACTTAGCATAATCTCCTCCAGTCCCATCCAT
>NC_138379.1:17281378-17339082 GCF_054177405.1 Leptonychotes weddellii
TCTTTGGGGCTTTTGTTCTCTGGCGGCTTTCCCTGGTGGCTTTCCGGGTCTCTTCCAGGAGTCAGAGCAGAAGAGACCGTTTCCAACCCTCTGCCTCAGAGCAGAGAGACCTCAGTCTGTTCTTCAGTGAGCTCTCCAGGCCACACCGTCTCCGTTTCTGTCCGTGCTGCTATAAACTGCAGCGTCCTGGGTTGTGCGCCCCTCCGCAGCACTCCCAGTCTTGCCTCCAGGTTGGGGCACGTCTCTGCCCTTTGTGCTTCTAAAACCGCCAGCTGCTCCCAGTTCGCATGCGGGCGACCC
Organism: Leptonychotes weddellii; assembly: GCF_054177405.1. NCBI lineage: Eukaryota > Metazoa > Chordata > Mammalia > Carnivora > Phocidae > Leptonychotes > Leptonychotes weddellii. Next base: position 17,281,679 of record NC_138379.1, read on the forward strand.
CGCCGCTCCGGGTTTCCACCCCGGGGGCTGCCCTGAAGTCCTTTCCCCGCCGCTACTGGTCTGCGAGTCTGTGCCCGTCTGCAGCGCGCGAGGCTGTCACTCACCGGCGGTGTAGGATCCCTATGTCCAGGCACCCTCCCGTTTCTGTTTATCCTCCGATATCTGCCCGCAGGATCACGGCTCCCTGCTTCGTACCTCAAAACCAACTGCCTGCGATATTCTGTTTGTAGAGATCCAGATCTTCTTACATCTCAGGCTGGTTTCGTGGGTGCTCAGAGTGGTCTGGTAGTTATCCAGCTCAATTCCGGGGACCAGTTGAAATAGGGTCCCCTACTCCTCCGCCATCTTTCCCTTCCCTCTGCTTATTATTTCTATTTCCAACTTGTGGAACTAATTATTGGCATAAGAAACAATACAGATATACGAAAATTCTTAATAATTTTCTAAAGAAATGATCCATATCCTTTCTTAAAAATAAATATTTATTTTTTATATTGAAATATAGATGACATACAATGTTATATTAAAGTATACAACATAATAATTTGACAATTCTGTACATTACTGAATGCTCACTATGATGAGTATAGTTACCATCTGTCAATATACATTATTATAATATTATTGATTATATTTCTATGTTGTAATTTTTATCTCTATGACTTATATATTTTGTAACTGGAAGTTTGTACTTGTTTATCTCCTTTGTTTTGCCTGTCTTCCAATCCTCCTCTCTGGCAACCATCAGTTTATTCTCTGTATTTATGAGTCTATTTGTCTTTGGTTTTCTTGTTTTTAGATTCCACATATAAATGAAATTGTATGGCATTTGTCTTTCTCTGTATGACTTATTTCACTTAATACCCTCTAGGTCCATCCATGTTGCCATGAATGGCAAGATTTCATTATTTTTGATGGATGAGTAATACTCCATTATATATATACTCTACCTTATATATACTATTCCATTATATATATCACACAATATATAAAATATTCCTCTCTCTCTCTCTATCTATCTATCTATATAAAATCTTCTCTATCCATTTATTTATTGATGGACACTGGGTTGCTTCCATATCTTGGTTTGTAAATAGTGCAGTAAACATAAAGGTGCATATATCTTTACAAATTAGTTTTTGTTTTCATTGCAGATTCCTCTTGTTAAACTTACATATTAATTGAAATTCAGAGTTATTGTTTGTTCTCAAACAATAAAGCAGGTTGCATTATTTAGCTCAATTAATCTAGCTTCTTGGAGTGCAAGAAGAGATGAGATAAAACAGGATACTTAGAGTATCAACCCTTTCTGGCATCATTGCAGCTATTAGCAATGACTTCTAAGAAACTTGAGAGTGAAGTTTTCTTTTCTTTTTTTTTTTTTTTAAAGATTTTATTTATTTGACAGAGAGAGAGACAGCAAGAGCAGGAACACAAGCATGGGGAGTGGGAGAGGGAGAAGCAGGCTTCCCGCTGAGCAAGGAGCCCAATGCAGGGCTCGATCCCAGAACCCTGGGATCATGACCCGAGCCGAAGGCAGACGCTTAATGACTGAGCCACCCAGGTGCCCTGAGAGTGAACTTTTCAACAGAACCAATAGCATATCAGTATTTTCCACCCTACTATATATTGAAGGGTTGAACTGTTACCTAACCAAAAGCTGAAGTCCCCGGATGTGTCCACAGAGTGTTCTGATATTTTCCTGGGAACTCACTTCACTATTTCCCTTCAGCACACATCCCCCGGGTATGGAGTTTTTGTTTTTGTTTTTTCATTCTTCCCCTTTCCTAGTGCCCTGGTTCCTAGGAGGAAGGGGACTGCTATACTGTGCACCACCTATCTGGCATTGTTCTGCCTTTCTTCTGCACTTAAGCCAGCTTTGGATCGTGTTGTTTGCCTACATTTTGTAGGATTTTCTAGGTGAGACCATTGGCTACAGATGCTGACACCGCTTCTGCTATTTAGTTTTCAGGCAGAGTCTTCTTAAATTGTTGGCTGCTTAGAACCAGAAATCACTGACCTACTTGGACTTGATCTCTGCCTCCCTTATCTGAGTTGACAGGATTTGCTCCACGATTGTGCTAACTTCTCCCTCAATGTCTTCCTTTTTATTGTGCCCTCTAGTATGTGGCTAACCCCCTAAGGCAGTGTGTTCTAACCCCATCCTGTGATCTCATTCTGGCAGGGCCAGATAAAATGGTGAGGTTAATAAAGATCCTCATTACAAACACATCCACTTACTTTATTGTGTTGGCTTACATTCATTTCTCCCTGTGATTATATTTTAGGTTGAATTAGCTAACATTTAGTGGTGTAGCAGACATTTAATTGTGTAGTATAGGCTACTGGGGAATGAGAAGGGGAAGATCCGAAGACAAATTTAAAATATGTATTTTAGGAAAAAAAAAAGTACACATGTATGTATTGGAAATTTGTCACAGTGCCTGAATACAGAAGTTGCCATTTTCAAATTTCAAAATTGGAACATGGATGTAGAATATGTACCGCTTGTCAAGCCTGCTCCTATTCAATGTGAGAGAGTTTTCATGGTGCACAAAAGTTAGAGCTTTGTGAAACTGTAAGTATAATAAGATTGAGGACTAAATCACTTCATGACTAATGTATTCTATAAAGTCATGGTTCCTGCAACAAACAGATGGCACTCTAAAAAAGGGCAATTGCAGAAAGTTTTAAAAAGGGGATCTCTATGAAGAATCCTGGAGTAAGAGAAACCAACAGGAGATGGTCAATCACCTGTAGGCAAGCAACAGTAGGTGGCCTCTACTATCCTTAGATCAAAAGGGCAAAGACAGTAAGTGGTTATCACAGTCTGTGAAAGCTGTAGTTTTAGGTGACGCCAGGTACCTGATAGGACCATGGCCTCCATAAAGTAATATAGGCACGCCAAACAGCGGTCTCACAGGGAGGAGCCTGAGGTATGAACACTTGGCTCTCTTTCCTCCCAACCTTCAATCTATGCCAATGCCCCTACTATCTAACCTGAACCAGAATCTAAGATAAGGCCATGTATAATGATCTGCCATCTGAGGCACATAGTAGAGTGAGAACAGTGGGAAAAAAGCAAACAAGAAATAGCCAACACAATTCCTAATACTTAATACCATGTCTGGAACTCTGTAGGTATTTGTTGAACACATGACTGGCTGGCTTGGATGGCTGGAAGAATGGATTGTTGAATGAATGAAAAGAAAACAACTTATTTATTCATTTTTACAAAATTTCTCATTTTTTGGCAGTTCAGTCTCTGGGCCCGCTTGTATAAGGAATTTATAATTGAATGAGTTTTAGTATGTGGGAGGGCTCTTCCTTCCATTATGGAAGCTGAAAAGGCCAGACCTTTGCTACATATTGTCTATCATTAGGCAGCCCGGTCAATCTGACGCTTGGGTCTGAGACTTTAAATCAGGAAGAGAAATTTTAGCATTGATTCTAGCATTGATAGTAGCATCCGTGGTGGGTGTCATGGTAGCAATACCAGCATCATCTCCCAGCATCCAAAGGTAGCATGAGCCATCTGTTATTCTAGACACCAATCTTCCCTTGGTTTCTGCTAATTTTAGGGCTTTCTTTCAGTCTCCTCTTGATTCTGTCTGTTCCTTCATCTCCTAATAAATGCTTTTCCTGTTTAAGTTCACCGGAGTTGGTTTCCATTGTTTGCATGGAAAAATAAAAAAAAAACAACTTTTAGGGCGCCTGGGTGGCTCAGATGGTTAAGCGTCTGCCTTCGGCTCAGGTCATGATCCCAGGTCCTGGGATTGAGTCCTGCATCGGGCTCCCTGCTCCTTGGGAGCCTGCTTCTCCCTCTGCCTCTCTCTCTCTCTCTCTCTCTATCTCTCATGAATAAATAAATAAAATCTTAAAAAAAAAAAAAACTTTTATATTAGTCCAGGACCCAAAGATACCAGATCAAAATTTTCCTTTCTCCTTTAAAACTCTGTAAAACGATCCTGCTACTATCTTTTTGAAGGGAAAAGTTTCTATATATCCCTATGCTAGTTGATTTCTAATAGCTAACATGGAAAATTCAGCATTGCAAAAGGAAAATAATATCCCCAGCCCACTTACACAAAACTTGTTTATTTCAATAGTTGGGACCTGTTAAGCATAATTATATTTAATCTGAGTGAAGCAAGATCAACTTTTCAAGGGAGATCCAACATGAAAGTCATCACAGGAAACATAGGGTTCGGGATCCTAAAAGCCATGGAGACTGCCTTGTAGAAACTGTTTCTCTGATTTGCATATGCAAAAAACCCTAAACCATGTAAATTACAGATTCTGACCTAATCTCTTGAGATTTTAGGGACTATTAATGGCTTGAAATTTGGGAAATCCTCCAACAGGTCATCAAACAGAAAAGCAAAATCTTTCTGTCACTTAAGGTGTTAAGACCAATTTACTTATCTAAAGTAAGTAAAAAGTGGGATTACCTTCATTTTAGATAGATCATCCCTATGTCTTGCTCAAGTGCAGCAGACTCTCCTTGGTGTCTTCTTCTAGAAATAATTTAACTTTGAGTAACTTCTCCACTCCCTGGCTGTGTGACCTTAGGGTAGTTACTCAACCTTGTTGCATCTCACTTTTTTTCTATCTGCAAAATTGAGATAATTATAGTAGCTCTCTCATACATTGGAAAGGAGGATTAAAATGACTTAATTCATGCAATATACTTAAAACACTGCCAGACATAATGAGTGCTCCATAAATGTTAGCTAAATGATACATGGATATGATCAGCAAGGAACAACAAAAAATACAGTGAAACAGTACAGAAAACAAGAGTGGAGGCAAAGAAGAGCCATGGACAATAATACTTTGTTAGAGTATGATAAACTATACAGATTCCTTGAGTTAACCACGTATCGTATTGTTCACATGGTTCACAGTGTCCCTTATATATAAGCAAGTAAGCAAAAAGAAACAAACACGGAACAAATACTTAGGAGAAGCACAGCTATTCTTTGTATAAAGATGAGAGAGGGATTTCTTTCAGAAGTTTTCATATATAGGACGCTGAATGATGTAATGAACCATGTCCTTGGCAATGCCCTTACAATGAGTGATGAGTTCCACAGGGCTGTTTATTTATTTTTTTATTATTATTATTTTTAAAGATTTTATTTATTTATTTGACAGAGAGAGAGACAGCTAGGGAGGTAACACAAGCAGGGGGAGTGGGAGAGGGAGAAGCAGGCTTCCCGCCGAGCAGGGAGCCCGATGCAGGGCTCGATCCCAGGACCCCGGGATCATGACCCGAGCCGAAGGCAGACGCTTAACGACTGAGCCACCCAGGTGCCCCAGGGCTGTTTATTTTTTAACAACCCTCGAACTAGGTCGATGGCATCACAATAAAGTTGGCTTTACTAAATAAGACAGATCCTGCTACATACCAAGTGGAAGAGGTTCTGGATGTGGAAGAGAGAGAAGAAGTGGAAGTGGAGGGTTGTTTTGACTTCTCAGAGGAGGGGGAAGCTAGTGAATGTCTGGTGGATGGGTCTGAAGACGGGGAAACGTGAAGCTGAGTTTATCCATTGGGATGTGAATGAACTAGTCATCATAACAGACAATATAAGGAAGGGCTATAGGGACACATTAAATGTAGCTGATGGAGAAAGGAATGGACACTGACCAAAATCTAAATAAAGAATAGATTCAGTTCTGAGCTCTTGGCTTCTGTCAGAATGTGTGCCTTGCTTTCTTTGACTTTGGTTCCCACCTCTCTGCTTTCAGCTTCAGACTCCCAGGCTTTTGAATGCTTAAAGTTCATTCTGCAGCATGTTGGATGTCTGACAAGTTTTGGGGGCTGAGGAAGCTGTCAAAATAAATTGCCATCATAATGCAAGAGGGAAGCCAAGCTCTGCATCCCTCTCGATGAAGCAAATATGCACACTCAGCTAGGAAACAGCATTGTGCTTCAGCAGCCCACTGGATTAAGGAGATATATTGGTCAAGGGTGAATTTCCAAGGACATGCCTTTGGAATTTCTGTGCAGTTCTTTGGTTTTTGCGTATAAGTCAGCTTCATTTTCTTGGGGCAATGCTTTTATGATGTGCACATCTACATTTAGTAAAGGAATGAGCCATTCTAGTGGGAGTAATTTTTAGAATTATTGCCGAAATTGTTTCTTCCTTATCTTAGGTCAGTCACCTTTAATATTTAAATGTCAACTTCTAGCATACATGAGTTTAGCTGTTATCAATATCTTTCACTATTAAAATGGGTTTTATGATCCATAGAGTATTTAAATCCCCATTTTTATTGTAAATTCTAACAGTCTGATAATGAAAGTAAAATTAGCTAATGTGAATTTTCCTTTAATTCCTAACTAATAAAGAGATTTCCTTCCACTTTTGAAATACTTCTATTGGTCCATTTTGTTCATTTTTTTCAATAATAATGATCACTGGGGAAGGGAGGCAAAAGGCTTGGTTTGTACTTTTCACTGATTTAATAATGTCACAGTAAGATATCCTACAGCTTGAGAATGTCTTTATGTCCTACAAATATTTTCATTAGAAAATACAATATAATTATATTAAAGAACATAAAAATAGTGACAGCATGATGCTTAATCCTACCAACGTTATAAAGCAATGTCTTTTTTACATCGCACTTTTTACTTGCAATGCATAAATTTGCATAATTCCAATCACAGTATACAGACTAATATTCACATTCTGCTATTTTCACTCAATATTCTATCATAAAATATTCATGATTTTACTGAGATATAATCACTGCCACATTAAAACTTGCCTACTGTTTTGTTGTGTGATGCCTAATATTTTGTTGTATTGCTGAACATTTGTATCAGGAAACCATTCCAAAACTAAGTTGCTTAAAATAAAACTATTTAAGTTCTCAGTACTGTGGGTCAGCAATCTGAGCTGAGCTTAGCTGGATAGTTCTTCTGGTTTCAGCTGGACTCTCTCATGTGTCTGTAGTCAACGGCAGATCAGCTAGATGACTTTGCTTTGGGGAGTAGGCTTGTTCTCGGCTAGAGCAATGAGGATGTCTGCACTACAGGTTTCATCCTCCAGCAGGCTAACCATGGGCTTGTTCACATCGTGGCTGTCAGAGTTCCAAAAGGGAAAAGGAACAGCTTGAGTTGGAACTGGACAAACTCATTTTCATGGTTTTCTGTTGGCCGAAGCAAAGCATGAGGCCGACCCAGCTTCCAGTGGTGAGGAAGTCAAGTACAATTCAGTTTCTTGTTGCTGGAGGTGCAAAGTCACATTGCCAAGGGCATGACTACACGGAAGTGTAGAAACATGTGGACATTTGGAAAATTAAATATTTCTATCATGATTAACATTTCAGTGTACATTATTGTACTTAGAGCTCTTCTTTGTTTCTACTGAACAATGTCAATAACATCAATAAAAAGTTTAAGATAAATTCCTGGGAGTGGAATAGTAAATGAGAAGTAAGAATGTCATTAGATAACATCAAATTAATATAGGGGTTTGAGTCATCTTCCTCAATTTCAACAACCGTTTATGTTCTCACTTTTTGCAGTGTCTCAGCCTCTTTATCCACTGACCATTCTGCTTTTTCTCCAAAAGGAGTATAGTGTGTATGTGTGTGTGTGTATACATGTATTTACTGTGTAATTCCTGTCTATCTATATAGATAGAGATACATCTATATAGATAGATATCTATATATATCCATTTACAATGTAATTACTGTGTGACTGTACTTTGTTAAATTCTATATGCATTAACTGAATTCTTCTGGAACCTGGTGATCTAGGTATTTTATTATCCCAATTTTATAGCTGAAAAACCTGAAACTTAAGGGGGCTAAGTAGCTTCCCCAAAGTCACACAGGATGCAGGTAGTAGAGCTGGGACTTGAATCATTTCTTTCTTTTTTTGAATCATTTTTATTTGAATCCAAAGCCTACAGTATTAAATACTCTGTGTTTGTCTTTCCTCTTAATGATATATATTCATATACATACTCATTTAAATCTAATATGACTGAGCACATACTAAGTGCTAAATAAATAGGGACAGGACCATCCTAAAGCTTTTGGCTCAGAAACAAAAATCTTGCCGGGGATGTAGGCAAATGGCAACAGTAACATGTTCATAAAAAGGAGGCAAGGTTCCAGTTAACAAATTGTGTTTTAGGAACACAGCTCACATCAACAAGACTAACTAACTAACAAGGACAAGAGTAGGCCATGGGCTAGAAAGCCTGGGTTACCAGGCAGATAATTCAGACAAGAACTTAGAAATGGGGGCCATGGTGAATATTGGTTATTGGGTCTAGGACATATATGTTGTCTCAGTCATGAGACAAGGGTCAGAAGCCATATGGGATGGATGGTTAAAGGGAGACTAGTCTCAGTAAACCTTGGTTCCGATTTTAGTGGGCCACAAAGCCTACAGAGAGGTTCAGGCTGCTTGGTAGAAAGAAAGATTACAGTTGAGGTATCCTAAATAGTTATCTGGTATACAGGATAATATATATATGTGTATATATACACACACATATGTACATATATACCTATATATCTGTATCTATCTCTATATATCTTTCCCCTCTTCCTCAGCCTCTAGTGACATTATTTTGTGCTGAAGCCTCCAGCAAATTTTAAAAGATGCAGAAAATCTTTTCCTTTGTGGTCTCTGCCTGTGGTATAGTTTAGACAAAGCCGTTATCCCTCCAAACTGTGGAGTAATGACAGAACACATGCCACTTAATGTAAACTCACAGCCCAGTGCTGGGCAGACACGATTAGGCTGTCATCTTCCCCGTCAGCAGCAGCAGCAGGAGAAAAATAAAGAAGTAAAATCATCTTATTCATATTTATTAGGAGCCTTTGCAATGGACCTGATGCCCCTGATGCCATTGACATTTTTCTTGTGTTCTTGGCTCATGAGCTGAGGACCAATTTAAATTAATCCATTCATAACCTACAAGAAACGCTGACTTTTATAAGGTGATGTCACCCCAGTGTCCCCTTCTTTCCTAGGCTTCACCAAATACACATATTCATTAATTCTAAAATTGGTATCATGATTAGATATTGTGTGCAAAATTTAAAAATATAATGACTGAACCTATGGGCAAATAAAACCTTCAGAAAATTCACTTGTCTTTTGATTCTCTGTCTGGGTACTGTAAGCTCACATATGCTAATTCCTACAACCACAATAATGAACACATAGTAAAAACATGCACACGTGCTCATGTGCATGGGTACACGCACACACACACACACACACACTCATATCTGTGTCTTTCTGACCACTCTGTGGAGTCCAGTGAGAACTCATCACAATCTCAAGTGGAATGTGCTCTGTCTCCCTTTTTATTTGCATTTTAGGAAAACCTGTGTCTATACATTAATTCTTGGATACGATCATTGAAGAAAAAGACGTTCCGTTCCCAGTATATGAAGCAATAATACGCAAAAGTCAGGAAGGAGAGAGAACAGGAGTCAAACTGTAAAATGATAGTAGTTTCCCTGTCATTGCAGAGAGGAACAGACGCAGATTTGTTTATAAAATTTTATAGACACGAGGAAAGGGCTTGCTCAATGCCCATTGTCTTGATTCAAAGCCGTTACTCCAGCTCGCATGATTTAATTTGGAATACGGCAGCAGATTGACAAGGAAAGAGATTAAAGATCTGTCATCTCCTGCAAACAACCCCAGGCTGCCCTGCCCACCTGAGAGACAGCACCTAAGGCAAGGGAAAAACACATTTTCCTAGTTCAACCAGATCCCAACCCTCCTGTCCGGGGCTGTTACGGAGCTGCTGATTTCTGCCAAAGTGCCTGTTCTCCAGGAGCTGTGAGATTAGAAACTGGCCGGAAAGGCTCAACTTGTTTCTGTCATTGAGCAGTCAGTGTCAGGATGAGGTGAACTTACCTCATCCAATGTAGAGGTAACATCTTGATACATCAGCTTGCTGAAGAGTCGGCGGGACCATGACAGCTCCTGGCTCTTGGCCTCCTGGATTCATTTACTTCCCAAGTAGTTAATGCAGCACATTAACTTTGTCTGATGAACTTCTGCTTATGTTTGTGTGGGTCATTGGGCATATCTCTCTAAAAGAGATAATAAGCCAAGTATTTCTAATACTTTTATCATCACCTCTCAACTTGTTTGTTACCAGATCTCCTCTACCAGAGAAATCTTGTATCTGATACCTGACATGATAACACTGAATTTGAGTGGATTTGAAGGATCTGTAATGGACAGAGCATTTTTTTCTGTAAAGTTGATCATGACGGATAGCCTGCACCCAGGGTATTGATGAGCTTTACACTTTATCAGCATCAGGTATGTAGAATCTAGACAAGGAAAGGCTGCTTTTCCTTGTGCTTCTTAAATTGGGGTTACGTGTATGGCATGGGTGAGATGCTCCATGGCTACTACGAGCATCTTAGTTCCAAGCACAATGGCACAAAATTTCTTCAATGTTTAAGAATTTTAAGGAGAAGAAGAGGGGATCCCGGGCTCTCATCACTCTGCATGCATTTGTATTACCTTCTTTTTTCTTCTTCTTTGCCAAATATGGAAAAACTCATCAGATTTTGATAGGATAAAATAAAACCTAGAGGAGATTTCAACAATTGGTCTTTTATCTAAAGTCATTGGAAGTGTAGAGAGACTGGTGGTTATGATTCCAATTCTGATGTGTTGACAGAAAGCAGCATTAATGAGCCCCTCCCTGGGCCAGGCACACTGCTGCATGCATCCACCTTTCATATTTCACTGGGCTCTCACCATAGCCTTATGAGTCAGTTAATGATGAGTTTCATTACTTACAGCTGCGAGGAGGCAGAATAGAGGAATTATCCAGCATATGCAAGGGCTTTGGAAACAGCTTGACTGCTCAAATCATGACGCCACCTCTTAATAGCTTTGCGACTTTGGACAGGTCACTTAAATTCTCAATCCCTCAATTTCTTCATTTATAGAATGTGGATAAGAATAACACCTTACTCCTATATTGGTAATGAGGATTTGAGTTAAAACATAAGTCTATTTAGGGGCGCCTGGGTGGCTCAGCCAGTTAAGCAGGGATTCTTGGTTTGAGCTAAGGTCATGATCGCTAGTGCGAGGGTGGGGTCTGCTTGAGATTCTTCCCCTTGCCCTCTGCCTAGGGTGCTTAGGGTGGAGCTTAGGGTGGAGTCCGCTTGAGATTCTTTCCCTCACCCTCTGCCCCTCCCCCTACTTGCATTCTCTCTCTCTAAAATAAATAAATAAAATCTTAAAAACAACAACAACATAGGTCTGTTAATACAATGCCTAGCACAGTGGTTCTCAAAGTAGTCCCCTGACCATGAACATCTGCACCTCTGAGAGTTTTTTAGAAAGGCATATTCTTGGGTCTCAACACAGACCCACTGAATCAGAAACCCTGGGTGTGGATCTCATTAATATGTGTTTTAATAAGTTCCCCAGGTTATTTCTGATGCTTGCAAACATTAAAAAACCACTGGAATAGAACAAAGTAAGTACTTAAAAGATACTAAGGGGAAAAATGCCCCCTTTCAAAAAAGAAATCCGTTCTGACCTTATATTTTTAGTGAACAAGTTTCCCAACATTTGGATTAATAGAAAGTGACTGAAGAGTCAAGAAAGAGATGAAATATTGACATTCAGTATTATGGAAAAATATTTTAAATAATGGATTGATGAAACTTGTGAAAAAGTAATAATAAAAAGTTTTGAGCACAGCATTGTATACATAGAACGCAGTAGACACTTACCACGCACGTGTGGACTAATTTAATGCCCTCAAGTATATGAGGGATGGTAACAAAAGCTACAATTTAGCTTAACGCTTGAGTGCAGCTTCAGACTCAAATCTCAGTTCCACTATTTATCATCTCACCAATATTGGGTAAATTATTTGCCTTCTCTTTGTCTTAGTTTACTCATTTGTAAGATAGGAACAAAAAATCATATGTAAGTTTGTTGTGAGAATTAAATGCAAAGTGTAAAAAAAAAAGCAAAGTGTAAATAACAGCTCTCAACAGATTTGTTCTCAAAAAATTAGCTTTTATTAGTAGTAAACATGTCTTTTGTGCTTTATATTTTATCATTTAATCCTCCCAATAATCACATGTAGTACCATTATTACTGTCCTCATCTGACTGGTAGGGAATCTGAGGATCAGGGAGGTTGAAACAAAGGCCATACCTGACTCAGCTATTATGTGCTGGAGTGAGGATTCAAACTGGAGAGTCAGATTCCACAGCTATTCTCTTAAATGAAGACCAGCAGATAGTTATTGATATTTCTGACTCCCCCAGGAGCAATAAAGACGGTAAGTGGGTTGCAAAGAACTCTCAGAAAAGTCAACTGTGAGACATTGGACTCGGTTCTCCCCAAGGAGAACATGGCATTGCCTTTTGTCTTCCTGGGTCTATCTTGTTGTGCTAGAGGATGGCTTAGAGGCCATATCCTAAGAACTGATCTTGAAGAAATATGCAATGTTAGAGGAGAAAAGAAAGAACACCCCAAAGCTGGGGGAAGTACTCCCTTCCTTAAGCTCATTCTTGAAGAGATGAATGTGAAGAGGGTTACTTTGGATTGGGTTTAAGAGAAGAGCTTCAGTGAGGACAGATGGTGTTGTGGGCGGGATTTGACAAGCTGTTTGACTCCTCTGGCAAATCTCATTCCCTGGCCTCAGTTTTCTTATCTATGAAATGTGGTGGTTGAACAAAATGAATAATACGGTCTTCTGTAGTTGTTGTATAAAATATTCTAAGATATTTTTTCTAGGTATCAGGATAAAAGTGCAGTATAAAAGAGGAGATATTCTGAGAAAGCAGGGAAAGAAAATTGCCAATATTTGGGGTTTGTCACTTGATTAAATCATAGCTCAATGCCCTTGATGCCTCAGAGTTGTGACCCTGGGACCAAAGCAATGTGGATTTGCTTCTAGCTTCATTTGTAGCTTTGTTTCTCTTTCTGAATAAAGCTTCTGTTATTTTTCTGCAGCCATCTCTATCATGACAGTTTTTCCTACTTCATAATTATATAAATTACTTGATTTGAGATTATATGGACTTGCTTTAAAAAGAGTATAGTGAGGGCATAAAGCTATTATTTTTTTATCAGTTGAAATCTATCAGTAAACATTTTTTACTCTGAATCCCAATCTCACCACTTTTTTTTTTTAAGATTTATTTATTTATTTAGGGGGGAGGGGTAGAGGGAGAGGGAGAGAATACTCAAGTAGACTCCCTGCCAAGCATGGAGCCTGACACAGGGCTGGATCCCAGGACCCTGAGATCATGACCCAAGCTGAAACCAAGAGTTGGACACTCAACCAACTGAGCCATCCAGGCGCCCCCCAATCTCACCATTTTCTAACACAAGTTTTTCCAATCACATAGTAGAAAAGTACAAGGTAACTACATGACTCCAAACAGTATCCTAGGTGAGGGTGGAAAGGAAATGAAGGAGGCGGGAGAAGGCATTAGAAAGATCCCATTTAGATAAATTAAAAAAAAAATCCTACTTCCAGAAAGTACTGCATTATCCAAATAAAAGGAAGACCTTCATGTCAAAAAATTTGTGAGGCTCAGTTCCTATATGTAATGCTCACCAGTGTTTTCTGAATTTGAGTTTGGTATGAATTTGATATGGATATGCTAATTTTTCCTAGCAACTCCTCATGCATTAAGTGTACCAGACATCCAGTAAATACATTTTCTATTATTCTTGATAGGTTGTTAATTTTTATGGAAGTCAGTCATGATAATGATCTGGGTCATTGTAGAATACAAGAAAGTTTTACTTCACATTTAAAATGTATGTTTCTAGTGGAAATAATCAGAACCTTTTAAAACAAGGACATAGTCTGCCAAGAATCAATAGTTCAGACAAAAGGTAAAGCTTTCTGAATTAGCAAGATATTAATGATAGTATGAAAATGTCATTTTATACCTTCAACTGCACATAATATCCAAATTAATGGACAATAATACATTTGACAAGTAGATATTCTAATGGGCCTGCTATCTGAATGGGCCTTCTTAGAGCATAAGTATAAATGTGACTGAAGTGCCACCAAAATCTAGACTCTTTGGAGAAAAAAATGAACAGAGATATTTCTCTGCCTTCATATGAGATAATAGCACCACAGACAGAATTTGGATCATAATCAACTAGGGAAGCTTAGTTTATAGACTAAAAATTAGTGGCTGGGGCGCCTGGGTGGCTCAGTCAGTTGAATGCCCAACTCTTGATTTCGACTCAGGTCATGATTCTCAGGGTAGAGAGATTTGAGTCCCCTGTGGGGCTCTGCGCTCAGCAGGGGTCCACTTGAGATTCTCTTCTTCCCTTTCTCCCTCTGCCCCTCCCCTGCTCACACACTTTCTCTCTCAAATAAATAAATCTTAAAAAAAAAAAATATATATATAGTGCCTACTCCCAGCCCCAAATTATGGTAAGGCTGTAAATGGGAGGATGGGTAAGTAGGTTAGAATTGAGTTTAGGCTATATCAAGAAAAGATCAGGCAAGGACTACAAGTGCTGCAAGACTAAAGGGAAAATGAGGGTGTAGACATCTGTCTGTATGTTCTGATGGCTACATGGTTTACAGGCTGAAAGTGGGCATGGGGGACAAAAGCTTAAACCATCCAGACATAATATAATGATGCAATGTTTGTTTTACTTGATAAGAATCATTTGTGACTAGCGCACTGATGCTTATCAGGAAACATTTTATTCTCAAGTGTTATGTTGAACATTTGCCCTGAAATTATGTTTGTACTTTTAATTGTCTTAGAGGACAATTTTTCTCTTTTTAGCTCATCCCATAAGGATAAACTTAGGTTTTGGGTGACATAATCAAACCTTCTCATTTAGGGGACCTTCAAATGAATGAGTTTGATATATTCTTTTTGTTTTTTTTTTTATCTGTTTCAGAAGTACAACATAAATACTTCTTAAAAAACCACAAATGACATATATTTTCCTTATTGTGAAAATGTATATTTTAAGGCACATTGTTAAAACCAAATGTTTTATCCACCTCTATATCTAAAACACTATTTTTTTTACAATTTTATAATAAAAAAGTCTAATACAAGACAGTTCAAGAATTTGTATCAAATGCTACCAATGAAGTAACTGCATTAGAAGGTGTTTATTAATATTCTTTGATGTGTCCGTGACTTTCACTACAGAAATGTAAGAATATAAAGCAAATGATAATGGAAAACATAAGCAGTAGAACCTGAATAGTAGATGGGGATGGATTATAGTGTAACATGGTATATAAGAGTATAGACTTCTTTTTTTTTTTTTTTTTTTTTTGCGAGAGAGAGAATGAGAGAGAGTACGAGAGGGAGGAGGGTCAGAGGGAGAAGCAGACTCCCTGCTGAGCAGAGAGCCCGATGCGGGACTCGATCCCGGGACTCCAGGATCATGACCTGAGCCGAAGGCAGTCGCTTAACCAACTGAGCCACCCAGGCCCCCAAGAGTATAGACTTCTGATCATGAAGATCTGATTTTAGTATTCGTGCTGCCAAAGCGAGCACTTGATCATGAAGTTCTGGACACTCTCTCTTACTAGTTAGATGATATTCAACAGTTTTCTTGACTGACACAAAGCTCAGTTTTTTTCATAGATAAATTCTTAGGAGGCTGTGATGATCAAAGGAAATAATGTGGGGGCACCTGGGTGGCTCAGTCGTTAAGCGTCTGCCTTCGGCTCAGGTCATGATCCCAGGGTCCTGGGATCGAGTCCCACATTGGGCTCCCTGCTCGGCGGGAGGCCTGCTTCTCCCTCTCCCACTCCCCCTGCTTGTGTTCCCTCTCTCACTGTGTCTCTCTCTGTCAAATAAATAAAATCTTTAAAAAAAGAAAAAAAAAAAGGAAATAATGTGTATAAAATACTTAGCACAGTGCCTTGTCCCAAATGAACATTCAGTAATACACTGAAATGCTATTAGCATTATTAAACATCACAACTATACTTGGCAAGTTGCTGCCACTGCTATCCCCTACCCCTCACCTCCACTTTTCTACAACACACACACTTATTTATACTACCAAGAATGGAAAGAATGTAAGTAAGGTAAGAGTATAATAAAAGTAAGCAGACAAAGTCCTGGATAAGGACCCAGAGACCAAGGTTGACTCTTTGGTTCTGTCACTGACTTGTTGAGTCAGATCGGATAAGAAATTTTCTCTCTCTAGTTCCTCCCTTGCAGTTAAAATGAAATCTGACAGCTAGATATATTTCTCAATTAAATAGATCATAAAAAGTTAAAATGGCACACACTGCTTCCAAATAGGCATGAAAAAGGACAAGAAGCCCTGTAGTCATTCTTTTATTTGGTGCTTTATAAAAGGAAATATAAACATTTTTTTCTTTGTGGTATTGTTATTTCATGTTTTATAAAACTCTTCTTTTTTTCCTAATAGGTTTATTTTGAAGAGTGTCTCATATTCTTATTCCTCTTCCTTGGCATAGTACTCTGCATTATTTTTTAATGTTGGACAAACCATTTCTTCAAAAGTTTCTTTGCAATAGGAAGCTGCTTCTCTGTAAATTACCAACCCAATCCTGCCTATGGAGAGAAGCTATAGTTGCTTCTCAGTATGGATTGCTGCTTCAATTACCTGGGTAACTCTTGCTTGTTCATCCTTTTTTGGTCATCCTGAAGAAAGCTATCGAGTCTCTGCCTTCACTCTATCTAGTTCTTACTACTTTCCTTGAATTTATCCCACCTTACCACCTAAATTTTAATTCAACAAATATTTATTGAAAAGCTAATGTATGGGGGCGCCTGGGTGGCTCAGTCGTTAAGCGTCTGCCTTCGGCTCAGGTCATGGTCTCAGGGTCCTTGGATCGAGCCCCGCATCGGGCTCCCTGCTCAGCGGGAAGCCTGCTTCTCCCTCTCCCACTTCCCCTGCTTGTGTTCCCTCTCTCGCTGTGTCTCTCTCTGTCAAATAAATAAATAAAATCTTTAAAAAAAAAAAAAAAGAAAAGCTAATGTATGTGCTAAGCACTGGGGATAGGCACAAAGATTCCTTTTTTCCTAGAGAGCTTATAGTCCAATGAGAAGACAGAAAAATAAACATAAATTAGCACAATAAGTTGAGTATGTGGGTAGTGATATTTATAAGATTTAATGGGAGCTTCTAGGAGGTGCATGACTTTAGGGTGGAGTAAAATATTTCTGGATGATATGCTCGAACTGAGTTTAGAAATGTGAATAGAAGCTATTCAGGAGAAGACTTAATCGGAAGTATTTTCCAAGCAGTCTGATCATCAAGAATGAAGTTGCAAAAGACCATAATGTGTGCAGACCTATAAGAAATACATGGAGAAAAGAAGTTGGGAAATAAGTTGCAACAATGAGGATCAGATAATGGAGGGTCTTTAATTCTATTTAATAGCTTCATTGAAATATAATTTACATATCATAGAATTCACTTATTTTAAAGGTATGGTTCAATGGTTTTTAGTAAATGTACATAGTTAAGTAACCATTGCCACAATTTAATTTTTGTTAACATTTCCATCATAACAACAACAAAAAAACCTTGTATCCATTTGTAGTCACTGCCCATTCCCACCTCCAACTCTAGGCAACCACTACTCTGTTTCTGCCTTTATAGATTTGTCTTTTCTGGTATTTCGTATAAGTGAAATATCTTTGTTTCTTGGTTCTTTCACTTAACATAATGTTTTTGAGTTCCATTCATGTTGTAGCATGAATCAGCACTTTGTTCTTACCAAATAGTATTCTATTGTATGGATATATTACATTTGGTTTATACATTCATTACTTAATAGATATTTTGAATTATTTCTACTTTTTGGCTATTGTGAGTACTACTGCTATGAACAATTATGTATAATGTATAATTCTTTTTGTGGGCATATGTTTCACTTGAGTAAATACGTAGGAGCAGAAATACTGGGTCATCAGGTAACTTTACATTTAACAGCTTAAGAAAGTGACAAACTATTTTCCAAGGTATCTATACCATTTTTTATTCTCACCTGCAATGTATGAGGATTTCAGTTTCTCCACAACTTTGACAACATTTTCTATCTGTCTTTATGATTATAGCCATCTTAGAGGGCATGAAGTTGTATCTCATTGTAGTTTTAATTTATATTCTCTAATAATTTAATGATGTTGAGACTATTTTCATGTGCTTACTGGTCATTTGTATACCTTCTTTGGTGAAATATTTATTCACATCTGCTGTCCATTTTTTAATTGGGTAATTTGACCTCTTAGTTTTAAGATTTCTTTGTATATTCTGGATACAAGTCTCTTATTGGATATGTGATCTGCCTACATTTTCTTCCAAGTTGCAGTCCTGTCTTTTCACTGTCATGTTGGTAACTTTTTAAGTACAAAAATTATTAATTTTGATGATGTTTGACTTATCACATTTTTCTAATTTTTTTTGGTTCTTGATGTCAGATCTAAGAAATCTTTGCCTAACCCAAAGACACAAAGGTTAACTCCTATACTTCTAAGCGTCTTAGGGTTTTAGGACTCATTTAGCTCTGTGATCCATTTTTACTTAATGTTTATTATATAGTTTGAATAAGGGTCTAAATTCATTGTTTGAATGTGGATATCCAATTGCACCAGTATCATTTGTGGTAAAAACTATTATTCCTCTATTAAATTGCCTTGGCACCTTTCTCAAAAATCAATTGGCCATAGCGTAAAGGTTTATTTCAGAACACTTAATTCTTTGCCATTGGTCTATGTCTATCCTTGTGCAAGTACTACACTGTCTTGATTACCATAGCTTTGTAGTAAGTTTTAAAACTGGAAAATTTTAAGTCCTCCAACTATGTTCTTTTTAAAGATTGTTTTGGCTATTTTTTTATGCTGTTTTAAGAAACATTGGTTTATCCCTTAGGCAATGCTTATCGCCTCTACCCGACTGTAAGCTTTTTTAGAGAGGGAGGTTTGTCTTACTCATTTCTGTATCCATAGCAGCTGACACATTGTACAGATTCCAAATATGTTTGTTGAAGCTGTAATATTCACATTATGCAAGATGACATTATGGCTATCCAATGAAATTTTTTAATATATGCTGATGAGATTCAATATGCTGCATTAGAAAGAGCGCTGGATTGGGAGATGGGCAACTAGTATTTGACCTTGACAAAGTGAGGAGCTACCCTGAGTTAGTTTCTGCATCTGTAGAGATGAAGTTAGTGCTAATTGTTTTCTAGGATATCTTCTTACTCCAAGATTCTTTGTAGGTATAAGTTATCTTTACCAGAACAGTAGTCCCTCCTTACCTGAGGTTTTGCTTTCTACAATTTCAGTTGCCTGCAGTCAACTGTGGTCTGGAAGCAAATGATCCTCATTCTGACATATCGTCAGAAAGGCAATAGCAGCCTAATGCTACATTACAATGCTTATGTCATTCACGTCACTTCATCTTATGATGTAGGCATTTTATCTTCTCACGTCATCACAACACGAGGGGTGAGGACAGTACAATAAGGTATTTTGAGAGAAAGAGAGACCACTTTCGTATAACTTTTATTACAATATAGTATAATTGTGCTATTTTGTTATTAGTTGTTGTTAATCTCTTACTGTGCCTAATTTGTAAGTTAAACCTTATCAGAGATATGTATGTGTCAGACCATCAAAACATCGTATATATAGGGTTTGGTGCTATTTGCAGTTTCAAGCATCCACTGGGGGTCTTGGAACATACCCCCAGGATAAAGGGAGACTATTGTAGAGGGAAGAATGATATTTTTCTAATCAATTGCTATGCGACAAGTAGTGTAATAAAAGGATAAAAGAAATGTAAAGGATGGGCGTGCTCTCAAGGAATTTGTAATCCAGACAAGGTTGTGGGTTGTACATATTTAAAATAATGCTTTATCTTCAAATTTCATAAACATCATTGTTATAGAATATTATATGTTCTTTTATGCCTTACCTTTGATATGGATGGCTTGCTTTTACATTAGCATTCAGGTATTGAATAGAATTCTGAAGAATTCCAGTTATATTTGGCAAGTCATCAGTACCTTTGTTTTAACACACTTTGAATTTTCTTATTACTCAAGCTTCATGCATCAAGCATAGGGATTTAGATATGTTAGCATTCTTTCTTCCTATGCTTTAACTTATGTGGAAGAACAATTATCTCACCTGCTGTATTTGAGACTTTGGAAATGAACATGGGTTGTTTAAATCCAGTGCATTTCCTCTGCCCTTTGGTCAGAAGTGTTGCATGCAATCTAAAAATGTTAGAGGAAGAGAGAAATGAGATGAATAACCCAAATATAGTAGCTTATTTCAGAGATCATTTACTATTACAGCAACCAAAGCAACCATTTCTCAAAAACTGCAAGTAGGCAGCTCTACTTTCATGTTCTGCATTATGATTTTTCAATGAGTGCAAAAGCCATATTTTAGTCCAAGGTCCTGTGGTTCGTTAGCGTGTATTTCTATAAGAGTTTGTGCCTACCATCAGAAATTAATTATTTTTTAATTAATTTAAAAAAAACTCCATGTGAGCTATTTAATTTTTCTTTTAAAAAAAGTTACCCCTCTGTAGACATTCAGCCACAAGAACACTTAGAATGGACTGGAAAAACACAGGTTATAGGAATGAATCCGTTTATGTACTACCCACAAAAGGTACAGTGCAATAAGTAGAATAAACACTTTATATTCCAAGTGATTTAGATTCAACCTTAATGATAGTAATGAATGTTTCTTCTTTCTGTAAGGGAGATAGCATAGAGTAATACCCAAATTACCTGTTCAAGGAAGAGAAATTTGGTCTGTTTAATTAATTTATAGGTATTGCCGTAAGGGTTTTATACCAATACCAGTTCTTTTATTAAATTTACTTTCTTAGGTCACTAGGTGACAAGCAAAGATTCACAATCAGTTTTATTTGTGAGTGTTATGGGGAAGGGGAGGTGGACTGGGGGGAAGAGTGTAAGAGTCTGTAGCATCCAGACCAGGTAAGGCTTTGCAAGCCAAAGCAAAGGGTTTGACTCTATCCAAAGAACAGAGGAAAGCAATTGAAAGATTTTATGTAGAGGAATGATGTGCTCCAGGTGAAGATCACCTGGGTAACAGCAAGAACAATATATTTGATGGAGCATGACACAATTTCCAGGATAGTCTTATTCTAACTTCCCATGTAATCTTCGAAGTCTGAAAATGGGATGGATATGAAAGGATAAGTGGCTTAGAACCAAGGCAAGTCCTAAATTCCTACCCATCGAGGCATATTGCTTTTTTCTTAAAGGACAGGGCAGGTTTCCATGTGGCCAAGCCAGGGACAGAACTTCTCACAGAATGGCAGAAGGCAGAGAAAGCATAGAGGGGTCAGGAGTAGGGTTGTGGCTGCTTTCCCCCTTACTAGATGTGATGTAACAATAAATGTCTAAAAAGCCTAAAAACCACTGGGAAAAGAATAACATGGTATGCTTGAAGGAAAACTTCCTTAGGGAATTTTCAGAGAACTTTGAGTCCTAATAGATGATTCCATATTGAATAACCTCTGTTCCTCCTATAGAGCCTATTGTTTGGATGTCTGGTGATGTCAAAACTGATGGGCTTAGTACACAAATTAGGAAATCCCTTCATGGCCTGTCCCTGCACATTGGAGACTTGGGGTTGGAGGGAAGGGAAGAAAGCAGAGAAGCAGACCCACATTGGTGTACGTGCACACCCCGAAGAAAGGCTCACCCTATTCGGCCTCCTCTTCACTCCTAGAGCCTTCTGTGCTTTCAGAAGCATTGGGAAAACCAAGACCATTCTAGTAGTTCGTCACAGGGAGGGGTGTTTAAAGAAGTGGAGGATGCATTGTCACAGATACGAGTAAGCAATGCAGGAGTGGGTTAGATTAGAGATGTGCAAAGCACTTTTAAGAATGTAAAATTGGGAGGATTGGACAGACACTGCCTCCAGGACTCTCTATTTCCCTTCCTCAACCTTTTTTTTTTTTTTTTTTCTGTCTTCCTTTCCTTCCATCCTGTCTCCTTTTTTTGGTTTCTCTTAAAAAGTATTCATTATAAACTCAATAGAATACTGACTCAGTTGCTGCTGATGACACAAATGATCTTGGAAAAAAAGCATATAATCTTGAAGATTACCCCCAGAATGTGCCTCGTTTTTCATCCCATCCATTGCTGCTGATTAAAGTCTGACTGATGACTCGTCTCCTGGCTTCTCTGATGGGATTGATGGCTCTGAAGTGATCTTTGTATCTGCTTCTGGATTACTTCATGCTTATTTGTTACAGGTGTACTTTTTTTTTTTCTTTTGAAAGGAAAGGATAATATCAAGATTTAATGGTGTTGAATCACATTATCATCCTTAACTTAAGAGGCCTGGGGTAATAAGGTGAAAGACCACAAGATGGGAAAGAATATTAATCATCTAATTTTTGAAAAAAAAAAAAATCCTGTGCTTTGCATGTTTATTCAAAGTAACATGCCCCTAGATGTATCATATGGTCAATTAGAATTAGAGCTGATTTGAGGGACCAGCAGAATATTAATTCCTTGAGGTCAATACTGTATCTTTTTGTCCCAAATATTTCATGGAGGGTGCTATACTTAGGAGGCTTTCATTAAAAAGTGAGTGAGTGAGTGTCTTCATAGTGACAGACAATTTAGTACAGAGAGAGTTAAGATCAGTGTGTTTGAGTTTTAGGAGTAAAAGGTAATCATTGTCCTCTCCTTATTCTGAGGTCTGAAACAGCTGAGAATTCAGACACAGGAGACAGACAGGTAGAAATTTAAATATCAGCTTTCTCACTAATATAACTGATTTGGAGACTCTGTCTTGACCTGCAACTAAAATCTGATTTCCTAATGCAAACCCCTATACCCTTGAATTAAAAAGACTTAATTAGTCTGTCAGAGATGTGATCACATTTTTCTCTTGAACCTTCTAACCCAACTCCTGCTTCTACTCCAGGTCTGGGCATAGACTCTGCTTCTGTAGGAAAGAAAACCTCAGATGAACTTTTTAGGAAAAGGGGATGTCCATGTGAGTGAAACCTGGGTTCACTGAGCTACAGGGACCATGTTCCTGTTCCCAATCTCTTCATTTCTGCTTCCATGGAGAAGAGTTCTGGTGAAGGAGACCTGTGATTTGTTCCTTCCCATTACGAAATACTTTCTTCTTCATGTAAACATAGGAAATAGGAATTAGGTACCCACCATTTTCCTGCTCAAAAATGTATGAAAAAGAAATCTGAAATTTCTTAATGGACTTGGAAGATACCAGAGAAAGGCCAAAATTGTGTTTTAAGGCTATGAGACGTAACCTTTAGGTTCTGAATGATTAGAAGTGGGAGCCACTTGTAACAAGCTCTGATTGTTTTTGACCTATTTTAAGAAAGTTTTTTATTCCATAGATAAAAATTTACTGAATATATGTGTAGTTTCCATTCTAGGTCAGAGAGATGGACCTTTGAACAGAGGGATAACGCTTTGATCTCTTATAGACTATATGTTAATGTAGAAAACAGAAAATAAAGAGAAAAAAAGTACATAAGTGAAGTAGTGATTAGTACAGTAAGTACTATGAAGAAACATCTGCGTAGGTGACATTTGAGCAGGAACAAGAATGAAATGAGGGAGTCAATAAGGCAAAGTTCTAGGACAGGTATTCCAAGTAGGGCTAACAAAAAGTACAAAGTAACCTGTGAGGGGAAAGTGGCTTATTTGGAATGAATAAGAATAGGTACCTTTGAAATAGAAGGAAGAGGGAGTAAGGTCTGGTATTCTGGATTTTAAAACAAAACAATAAATTCTTTTTTCCTGAAGGTCGTAGAAAATCACTAAATGGTTGGAACATAAGAGGAACATGATCGAATGTCATTTTAAAAATATCTCACTGGATGCTTGCAGTAAACTTGCCATAACAGTGTCAGAATGGAAGCAGCAAGACTCCATCAAGAGAATTCTCTAGGGGAAAATGTGGTGTATGCAATCGAGAAGCGTTTGTGGACAATGTAGTCCTGTGATGTGCCAGTCAAAGGACTCGGTGTTTTTAAGGAGAGGATGTAGAGAAATAGCCTAAAAGCAGCAATGAAGAGCAAGTGCTACACACATTCTACCTCCAGGTACTTAGAGAAGAGAGAAAAGAAAAAAGAACAACCTCAAAGATAATAAGAATTTAAGGCAATTAATCATTGAATAGTTGCCGTGCTCCCACCATGTATGTGATGACATTGTGTTTGGCTCACAAGTTACTGGGCAAGTTGGACTCATTTTCCAAATACAGTCATAAAGTATTGGCTTTCAGAGTGATATTCAGGCATGTTGCTGGCGAGGAAAAATCAGTGTAGGTATTAGGTCTACCCCTGGCTACCTATATGAGTTTTGGACAAATCTCTTAATTATCCTCTCCTTCCTGTGAAAGATGAATGGGCAAAGGATTGAAGCACAGAGATTTTCAGAGTTTGATTGAGATGAAGTAGTTTTGCAGAACTGGTATTACATACTCCAGAGGTGCTTAGATGAATAAATGATAATCACTGTTATCAAAAAATTACCTCTATGGTTGTGTATATACTTAATGGGAACATAATATCACTACTAATAACTGTTTATTCAGCCACATACCGGATTCTAGAAACTGATGAAATACTTTCTATACATGAGGAACTCCTATGTGTATCAAATATTTCAGAGAAATCCAGTCATGCTGTGACTTATCTTTCTCTATTCTAGAATTAAAAGAACATCTTTGAAGTTATTTTCGTGTTAATAAAAAATGCATTTCGTCATTGCAAGCATGTGCCATGAGGCATCTCAATAAGCATCATTTCGATCTGTTCTGATCCACTGCTGTCCTAATTATCGGTCTGGCTGTCAGCATGTTCAATAATTTTATAGTTAGACTAAACAGCAAGATATTGTACTGTCTGAGCTATGCATAAAAACCCCAGACAGTGCACTTGGCTACAAACTTGGGGAGTAATTCAGCATTGTCAAAATGAATGAATTACAGGCAACTGCATTGTTCTCGTCTGCTTTCAACTGTTACCCACACAACCCCCATGAATCCCAGAGCTCACTGGCTTAAGAGAATGGCCAAGATTACTGTCTCTGATTCAAAGAAGCCACATCATCAATTAGCCCAGATGAGATGAGGATCATTCACTCTATACATATTTGTTGAGTGTTGACTACAATGAGTAGTGCCATTTTCAGCCCTTTCAATGTGTGGCGGTGATTGAGTATTCCTGGCACAAAGCACTGACCGGGCATTGTGGAGAATTAATAGAGAATAAATAATAGTAACTGGGGGTGGAAAGCTTACTCTCTCATAGGGTGCTTTATTCTTGAATACCTCATGCCATTAGAGTAACAGAACAGTCTTTGAGTGAGCTCAGAAATATACACATAATGCATATCATTTAGTGTGTGCATATGATAAATGTGTCTATAAATAGACATGTGTATATCGGTGTTAAATGTGTGTGTGAAAATATATATTTACACACATATATGTGTATATATACATACACAGATATCATACAAATATGTGCTTTTGAAAAGAAGATCTTCGTCAAAGTTAGGTTGAACCATACAAAAATGGCAATATCCACACATTTCTGATATTGCAAATATTTTTAAGATTTAACCTAACAGTAAGCACATTTTCTTTGTAGAAAAAGAGAAAATAATTGAAAGAATTGAACATGGAGACAGTATTTAAGATCCCACCATGCAGAGGCTTTTATTTTAATTATACTTGCATAATTTGTCCTAGTCTTTATTCTATGCATTTAATGTGGTTGTGATAATATTTGATAGGCAAGATTTTATCCCACTTATTTATTACTCCTTGATTCAAACTCTGGCTCTTTTCCAACTTGTGTACATTACTAAGTTCATCTGTAGAATAAGGCTAATGGGTGAATCTAACACAGGACATTTTTGGGACTTAAAAGAGATAATCCCTGGAAAGTGCTTAGGACATGCCTGGAGCCAGGTTAGTGTTTAAAAAGAGAGTTAACTTCTAGTAATAAAGACTAGCCATTGTAATGGCTACATGAGATCTCATTATATGAATGTTTCTGTTTATTACATTCTTATTGTAGGGCATTTAGATTTTTTCCTAAGTTTCGCTCAGAGAGTAGCCAACACACCTTGTCATTTATTGGGAATGGTGTAAGACCTGTTCTGTATTGTCTGTAAAGGAGATATAGCTTGTGGGGATGTCTCTAAGGCATTCCACTTTTCATTCCAAAAGAATGGGAAGAATAAGAGTTTTAGTATTAGAAATTCCTAGATTCAAATTCTATCTGCCCTTCTCTTGCTTGGCGTCATTAGGAAAATCCTTTAACCCTGGCTCGGTTTGGTGTTGGTAGTTAACCCATGACATGGGTGATTC
This sequence comes from Leptonychotes weddellii, assembly GCF_054177405.1. Lineage (NCBI taxonomy): Eukaryota > Metazoa > Chordata > Mammalia > Carnivora > Phocidae > Leptonychotes > Leptonychotes weddellii. The sequence continues at coordinate 17,308,073 of NC_138379.1, forward strand.
TCCTTATTAATGCCAGAGGGGCATCCTTAGGCGGCCGTGTCTTCCATTTAGGGGTAATGGAACATCGATAGGACTAAACCACACCTACTGCCCATATACTAATACTATTAGTTCTCCTGATCTGGAAGAATGACCAGTGTGCCATCTCAATTTTCATGAATAGCTGGTCACCCATGGTTTATTCTTTCTTGTGCTACAATATTAGTGATTAACATGTTTACCACTAAATGGCAGGTATCCAGGGCAGAGTGACTGCCGTGGTCAGTGGTAGAGAAGTTTAGTTGGTTAAACTTGTACGGTGCTGTCAGAGAGTGACATTCCTCAGTTACAGTTGACAAGTGCCAAGGGTATAGACTTTTTGAGGCTAAAAATATGTTTGTGTGTTTATAATTTAAGAAAGCAGTGCATGTTCATTATAAAGAAATTAGAAAGAGGTAAGCAATAATAAAAAAGCAATACAATAGAACACATAATTCCCTACCCCAGACATGAACACTGCAAGATGTATACACCTTGGTATATAATTCCTCCAGATGCAATTTCTCTCTCCCTCCCTCTTTCTCTCCCTCCTCCTTCCCCACTCTTCCCTATCTTCCCCTCATTCCCTCTCTCCCTCTTTCATATCATGCATACTTTTTGTATTTATATGTCTCACTATATAACCCATATTATGCATATTCTTCTTACACTGGATTCTGACTTAACAATAAACTGCAGATATCTTCCCAAACCAGTTAGCCTACAATTGCAGTATCATTTTTTAAAAAGATTTTATTTATTTATTTGACAGAAAGAGAGAGCATGAGTAGGCAGAGTGGTAGACAGAGGGAGAGGGAGAAGCAGGGAGCCCGATGCGGGGCTCCATCCCAGGACCTTGGGATCATGACCTGAGCTGAAGGCAGATGCTCAACTGACTGAGCCACCCAGGCACCCCAGAGTATCATTTTTAATAGTTAAATACTAGTCTCTTAAATAAAGGGAGCAGAAAAGCTCCTATTGTTGGACATTTAGCCTGTCCATGAAAACTTTTGGTGGGAATAGAATAATCCATTCTTATTATTAAATTTTGTGTCAAATCATCTTACTAATTGCAAATATTTGTATCTTCTAGCATAGTACTTATATTTCTAGGGATCACTTATAAATGCATAGTTTATTGCATAATTCTTCATATTTCTAAAAATTGGAAATATATAATTTCTTTCAATATCCTCGGTGACTTTGACAGAACATCTGTTGGTGGATGGATAAGGCATTGTAGTTTACAAGAAATAGCTAAAAATCTATGACTCAAACTTGTTATGTGTCAGGTGTACACTTAGGGATATTAGATGCTGTATTACGAAAAGGAACATTGAATCTACTGACTCCACGCCAGGCTTCTTTGTAAAAATGCACCAATATTTTTAAATCATTATAGATTTCACAATCTGAACTGCACTTATGTTTGAATAGAAGATTACTTGAGCAACGATCCTCTGAAAACTGGCCTTTGCATTACCTGGGATTAATGGTCAGTTCCTCAGTTAATGTCTTGAGTTTTCTGGACCAAGTCAAAAGTCATCTGTACTCCTACTCACCAGTCATTAATGATGGATTTTGTGGAAGCTTCATTGCTGCCATGACAATAATTGGCACTTTTAAGAGCCATCTTGCTTGCTTGATTTTTCTTGATTGTTTACTTTTGGCTACTGATCAAGTGGCCATTTGGAGGAATTACTTGTTTTTAGCTCCATAATTACCAAAATGCCATTTATTAGAATATAAACCTACAAACCCATATATTTAAATTCTTGTGTATAGCACATGAACAAGAAACCATGTAAAATCTATACTAACTGGATCTAGGCTGTAGTTTATTCCTTATCTCTACGGATTCCAAGGCTATTTTCAGCGATGGTATTAAATCCTAACAAATGTGGGATTTCATGTTCAGCATATAGATTCTTGTACAAGAGGGGGTCGTATAACTACTTTCAAAGATGTATGTGTGTGTGAGATTGTTTTTTGTAGGTAGCCAGATTGTAACAATTAGCTCGGGAATAACATGAATCTTTAAAAGAGTTTCCTGTGTTTTCATTATTTAAAAACCAAAAGAGATAAAAAGAAGTTGGTTTCTTACCTAGACTTTTGTGCTAATCAAACCCTCAAACAAATGCTCAGTGGTATTGAGATGCTCTCCATTTGCCAGATAGTGTCTTTCAGGACTGAGCAGTAGTTACAGTTGTTTTTTCTTATATCTCATTTTCCTCTGGCCTATTTAAATTATTAGATTTTTAGACTTTGGGGAAAATAAGGAAGAAATTACCCGTGCCCTCTTCAAAGTTACTGTTTAACTTTTTTTTTTTTTTCTTTTCCTCCTCAAATTATCAACTTGGCTATGGAGCGTGGTTCTTGAGCCAAATTTTCTTTTCTTTCTTTTTTTTTTAATTCCAATATAGTTAACACACAGTGTTATATTACTTTCAGGTGTACAATATAGTGATTTAACAATTCCATACATTACCCAGTTGAGCCAAATTTTAAATCTGAAGACAATCTTAATGCCTCAACCTCCTATAAACTCTTCACCCTCCTGAAGAGGTCACCTGGTGATTACTTATGAAGAAATTCATTTCAGTAATAGGTGTTGCCTGTGACTATGGAGGAGGCCAATGGTAATTACCATTCTTTATTGACGGTGTAATAAAAGTCAAAACACCATATTAAGCATTTTACATACGCTTTCCTTTAATTTTTACCAAAAAACCCCACAAGAAATAGGCATTATTTCTCTGTTTTTAGATGAAGAAAAATCGGAATTATTTAACAATTTGCTTTAGACTCAGACCTGACTCAACTCATTGCTTTGATATTTACTTGCTGGGTGAGCTTAGTCAAATTACTTCTCTGGTTCTCTATTTATTTTTTATTGACAAAAAATAGAATATATATCACATAGGGTTCCTGTAGAGATGAAAATAAATAATATTTCTAAGGCACATATAATAATGAATAAGTAGTTATTATTCTTATTCCAAATCATGCAACTAGTTAGTTTATGGGAATGGGCTTCAAATGAAAATTCATTTTTTTCAGAGAACTCATTAATTCATCATGGAAGCTGTATAAAGAAAAAATTAAACATAGTGCACTATGAGTATTCAGGAACATAATAAGATGTATAAAGGCATGGCGATTTAAATTCATGGAGATTTTCAATAATTGATGAAGTAAATGTAATTATAATCAGATTATGGGGGCAATGAAGGTAAATTCAGTATATAAATAATTGTTTCTTTAGATGGTCTTCTGCTTCTTATGTGATCAACTTTTTCCTTTTAGATAATGGAATGATATCTCTCAATTTCTTGGTTTTGCTAGGTACGCCTAACACAGTCCTGGGACATTAAGTGGTCATTAAATAATTATGATCAAGGGCTTTTAAAGGTATCTCTCTAAAAAAAATAGAAGTGTCTCTCTAGACCACAGAACTCCTGTGTGCAGAGAAGAGTTAATAGAATTGAGAACTACTATCCTCAGAAAGTCTTACTTGTGAAGTTAACCCTTCACTGGCACCTAAACTTAGATTTCAGGAGAATTTCCACCATTCTCAGAATTGTGAAGAGTGTGTCACTGTGCCTAAACTGTTTGTACAAATAATGTGGTTTATGCCAAACACCTGCTTTCTTTCTGAGAGTCGGGAATTTTAATATATGCCAGGCAGAGAGAGGGTGCCTAAGTGATCAGCCCCCAGTAAAAACCCTGGGCACTGAGGCTGTGATGAGCTTCCCTGTTAGCATTTCACAAGCATTGTCAGAATTTATTGCTAGAGTATTGAAGCACATGTATTGTGCAGATCCACTAGCAGAGGATGCTTGGAAGTTGTCCCCCATTCCCCTTGGACTTGGTCCCATGTGTCTTTTCCCTTTGCTGATTTTGCTTTGTACCCTTTCCCTGTAATAAAGTATAACCATGAGTATGACTATATGCTGAGTCCCATAAGTCCTCCTAGCAAATCATCAGACCTAAGGATGGGCTTAGGGATCCCCAAAACACCTTGGTTCAGGGATCACCACACTTTCCAGACATGCCACACTACCCGCCCCCCCCCCTCCACACACACATCCAGAAGCTCTAGGCAGTAAATTTGGCATGCAATGCCAGGGCATTAAAAAGGAGGATAGGAGTGGAGTGGGGTGGGGTGAAGTGGAGTGGGGTGTGTGATAGAAAAGCCACTGAAAATAAGTTATGAGATAGAGAAGATAAATGGAGATACAAGAAAGGAGAAGGTTATAAGTGCCTTTGAATGATTAAATAATTATCTCTTCTCCCTCTAACCTGTTTCAGGGCCAATTGAGAAATAAGGCAAAGGCAGAATGTAGAAGCCAGATTACCATCTTTATGACTTATAAAGTCTGTGTTTTATGTTATAAAGGCATAATTATTGAAGTCCCAATGGGTTTGCTATTAGAATTAGACAAATTTACCTATCACATAAGATTATTTATGGCTTGTTCTGTCACCTCCTTCAGTTACTCTTATTGAACTCCTTACTAACACAAGGGAACACCGGTAATTGAGAAGCATTATCACTTAACATTGGAGATGGCAAATGGAAGGACCAATAATTACTTCAAATGCTGTCCAATTACTAAGCAAGATAAAAGAGAGGTGGAGTTCAATAGTGTGGAAAATCAATGCTAGGAATTCACAACTGGTATGTGAGGGAACATACGTAGTCTCAAAATAAGTTGTTTCACAAGCTCCGAGACACTTTCAATCAGAAGTCGGAAATTTAGTCAGTTTAGAGACAAATCTGTTAGCAAACCAGAATGTTAAAGAAAGAGGCAAGGATTTTGGTATAGGTGGACCATATGGATGTCTGAAATATCCTTAGTATTTTGAAGTATTTCTACTATAGCACTAGTGAGGGTCAAGTTTGAGCTGTTGCACTAGAAATTCCAAGTAACAATGACTTAAAATAGAAGTCTGTTTTTGATCTCACATAGTGGTTTAGGCCAGGCCGGGTTGGGTCCGTGATGTTAGAAACCCAGGTTCTCCCTAACTTGTTCCATCTTTTCCTAGGATATTGCCATCCACACATGGTTGGAGATGGCTTATCACTTCACACAGATTCCTGCCAGCAGGAAAGACGTATAAATCCCTTCAATTTAAGAATATTGCCTGAAAACTGCACCTTCATTTTTCTCACATCACATTGTGATCTTAGATTCATGACCATACACATCACATCATGATCTTAGCTGAAAAGATAGGCCGAGGTGTGTGTGTGTATGTGTGTGTTTTTCAGGAAGCCATCCATCCCGCTTTAGAAAAAAAATTGGGGTTTCATTACTATAGAAAGAAAGAATTATTATTGGAGACCACCCAGCATTTAGTTACACACCCAGCCCTTTGTCCATCTATCTGGATTCACCAATTGATCCCTTTACCATTCTAATGCACTTACCCACTTCTCTAATAAAAAATCCCCAACTCTCACCCGGAATATCTGATTTTATACAGCTCTCTTCATATTCCTGGATGTGATTGAGATTTTGGCTATGAGGTTTATAAGGCAGGAGGGAGACCTCAGTCCCACCGAGCGATCAGTGGCTCTGTAGGCGTAGAGGATTCATGTTGTGGATGCAGGCGGCAGCAGGTCCACATTTGCAGCTGCAGTTTGCTGAATTACGGCAGCTTCCCCGGCTGTGGCTGTTGGAGGACTGTGGGATCTTCTCAACATCAGCGGCATCCAATGATAGCGGTGATGGTGTGGTTCGGGAGCCAGCAGCTGTACTAGGAACTTTCCAGTTTCACAAGCAGCATCTTGATGATTAGGGATTCAGAAGCTTCTTGAAGTCGAGATGCTGTGTTCTAGTTTTAGGAATAATTTCTTAAAAGCATAAGTGGGCCTCTTTTTTGCACCTTTCCAATGATCCCATAAGCCATTTATCACCCTGTAATTATTTCTGCTTAAACTGGCTAGTGTGAATTCTGTTCTTGGCAACTGAACCCTTCGGGCAACTTGGTAGAGCTGTCTTATAAATAAGTCATTTCACTTATCTGTTCAATGATGCGAGCAAAAGATCAAGTGCCCCCCAAGCAACTTATAGCCTCATAATAGATAGCTAATATTTATTGACAGTTTTCCATGTGTCAGGCACCTGAGAATTTTTCTAACACTATGATATTTAATGTCAGTAATCACTTATGTATTAGGAATTACTCTCCTTGTTCTGTAATGAGAAAACTGAGTTTTAGAGGAGTTAAGCAGCTCCTTGGATTTAAAAAAAACCAAAAACAAACTACAGTTCAGACAGCATTTGAAATCAGATGATCTGGTGTGACAGTTAAAGCACTAGGGAGACATTTAGTAAAGTGATCAGTAAACATTGACTAGATTAATTGACATCCTGATAAAGGTGAAGTAGATGGACACACAAAGTATTAAGATGAGGTACAAACATTAAGCATGTTGATGGGTGCCATTGAACATGCTAGGCTTGGGGGGTGGGACAGGGGCACTAGCTGAATCTCATTTGCATTAAAAAAAATTCATTCTGAGTGCTGGGTAGAACATGGTTCAAAGCATGAGCATGTCTCAATGGTCAGAGACCAGTTAGGTGGATATTACATGAGTGAAATGGGAACGGCCACAGCATCAGCCTTTGCAGTGGTGGTAGGAAGGGAAAGAAATGCAAAAATGTGACTGACATTTGAGAGGAAGATTCAAGAAACAGTGATGATCAATTAAATATCGGAAGTGAGAGGAGGGAACTAGGGGAGAGTAATATCCAGTTTTCTGCTGGAAAAAGTAGTTTGATATTGATGCCATTTATTCCCTCTTCGTGGACTACAGTTCAGAGATGCATCCTCTGGATCCAGGAATGACTCCTAGATAAAGGAGGAGAATTGTACTAGGAATTTAGATATCCCTGCCTTAAAAACAGAATGTTACATTTTTTTTTTCTGATCAAACAGTATTGGTGAATTCCATAGTATTGATCAAAAAAGACTGATCTCTATTCCCCTGGAGACTCACTAATCTTGTTTGCCCTTTTCCACACATCACCAATGATGAGCATTTAAGAATAATCCTTTTTTTTTTTTAAAGTTTTAATAACACCTTATGAAGTTGCTCTTTCATGGAGGGAATGGAATTTGCAACAGTAGCTTTGAACTGCTTTGAAGTGTATTCTTTTTGTCTTAATAATAGATTCTGAACCACAGATAAAGTCAACAGGTCATTAAGAAAGCACAAAGGAAAAAAAAAATAAACTCCTTTCAGGATATGTAACTGTTCTTATCACTAGTTAAACTAAATATTTTAGATCACTAATAAGCCAATTAAAATAAAGCTGACTTTTTTATAATTTAAATTGAGGTAGCATACTATATGAACTGTGGCCTGAAATTTTTAAAAATTAAAGTTCTGAAAACTCATATAGCAATAGTCAACAACATTTTCTCACTAATAAGTCCCATGGCTTGCAAGTATTTGTTTTTTAGAAGAACTGCTTTTATTAGGTAGGAATAGCTTAATTTTACTGTTCGTTTACCAAATAACACATTAGTGTCCAACAGAATGTTAATGAACACAATGATATTTTATTAGCACACTACTAATATAATTTCAGCCAAATGAAATAATTTTGATATTTTACTTAAAGAATGCAAACTTATTTTTATTATGGATCTATTGTTCTTTATTATTTATTTATTTATTTATTTTTAAAGATTTTATTTATTTATTTGACAGAGAGAGACACAGTGAGAGAGGGAACACAAGCAAGGGGAGTGGGTAAGGGAGAAGCAGGCTTCCCGCGGAGCAGGGAGCCCAATGCGGGGCTCAATCCCAGGACCCTGGGATCATGACCTGAGCTGAAGGCAGATGCTTAACGACTGAGCCACCCAGGCGCCCGGATCTATTGTTCTTGAAAATACAGGAAATCAGGGGTACTTGGGTGGCTGAGTTAAATGTCTGGCTCTTGGTGATCTCAGCTCAAGTCTTGATCTCAGGATCCTGAGTTCAAGCCCTACTTTGGGCTCCACCCTGGGTGTAGAGCCTACTTAAAAAAAAAAAAAAAAAAGAATACTGAAAATCAGGCATAAGGCCTTAGTGTGTGTGTATGGTTCATTTTTATATATTGAACAGTAAAATCGAAATATTGTTTTACTCTTTTAATGGGGAATTTGGGATTTGATATACAAAGATTCAGAAACTGTTGATTTGGAAGAGAATGAGTCTTTTAGTTTAAAAAGCAGAGAAACTTTTTTAATTTAGAAAGTAGAGAAAAAAAAAAGAATGGTGTGTTTACATTTTGTTTGGTGTGTCTTAAAATCTCTCTTCTGAAAGAAAGGAACCCCTTCCTCCGAGGTTGACAATAATGAGACAGGAACTCGGCTTTGCACTGAGGTTGCCAGTTGTCTAAATATTGTTCTCCAAGGGCTTGTCTGCACACCTCCATGTCTGTTACCAGTCTGTCCAAAAGTCAAGGGGTAGGGCCTAGAATTACCATCTCTTAAGCCCACGTTTTGCTAATCATCATTGAGTTCCATAGGGAGGTGATCCTTGCTCTCCTGGAAACATTTCCCAACATTTAGAGCCTCAGCTAACTCCAATACCTGAAGCATAATAGGAATGGCTGTGAGTAATAATGGCTCTTCTGCATTAGGAATACTGGTGAGCACATCGCAAGGCACTGTTTGATTTGATTCTCCTAAAAGCATTGTGCATCATATTATTACCCACATTTCATAGATAGCTTAGAGAGGTTAAGTAACTTTCCCAGAAACATGCATCTAGTAGAAGGTAGAGCCAGAATTTGGATCTAAATCTCTGAATTTAAGGCTCTTAAATAATATGCAACCCTTCTGCTTTATAGCTTCCTTTTTCTTAACTGGATAGTCACACCTCTGGTAATTGACAGCTACTACTCACATTTCCGAGGGTGTTTTTTTTATTATTCTTTTCTTTTCTTTTTTGATGTAGTGTTCCATGATTCATTGTTTGCGTATAACACCCAGTGCTCCATTCAGTACGTGCCCTATTTAATACCCATCACCAGGCTAACCCATCCCCCCACCCCCCTCCCCTCTAGAACCCTCAGTTTGTTTCTCAGAGTCCGTAGTCTCTCATGGTTCATTTCCCCCTCCGATTTCCCCCCCTTCATTTTTCCCTTCCTACTATCTTCTTCTTCTTTTTTTTTTTTAAACATACAATGTATTATTTGTTTCAGAGGTACAGGTCTGTGATTTCTGAGTTTTTTTAGAGGCAACTCAAATTTCTGACATTTTAGGATCTTGAAATTTCACTTGGGTCTCCTCCGAAAAAAATTATAAATATATATATATGTTCATATATATATTTCAGGTCCTCTTGCTTCTCTGAACTTCAGAGTTGCTACTGTTTTATGTGTGTGTATGTGTATGTGTGTGTGTGTGTCTTTAAGATTTGGACTTTGAGATGGTTTGCTCTTGAATTAAAAATAAAGTGTGTGTGTTTCTATGTGTTCATATATATAAATATGTGATTAGCACCCTCCAGTTCTCAGTGGTTCTATAAAGGAATTATTCCTTTCAAAAGCCATTGAGAAAATGATGATTCAGCATTACTCTTTAACTGGTTTCTATAAAACACTTCCCCAAGGCTGACAGTTTCTTTCAGGTAATTCATTCACAATGGCTATTAGAAATTACAAATTATTTACAACTTTGCATTCATTTATGGTTAAGAGGATTATGATACATTTATTTCCAACTCTGTGTTTAAATACATAGTTTAGAAAGACACATTAACTTTGAAATACCTTTTCTGTATTCAGGTTCCAATATTTCAGTGGTCTTGTCAATCTATTGAAAGTTTTTGTTGTTGTTTTTGGTTCTGTTTGTTTTAAAATGAAATCACTCAGGCCACATTCTCTTTAATAATTTAGGATAAGACAATACTGGCTGTGATGACTTTGGGTTTTCTGGAAGGTGACTTCATCTTACTCTATCCCTAGACTCATAAATTCTACTTCAAGCAAATTTTAAGAACAAAAGAATGTGGATCATAGATTTAAGAAATGATGTTTAAATACCTCTAAACAAAATGAACACAAAGATGGGAGGAGTGACTTTCAGGGCAACAATACCATTGGCAAACTTGGGCGTAGAATCCTACTCCTTAAAGTCTGGTGAAATTCCTACTAAATAAATTGTTCTCAATTATTTTGTGAACTTTGTGTGCTCAGAGTTACGGTGAAAGTCTTGTGACTCATACACCACCAAATATCATGTATAGACAGACTAAATAATATCCTGCACATAAATACATTGCTACTTCTTAAATGCTTGTAGAACATGTTATTTATTTAAAATTTCAAAATGTTACTAAGTTAATACTATATTTTATATAAAGTAAGACACCATCAATCTAAGATGCACTGTTACTTTTTGTACCTTGGGAAAAGAAAATGCCGATTATAATTTTATGACACCGTTGATGGGAAGATGCTTACTAATTTTAGAGATGTGGTGAAAAATAACATCATCTTAAAAAAAGATAAAATATAACAGTACTGTTTTGTCTATGAATACAATATATGTTAGGATGTCCCATAGTCTATATTTTATACCAAAGATTTGGAACTACTGGGTCACTTCTACTATATTGATTGACAAGACTTACCTTTCTGGTTGTGAAAAGCTGACCTCATGCACTGTGGTGAAGATTATCTGAGCAAGTGCATATAAAGCTTTTAGAAGAACGCATGGCATACAGCAAGCACTCTGTCAACATTAACTCTTACTGTTGAACCCACCACCACCGTTACGTTCATTAGGGGCAGAATGCTTTCCAGATACTTCTCCTACTTCTACTTCAGGGGTGATATGCTTGTTTAAAAAAAGGCAAAGACTAGTTATGGAATCTATATTTTTTTCAGAAGTCCCAAGGTGATTGGCTTGAGCAGCTGAGTAGGAGACCCCAGGATGAAGATGATGTGACATTTACTTTTTTCCCGGTCCAAATATTTATCAGTGCTCAAGAGGAGTTGAAAATTAAGAATGTATTTGTAATTCTCATTTTTGAGCATTGGATAGATACCTTGATTTACCTTTGTGCATATGGAAATACCCAACTCTTGAGCTTCACTATGTTGAAAATTAAAAGAAAAGTGTCACTGCTAGACTTGCAAGCTAAAGTCTGGGTGGTATACACGAAAATAAAATGCATGAGTTGATCTTTGCTAATGTCAGGACTTTGTCATCTAACTACTATTCACAGTATGCTAAGCATTTTGACGTGGAATTCTAAATAAGCTTTAAAAAAATTAGGTTTCAATTACTTAAATAAGGATTAAAGCAAAGGATTAGTTTGTTTTGATATTTTAAGCTAGAAGTAAATTAGAAAAAGACTTGATTTTGGATTGTGGAACATTTAGGTAGAAGGAGGCTAGAAGTATCAATAGCAGAAATAAAACAGTGATATTAAGCATGTATATTTGCCAGGCAATATGTTTAACGCTAATATAAGAGAGGATTTTTAATCCTCCCAACAACTTTAAGAGGCAGCAACTCTTTGTGTCTTTAAAATACAGTCAAGGACACAGGCTCAGAGAGATTAAGTAATTTGCCTGAGATCACATAGCTAGTAATAAGAAGAGCCAGGTTTGAAACCAGACCACTTTGACTCCAAAGTTCCCTTTCTTAATCCCTACACCAGATGGTGTGTGTTTTTAGTTCACACTTAGAAGGGGTTAATTCTCTCTTTGCTGTTACTGGTTCCGCTGTTTCTTTTCTTGGTAAGATCCCTTGATAATGTTCTTTCCTTGGCAACCCACGGAATCCCTATAGGCATGAGCTCACATCAAGCCCTATGTTTTCCTTTGGAAAATGTTATTCAACACATATCAATTAATATGTGAGTTATTGCATTGCATACTTGAGAGGTTTGCACAAAGAAAATGTGGGCACATAATTCAGTAGTTTACAATTTTGCAAACATCAAAAGCACATGAGAAAATGGAGTCATGCAAATTTAGATATTCTCTACAGATTGAATGAAAGTACGTATTTTATTCTCTTACATTTTTCCCCTGGCATACATCATACTGTTCCAAAGTTGGATCATCTATAATCTCTCTTGCCATCTTGTCTCAATAGGCAAGTAGAAAAAATATGGCTATTATCTCTGCTTTAATATGGCCTGTCTAAATTCTGGTACCCTGGGGGGGTCTCCAATGTCCATATTGTCCAATGCTTTGGAACCTGATATTGTAATCATTCCTTATTAAGAAGTTATATATTGACTACCACCACCACCCCCAGACAAAAATCCCATTTTGCTATCATGGTGGTCTTGGAATAAATTTGAAATATGATAAAGAGTGCTTCTTATTTCACAGCTGCATCATTTTATTGACTCTGAGGATGCAGTAGGATTCTCTAGATGTGTGTGAATGGGAAACCAGCTCTGGGCAGTCTGAGGAGTGTGGGTAAGTTAAGAAAGTCAGTGAAAGTTTTGTGATCTATGCTACATTTTTAATCACATTTCATCTATAAGCCTAGTTTTTTATAAGAAAGATGCTCATCACAATTCCCTTGATAAATAATTTCCCACTTACCTGCTAGTGGATATGTAAATTGCATTTGACAATGTTCTATAAAATATTTTTCTTCCTAATCTGCTTGCAATTATAGGTTGAACAGTGAAGTGACTAATACAATCAGGTAAATAGCACTTTGTGGGTTAGCTAGAATTTCTTTGTCAGATTTTGTCAAATCTTTAAGATTTTCTTCGTAGACTGCTAAATAATTGTTATATTTAAAATATTCTTAGGGCTATCTTTCTTTGTATCTTGCACAACTGGTGAAAAAAGTGCCCCAACATCAGTAGGCCAATGTGACTTTTCTCTCATGCATTGTTTGATTTTGATGTTCTGAAACACGAGGTGTGGGCATTTTGTATTTGAAAGGGAAAACATATAATTTAGCAGCCAAACCACTCATTGGTGAAAAGGGATTTTATCTTTTGTTCAAACATATTATCACTATAATAAGCACCTAACCTAGCTATTTTTTGAGACCTCTGGTTCAAGGAGAATATTTAATGGGAGAAGGGGGTGGAGAAAATCAACAATAGGTCAAAGGGAAAGGAAAAAAAATGACAAGAAACCATATCAGAATATGAAAACCAAAGAAGAAAGTGCAAAACAGTAACACAAAGGATAAACAGGGAAGAGATATATAAAGCAGCAGGTAAGAGCACGAACTTTGGAGCAGAAGCACCTGCATTGAATTGCTTGCTATGTCACTTGCTAGTTATGTGAACTTGGACAAATTATTATTTCATTTTATTTTCCTCATTGTGACAATGATAGTGATAATCCCTGTTTGTTTTTCATGTCATTGTGAGAATTCAGTGGTGTTTTATAAATAACACAGCTCAGTGATTGGCACAAAGTCACTACTCAATTAATTAGGAACTTTCGGTAAGATTTAACTTTCTCTAGGAAAGGAAGAGCATGAGAGTTACAGCCATATTGGGAGTGGTAGGTGGGCAGGCATTTCTGTCTCTGATATTCAGGGTCAGCTATACCAAGTGCTTCTAACCCCTGAACCAGTCTCTAACTTTGTGGTAATGTTGTTCCAACTGCATATTTAGAAACCAACCGAGAGAACGGTCTGACCCACTGGTCCATATCCGTATGTACCTTGCCTCTGAGATGAGTCTCCATCAGAGCTGATTCTACTATATGTATTTATCTGAGCTCATGCAGCTTTGTGGCATTTCATTCTTCATGGACTTGCTGGGAGCTGATTTAAGGTGCATACATCAATCAGAGCCTAATCAAGCTCAAAGCCAGCAGCTTCTCAGGGAATGAGACAAGCGACCGTTGAGACCAGTTCAATCAAGGTGGCCCTTGGGTTCAGAGGCTCCCACCTGAAATAAATCTGGAGAGAGCCTTTTAAATTCAATGAACACTGATGAAACAGCTGCCCATAGGGAGAACCTGAATGTACAGAATAAATACATCTCTCCCAGAGCAGACCTAAATAACATCCTTTGGTTTTTATGCATAATTAACACTGAGAGGTAACTAGTAGCTTGGCTGAATTATAATGACACATTCTCTGGTTACTTTTGTGTGTCTTAGCTTCAGAATAAATAGTGTAAAATTATGAACCTATATACTATGGTGTGCGTGTGTGTGTGTGAAAACACACTTTGTTTATTCCTTTATTTTATTCTCCGTTAGGCCTATTAAGTGCAACTTTATTTCTTTGAAAAACATTGAGAATCACAATGGTTTAAAACCCTTTGGCACTTATTATTTTAAGCTGAGGTCTCCCTACAATAGTTAGATAATAAGATGAATTGAAACCAAGATTCTTCTTCTTATCCTGTGGGATGTGCTGAAGAGAGGGCCAGAAGCTCAGTGGGCAGAAATGGTTCCTCAAATACACATGCCTTTTGAAGGCAGCAAATAATCCTGATGCTTGGATGTGGTGGTGTGAGGTGAAGAGGGCTGGGTGAAGAGTCTCTGCTGCATTCTTGTGGGACCTTTTCATTCAGGGCCTTCTTGTCTATGTAAAATAAAAACAATTATCTTTCATATTTCCATGGAGACGTTCATTGGCTCCATTAAAATAATGCAGTTTTAAGTGCAGTCTGTTTCATATGGGATTCCTCATATGCATTCTGGTTCAGAGGGCACTTTCTTGCTTTTGTGTGACACATTTGAATTAATGATGTACTTTATGGCTAATTGCAACTTCCCACTTAAAAAACTTGATTGATAGATAAAGTAATTCAGAGGTAATAATGTATCTCTTCTTATGACTCTCCAAGTAAACTCAGGGCTGATGATTTGACCTCTAGTTTCATTTTAGGAGATGATTACTACCTTCAGGAATCCTCAGAAAATGCAATGGTGTCCAAGGCACGCAGAAGAGTATTCATTTATGGCTGCATAATAGACATTGTAAATAATGTGCTATTCAGATGAAATAATGCAGAGCTTTGGAAGTTATCACATTTTTGCCGAGGCAGGCAACTAAAATATAATTTTAGAAGTGTTTGGCCAGGAAAAAAAGGAGGCGATGAACAGGAATGCCTGTCAGGGGAAGTGTACCTCTCAATGCAAAGACATTTGTCCAATCCAAAGCTCAAATAAGAGCAGAGAATCGGGGCACCTGGGTGGCTCAGTCGTTAAGCGTCTGCCTTCGGCTCAGGTCACGATCCCAGGGTCCTGGGATCGAGCCCCGCATCGGGCTCCCTGCTTGGCGGGAAGCCTGCTTCTCCCTCTCCCACTCCCCCTGCTTGTGTTCCCTCTCTCGCTGTGTCTCTCTCTGTCAAATAAATAAAAATAAAATCTTTAAAAAAAAAAAGCAGAGAATCAAGAAGTTCCTGCTTTAGCCTTAATTGGTGATGATGATCATTTCCTAGAAATTTTGAGGGCAAGGTATTGTTGATAGAACGATGATGTTTGGGTTGACATCCCATAGTTGTAGCTGTGTCACCTTGGACTAATCACTTTACCCCTCTTCCCACTGTCTCTGCTTAGAAAAAGGGAGTAGTTATAGCTATAATATATGTTCCTTAGGAAATTCTTTGGAAATGCTGTTTATAAATGCTTCAGAGTAACATTTACAGACATAAACTCATTTTTTTGTTTTTATATATTTTATATATTTATATTTAAACATATCATAGTTTAAAATCTTAGAATCATTTGACAGGGAAATACCTGAAAGTGAAAAAATATATTCATTTTTACATAAAGGTAATATATCACTTATAAGGGAATCATCAGCAATCAAACTTTTTTTTTGTTTTTTGTTTTTGCTAACATTTAGCATCACTGTGTTGTCTTTATCATAAACTCACTTTTAAAGTTTACTTCTGGAATCTTTTTGGATGTAGTATTAACAAAACAGAAAGTTACAGTTACAAACTCTGGACACCAGAAGTCACCATGACTTCCATTATGAGTACCATTATGTGATGATGATGATGATGATGGTAATGATACTAGGTCAATACTTTGAAGAGAAATGGATACAAAGCCATTTGTGGATAGTGAGAACTGAGTGATCTTCCCAATATCTCTGGAGTGTTGGGGGAGAGGTGGAAGTTGTATTTTTCTAGTTACTTAGGTCTGAGCTCTCTGCTATGTTTTTTCACTGATAGAGAATAGCTCACTGATGGAGACATAGCATCTCTTTTCTGAACTTACAGACCCAGATATTGCAACATATCCTTTTGCCCTTGTATTCCATATAAACCATATATATATATATATATATATATATATATATATACACACACACACACACACACACACACACACATACACACACACAACCTTGTATTATATATATTATATATATATAATATATTATATATATATTATATATAAAACAAAATGCCAGACGTTTGTGAAGATTTTTTTAAATCTATAGGCAAACACTTGAGTGATACAATTTAAAATTAAGTATTAAACATATCTATTCCTTCACACACTTGCACCTTATATCTTCCTAAACTCTGAACTTTTGTGTTCATGACTAGCCACCCTCACCTTTGTGTCTCTGGGAGATACTGCTCTTTTTTAGGAAATATACAATGGAGTCTCCTTGCAACTCCAAAACAACTTCTCCAACTGTATTATACAAAGCAATATGACCCTCTCCAGAAGCTGTGTTCAGTCTCAGTTAGAAGACTATGTCTACATAACCCAAATGTGGTAGGAGTAAATGAGTTGTGGGAGATAACTTATGGCCAAACATATGGGCCTTTTAGACCATGTAAAGATGTTGGGTTTTATTTCTAACAAGTTGAGGAACTGGTAGTGGGTTTTGAATAGGGAGAAAGAAGTGATCCCTAACATATATTTTAGAAATATCACTTGGATGACAAGTGGAGAATTAACTGTATGGGAGTAAAAATAGTGGGGGCAATAAAGTGAAGTAGGGGGTGACTGCATTCATGCAGACAAGATATAATAGTGGTTTGTACACATCTGTCTATTAGCAATAGAGGTGGTGAGAAAAAATCAGATTTTGGAGATACAGCCTGGATGTAGGATGCAGCCTGTAATATTGTTTATAGATTGTGGATAGTATGTGAAAGGAACAAAAAATAGCTTTTCAAAGTTTTTTGTTTTGTTTTGTTTTTACTTCATCTGCTGGAAGGATGGAGTTGCCAATACCTCAAATGGGTGCTGTTGCAGAAAGACAAGTTGGAACAATGGGTTAAATAAAAGTTTGGTTTCAGACATACTGAGTTTCAGATGTGTGTTAGATATTCCAGTAGACATGTTGAGTAAAAACTGAAAGATCAGAATTGGAAGCTTAGGCATTAGATTCAGACTGAAGATTGAATGTGGCAATCATAATAATATAGGTGCTATTTCCAGCCACAAGTTTGGAGAGAGGAGAGGAGATCCTCAAAACTATGCCCTAGGGCACTTCAGTGTTGAGAGAGCAGGACAAGAGGGTAGGAGGCTGGATGGAGCAGCAAGTGCACTGGGGAACCAGGAGAGACTGGTGTTCCTAAACCCAAGTCAAGAAAGTGATTCTAGAAGATAAGAATGACTTACTGATTCAGAAGTTGCTAAAAGGTTTGATAAGATGATGACCAAGATTTAACCATTGAGTTGGTAAACTAGTGTCCTTAACAAGAGCAAAATTTGTAGAATTGTAAGCTGAGAACCTGATTAGAGTGCGTGTAAGGGAACCAAGGGCAGATGATGCATATAGAAAACTCTTTGGAGGATTTTGCTATATAGAGAGGAAAGAAGAATAGATGGTGACTGGAACAGAATGTGGAATTGTGAGAGATTTGAGATTTTTCACAATTTTGGGGGGATATTGATATGTTTGATGGAACGTATTATGTATTTTTAAAAAGATTTTATTTGTTTATTTATTTAGAAAGCACATGAGTGGGGAGGGAGAGGGGCAGAGGGAGAAGGAGATGGAGAATCTCAAAAAGGCTTCATGCTGAGCATGGAGCCCATCATGGGGCTCAATCTCAGGATCCTGAGATCATGACCGTGCTAACCAACCGAGCCACCCAGGTGCCCCTGGAATATATAGCATATTGATGATGATTCAGGAGAGACCGAAAATTTGATTTTGTAATTAAAAGGGACAGTTGTAGGAAAGGAGCCCTTAGGTGAGTAGGTAACAGTAGTACTTACTTCACAGTTACGTCGTTTGTGTTACATGTAGGCAACGTCAAAAAGAAAAAAGGGAGAGAGAATGAATGGCCCATCATAGAGGTTTAATAAAGCCTGGCTCTTACCATTATCATCTGAAAAGCTGCACATATCGTTTATTCACATTCTGGTAAATTTATTACAACAGCGTTTTCTTATTGGAAATTGAAGTTGTTGAAAATATGTTGAAAAAACTTCTGAGAGCCTTTGGCAATTGTCACTCTTACCTTCACTGCTGGTATCGATTCTCTTAAGGAGGAAATGAAAAGAGAACAGCCTGTAGCAAAGTGACTCTTGAGCCTGAACATCTCCTGCAAACTGGCTTCCCCATGGCTTCATTGAAAATTGATGGAGGTAGGAGACAGATCTGGAGCACTCAGCACCATTCTCTTCTCCAAGGCCAGACTTGGATTTCCATGTCTATTGAAGCCCATTTCGGGAATTGGCTTTCATTATAAGTCTTTTGTTTGTTGGTCTAATCTATAGACAACCATGCCTGAAATAAGCTTAACCTGCAAGGTAGCGAGCTTGAAATCATGCTACTCTGTAATGAAGGTCATTGCTGATGGACAAGCAGAGAGTTGGTTGTTAAATTGCAGAGTTTTCAAGGACTTTCTATGAACTCCAGCTGTAATTCCAAACTGGTATTTCAGTAAGTCAGAAAGGATTTAAAATGGCCTATTTCCCCTGTTCTTTTTGGCAATTTGCTCTAAGCACTGATTATTTTGTCAAGGCTTTTGAGCTCAACGCTCTGCCTATAATATCTGCGTCCTCTGATGGGCTGTGGTTAGGGCAGTAAGTGTTGGAAATGAAATGTCGTGTTTATTTAAGAAAAGAGTTGAAAGTGAAACAGGGTTTGCTCTGCTTTGGGGAAGACTGAGTAAATGCTAAGGGGAAGTAATTGGGAGTCTTTATTTTAATATGAACAATCAAGTGCAGATAATCTCTACATGCCCAGAATGGCAAGGCAAATGATTTCATTATAGAATAAGGAGCACCCTTAAAATGAAGCAATCTCTGTTTATATTTTATTCAGGAGTTTTAAGAAGAGTCACATATTAAGTATGAATCTATCATCCTTCATGCTTCTGCGGTTAGGAAATGTATTGACTCTTAAGGAAGAGTGGTTTTACTTATTAGCACTCTAGTATTCTTTTTTTTTTTCTTTTTTAGCACTCTAGTATTCTTGATCTTGTGAAGTTTCTTTTTAAAATCTAAGTAATACATTTTTAAGACATTGGACTGAGGTCAAAGAAAATCCTGACAATGTTATTAATGGCAGCTGATCTGAAATATTCTAACAATATTTTAAACATTAATTTATCTCACAGTTATGACTGAAGTAGTATCTTTTTTTTTTTTTTTTAAGTGGAGCCCAGTGCAGTGCTTGAACTCACAACCCTGAGATCAAGACCTGAGCTGAGATTGAGTCGGGTGCTTAACAGACTGAGCCACCCAGTCGCCCCAGTATTTTTTTTAATATTACTAATATCAAATCCCTGGGGAGAAGGTGTTCACATATCCTACAAAACTTCAATTACCAAAACAAAGCAAGATAGCAAGGGTTTCTTTTTTCTTTTTTTTTTTAAGATTTTATTTATTTATTTGACAGAGAGAGACACAGAGAGAGAGGGAACACAAGCAGGGGGAGTGGGAGAGGGAGAAGCAGGCTTCCCGCGGAGCAGGGAGCCCGATGCGGGGCTCGATCCCAGGACCCTGGGATCATGACCTGAGCCGAAGGCAGACGCTTAACGACTGAGCCACCCAGGTGCCCCAAGATACCAAGGGTTTCATTTATTATGAGTATAAATGTTGGATGCAGGACTATTTAATTCCATTTAATAAATATTCTTATGCCCCTTATTGTATGCTTAGTACTATACCAGGTTGGCACTGAGGGTGAACAAGGGAGGGAGGGAATGAAATGGTGAGAATTACAAAATAAATAGGATACAATTCATTTTATACTTCAACCCTGCCAGTGTATTCTGCCAACTATGAGCATGCCAGGAAGAATCACGTATGGACCAATATTACTTTTCCTTATATTGTTACCATTTCCCATTTATCAAACACAAACAGGCTACTTTACATTTCAAAGACACACATTAAACCAAAACCGATAGAATATAGGAATTTCGTGAAGGCTTAATAGAGAACAGGGATTTTTGTCCTAAGCCCAAAGAATCGAGTGTGAGTAAATAGAATATCCTCATGTATCAAGAACTAATGATATTATTCAATGCTAAAATACAGCTTTGTCAGCATGCATAATGAGGGTTACGTTGCAGCATGTTGGGTGCCTCTCTGGGTGAATTAGTAAAAAAACAAAACAGTTTAAGTGGTTTAAGCAACTGAGAATTATGAAACACTTTTATTCCCCCCAGAGCTTTCCTTAAGCGTGTAGAGAAAGCATAACATTTAAAAATTAGAACCAGCTGGGTATACATCAGATTTTTCTTTTTAACTGTATGGTTTAGAGCTGCAACCCCCCTCCCCCCCACCCGCCAATGTCCATAGCCACGACTCTAACCCAAGGCAGCTGCCACTCTCCTCCATCACATGGTTGATCTTTCCTAGATCATTCTCAACATGGCAGCTAGAGCAATCTTTTGAAATGTAATTCTGACCATGTCATTCCCCTGCACAATGTCATTAATAGCATTAAAAAGAAACCAAGCTCCTTATCTTGGCTTCCAAAGCTGTTTCCTGACTAATTCTCTCACCTCATTGAAAACTACTCTCTTTTCATTTGCTCCATTTGGCCACCCTGGCCATTTTCTGTTTCTAAAATGTACCAAGATTATCCTGTCTTCAGGGCCTTTCCCTTCCCTTTCTTGTCTAATTGGAGCATTCCTCCATAGCTCTTCAAAATGGCAGCTCCTCTCATGCTTTAAGGGGCTTATTTCAAGGGGCCGTTCCTGGCCATTCTGTCTGTCATGCCCGCTCTCTGAGCTATAGCATGCTCTCCATCACTGCATATCGTATTCCTTGATTTGCCCCTTAGCACCTATCACTAAAAGAGAGAATCTTTATTTGCTATTTACTTGATGATTATGTGTCTCTTGCACTCTCAACAAGATCCTTAGCTCAGTTAAGGCAAGGATCATATTTAGTTTGTTTACTCTTATATCCCCACCCCTGAGAACAATGCCTAGTAGTATTATTTACTGAGTAAATAATAAAGGTATACTATCTCTTATGCAACACTGGGACATGTTTACTTCACAGGATTGTTGAAATTATGTGCCTGGCATACTCCCTGTCACAGCACAGATGCTGCTCATCAAGGATTAATTCCCTTTTTCTGACCTCTTATGTATGGAAATATATTCTGCTTTAAACTATTGCTGTGGGTTGTCTATTAGTTTTCTTGTGGCATCATAACAAATTGCCACAAACTTGGCTGGCTTAAAATGACAGATTTATGATCTCATAGTTTTAGATGCTTGAAGTCTTAAGTCAGGTGTCAGCAGGTCTTTGATCCCTCTCTGAAGGCTCTGGGGGAGGATCCTTTCTTACCTTTTCCCAACTTCTGCTGGTTGCCAACAATCCTTGGAGTTCCATGGTTTATAGCAGTAGCATTCTAATCTCTGCCTCTGTCTTCACATGGCCATCTGCCCTCTGTGTGTGTTTGTGTACCCCTCTTTTCTCTTGTAAGAGCACCAGCTATTGGGTTATGGACCATCCAAAGCCAGCATGACTTCATCTTAATTAGTTACATATGCAAAGACTGTCACATTCAAACCAAGTCACATTCTGAGGTTCTGGGCACATATGATTTTGTAAGGAAATTATTCAACTCAGTACTGGGTGTTGGGCCCATAATATTATAAATTCCTTGAGGGTAGGGACCCTGGATTTCTGTTCATCCTTATACTTTACAGTACCTAGCAGAGTTATTTCCTGGGTTTAATGCAATAAATTTTTATTTATTCTTTTGGGGAAAGTTTTGGTGGTCAAGCAGTAAGAGAAAGAACACATTTGCACTGAAATATGTAGCAGAAACTTTCATCATATAAAGGAAAAGACAATAAGCCAATCAGAGCAACTAGTCACATGACAGATAATTTCTCCCCATAGGAAAATGTAATTCAAGATTTAATTTCTATGTAATACTCTCAAAGCACCAAAGGAATGTTAATAACAAGAAGGTATCCTGAGTCAAATCTGGGGTATTTCCAATCACTTTGGAAAACTGAAGCATCTTTTTCCTTCTGTATTATTACCTAAGATATATCTACCTTACTATCAATGTTGATTTTTTTTTCATGGAATTATAGAATCTTTAGACCTGAAGGAAAGTTTATAACACCGGATGAAACTCTTTCAACTTACTTAATACTTGAATCCCCCTATGTCATCCCAGGTCCTTGTCAAGCCTACAAGTAGCGATGGTTTCTTCCTAGAATATAAATACCTTGAAACAGGGATTATGCTCTCTTCTCATCTATTTCATGCCCAGCACCTACTATAGTAGGAGGCATAGGATAGGTATACAACACTTATCTATTCAATGAATAAATGTATGTCAAATCATAGATTTTTCAGAGGGTGCTAGAGAGTGGTTGGGTGCTGGATCAGATCATATACAATGGGGATTGGTTCCAGGATTTGTTGTTAATACCTTTACTTTTGCACTGTTTTGGCCACACACACACACTAATGTAATGTAAAATTGCAAGCTGTAGCAGTCCCTGACTCTGATCCCAATTTTAAAACATCCATCCAAGGAGGCAAAACTGAACTTTTATCCGTGCTTTGTATTTGCAGTTTTCCCATCTACAGTAGCTCCCCACTCAGGTGACCTACAGTTCAGTTCAATGGTCCCGTGCCTACAAGAACTGGCTGGGGTGGAGAGTGACAACAATTAAGAAGGGGTAAGAGACCAGTTTGATTCCCAAAAAAAGGCCTGGACTAAAACACTATATTCACTCTCTGCTGATGGCACAAGGGAAGTCTAGTGGTGAACACAGGAAGCCTTCTCTTTGGGAAGGTACCTACCTTGACAGCATTTTTAGTAAATGAACAAAATTCACAATTCCCATGTGGGGTTTCCCTCATGCATGAGAGCATGTGACGTGTCCTTCCAACATGCTCCCATATCTTGTTTTAATATCTGTCTTCCTTCTAAAGAGTACACTCCACGGGACAGGAACTCTGCATGTCTGTCCACGGCCACATCCCTAGTGTTCAGCATAGGGCACAGCATGTAAAAGATAACCATATGTTTTGTGGAGTTAAATTTAACTGAGTCTCATTGTTGATCCCAAAAGGCAGGCTTCCCTCCCAGATGAATCAATCAATCAATCCAAAAGACAAGTTACTTTCCAAATTACAGTAGAAAAACACCAACTCCACATTTCCTTAAAATGGTTCTTTAATTGGGCTTCTCTGCAGCTTTTCAGTCTTCTGCAAAGTATGTTTTATGTTGCTATTCTTTATGCATCTTGACAGATAAAGAAAGTCACCCCAAATCGTGTTATCTTCTGAGAAGCAATTTAGTTTGGCTCCTTTACTTATAGATTAGAAAGTGGTCTTGATTAAAACAATAAATATTAAACAAAAACAATAGAGATTCAAATTATCTATTAGTAAGTAAAGAAGAAGCAGCATTCAATTAAATAAGTTTAATTGATTTGATGGGAGATGATTGCTTATAAGTTAAAACCACAGGTTATTTTGGGTTTTGGACAGAAAATGGAACAGTTTCTTATTTTAATCAGCAACTTTGGCCTTGTAGGCTGGTGTGGAGATGTGAGAAATAGTTACATTTGGGTATCTTCCAACACCACCACTGGATATTTAGCATTTTCAAAAGGCTTTGACTTATTTGTTAAGGAACCAGGAAAAAAAAAATCACATTCCTCGAAAACTCCCTTCTCTGGATGTCTTCCTTTGGATAGGGAGCCAGTTTTATACTCTCTGTTCAGTTTTCGACCTTCCCTCCCATGTAGTTATAAGTTGCCTGGTAAATGTTTATCAGATTGAATTGAATCTCTTTTTCTGCAGAGAATATCAATATTATTCATCTCGAAAATGTAAGAAATAATAGCTTTACTTTCTATTCTAGTCAAAAGTCAATATGAGGGAAGGGGTAACTGGGAGTGAATAATCAGTCATGTTCATAGGGGTTCCAAAACAAATGAAGATCAGAAAATGCATAGGAAGAGATTTGATTCAGACCTGTGATTCAAAACTGGATTAGCAACTCATATTTGTGATCACGCATTTTTGTCTGATGACTATTCTGATCTTAACTAATGAGTAGCTCCAGTCATGCTAATATATGACTCAGTGAACAGTGCAAATGACTTAATGCGACAGTTAAGATCTAGAACTCTCTAACTCTGGGGTTGCCGTAGTATTTCCCACAACACAGGAGACAAGTGGAAATTATTGTGCTCAACATTGTTTCAGTTAAAATGCACTAAATATTCTTTTGAGTTAAAATCATTATGACTGTGAAGACTTGAACATTTTAAATAGGAAAAGGATGAAAAGAAACATATTAACTCCTTTTAAAATCACCTCAACACAGACTTTTATTGAGTTGAGTGACCCAATACTTTCTAGTCTAGAACTTTTTCAGAGCTCTCCAAATCTATAGTTCATTCAGTTTCTACTTGCATTAGTTATCTCTTCCTGTATGACAAGACTGCCACAAACTGAATGGTTTAGAAAACATACATTTACTATCTCACCATTTTTCTGGGTCAGAACTCCAGGCTTGGTTTAGCTGTATCTTCTGCTTTAGAGTTTCATAAGGATGCAAGAAAGGCATCAGCTAGGTCTGGAGTTTCATATGGCTTTGGCTGAGGAAGGATCCTCCTCAAAGCTCATACCGTTATTGGCAGAATTCAGTTCTTTATATCATCTAGGGCTGAGGGTTTCAGTTTTGTGCTGTCAGCCAGAGGCTGCCCTCAGTTCCTTCCTTGCCACATGGACCTCTCCATGATGGCCACTTGCTTCATCAAAGTCAGCAAGGGAAAGTGTCCTAGCAAGAGGGGCATTTAATCTTGTATAATAAAATCAGGGGATTGACATCCTTTCACTTTTGCCATAATATATTGATTAGGAGCAAACTTTTAGTCCTGTCCACACTCAAGGGGAGGGGTGACACAAGGGTGTATACCTGGAGGCTGGGGCAACTGGGAGTCATCCTACAGTCTTCTGCCACATGTGTCCATGAAGTGACAGTGATTTTTAGGGGGGCCAAATTTTCAATCCAAAGTGTGTGTTTCTAGTGGTCCCTAGAATTAGGCTTCATGGATTGGTAAAATTTGGTTGAGAAGAGAGAGAGGAAAAAAAAAAAAAAAGGAAAAATGAGGAAATGATATAGGATTGCCAACTTTTATTTCACTGAAAATATATAAAGGTAAAACAAAAAGCTAATACAATTTTTTAAACAGAATGATCAAATACCAACTAAACAGTAAAGACAAAATCTCAGAATGATGAATATTTCTTTTTAACAAATGCACTTTTATTTAAAAATTACAGATTTTTATTTTTCTCTTTTCACTACAGAGTGGTGAAAAGTACGCCCTGCTCTTCACCATTTTTCAGATGGTCATTTGAGAACTATTGTAATGTAGAAATGAGATTTTTTTCTTTAATAATTTAGGAAGTTTAACATGCTTAACTCCTAAAGAAATTAACTAGATTTATAACTTAAATATGGAGCAAAATGAAACTTTTAGATATGAAAGTGAACAGAGACCATTAAAGGAAGCAGATGGAATAGACGATAGCAGATGCCAAAAAGAAATGAGCAGAAAGTAGGGCACTGAATTTGGCTCTAAGGTCTTTGGCCATCAAGTTTCCTTATGTAGATGACAAGTTTGGATAAGAGAATGTGTGACTCTAACTGAGAAGAGATTTTTTTTTTTCCACTTGAACTCGATCAGAATTTAGCCCCTAAGTTTTTCTGTGAAGGAATCATCTTCCTTGTAGTTTTACAGAATTTTTAAGCAATGCCTTTTAAACAGAGGAAGTAATATTTCTTCAGACTTCTCCCTTCTCATTCTTTTCACCCTTTTATTAATTATCATATTACTCATTGTAGGTAGAGTGGGTACAAGAGAGAAAGGCTGAGTAAGTGCTCAGAGACAATGTCTTGTCCCAGGAATACACGGTTTCTGATGATCCTCCCCAGTATAAAGCAGAACCTAGAGGATTTAAGTAAAGGTGTTGGGGATAGAAAGTGGCTTAATTGACTATGATTTCTTCTGTCTCTATGAAATATGATAATTTAGAAAAACCTTGTTGAAGTACAATTAATATATGATAACCTTTTAAAGGCTAATTTACCTTCCTTTGCTTTTAATATATTATATTGGATAGGAGAGCATGTTATGCAATTGGCCTAAGGCAAAGAAAGAGGAGAAAGATTCAGTGATGAAGAGGCCAGTGGTTTAGAGTGAATGAGAAAGGCAAGAGGAAAATGAACAAAGAGTTCCAGGCAGGCAAGAGAAACACAGCTAGAAAAACTCTCCTGGGAGAAAAGAAGAGGGAGAATCACAGAATCAAAGATTAGCCGGTCATCATAAAAAAAAAAAAATCAAAACCAAAAAAAACCCAGAAGAGTGGAATTCAGACAATCTTTGAAGGGCATGATTCAGGAAGGTATTATAGGGGTCAGTTAAAAATTTTGTATAAAAAACAAAACAGGTTATTAGACATTAATTGATTTTTTTTTCTGGCCCTGAGACTCTTCGAGGGGCTGACTTCCAGATGTGCTCTTTGATAAGCTGAACTCTTTGTGATAGAAATAGTTGGGTGAATCATTTGATTGCTATAGCAATTTAAAAGTTAGACTAAAAGTGGAATTACCTTTGTTCCATTTCTGTATGAGTGGGAATTGGATTTGGTAAGGCTAGTAATGATGTATAAAAGACTTGCTATTATATTCATTGTTCACTTCTTTGCAATCCAAACATGCAAGGTAGTACAACAAACTAGCACAAGATGATCTCTATCAGTAAAATCACCAACATTTATATGTTCACTGTTCCCAAGAGATCTTTATGAGGCAGAACAATAGAGAACTTTTGGAACTGAGGACACAGAGATTTTTATCAAGAACTCATAAAACCGAAGTCTCAAACTTCAGGATGCATAACATTTTGTGGGAGATTGGAACCTTTTTGATGTAAAGAAGAGACTCAGAGATTCCAACTCATTCAGCTGGGAGAAGCTCTAGAACATAAAAGTGTTACAGACTCTCAGGGTGAGTCTAATGGGTTGTAGTCAAAGGCTCACACTCTGTGAGACATTTTCTTAGAAGAAATACCACCTTAAATTAGTCTGGAGGTAATTCTTTGGTTGCCAATTTCTAGGTAGGCAAGGACTCTAGAATTCCTTTTAAGAACTGTCATTTATTGAGTACCACTATACTTGGTATTTTTCATATATTTATGTACAATTGGATCTCACTATAGATGTTTAAGGACTGTCATAGTATATTAAATTTTCAGACAGATATACAGGCTGAGAGAGGTTTAGTGAATTTTTCATGGCCACAGAGATATTAAGTGATGAAATTATTATTCGAAGTTAGTTCTGATTCCAAACACTGTAATCACCCTGTACTATGTCTCCCAGAATGCCTCCCTGATACTAACTGCTAATATAAGTACATTTGGAGTTATCAGAGAAGATGGTAAAAATAAATCTGTAAATTACTGCTTACCCCAGGTAATAGAGTATACCATCTGATGAGTTAATCCCACATCCCATCTGATGAGTTAATCATGCTGTTATGGGTCATTGGTAAATTCTATTTTATTCATTAAAGGCTTATTGAGTGTCAACTATAAACAAACATTGTTATGGATACTGGACAGTCCAGCAAGACAAAGTCCATGCCTTCTGGAATTTTCCACAATGCATTTATAGCATCTCTGTCATTAAAAGCCACCATCAAGATCTCTGGATTCCCAGTCTTAGGTCTGCAATACTATTCAGAGCCAGAGTAATATTATGTTAATGACCAGCAAAGAGCATTTTTCCATCTTGGTAAATGACACAGAAAATCTATTACTTCTAAATACAAAATTCAACTTGTATCTATACGCTTCTGCACTTCCACTTGGTCCAAGCCGCCATTATCTCTCACCTGAATTAATACAATAACATCCTACCAACCATTCTTTCTGATTTCACTTTTGCTTCTGTCCAAAGCATTTCCTACATAGCAGCATACTGAGTTAACAGAATTAACTTTCCAAAGGCTAGATTGACTCTGGGTATGTCACTACTTCAATCCCTTCAATGGATTCCAATTGCTCTTAGCATAGAATTTATACTCCTTACAAAGGCCTACCAAACCCCGTATAATACAGAACCCAACTCTTCAAACTCATTGCAAAATGTCTCCCTATTGCTTGCAATTCTTCAGTCATTCCAGCTTCTTTATTTCTGATCCAGCAAGCCAAGCACTTTTCTATTTTCAGGGCTTTGGATTTATTTCCTCTGCCTGGAGTATTCTTCCCCCAGCAGGATCCATATTCCCCATGCAGAGTTCACTATAGTGCCCATGACACCCAGTACAATGTCTAACACATAGAAGGTACTTGATTAATATGTACAGTGTGAAGGAAAAAAAGTTCAAGATTTTAAATCCTTACTATAAATCTCTACTCATCACAAAATGATACCATAGAGCTTTCTGAGATGAATAAAAAGGCAAAATGTCTCCAGGTAACTTATCAATCATCGTATAAGAAATGCTGGAAATTTTCAAAAAGAACTATTTCAAGGTGAAAAAAATAAATAAATGAAAAAGGAATTAAAGCTAAACTGAAAATCTTAGGCAGAACATTTCCCTTTTCCCCATTCCCAGAACACTTTGCAAGCTTATTCAAATTGCAATTTATTCACCTGCTCACTCACTTACCTTTACATTACATTTGTTTTTAGTATCTACATCTAAAAAAAAAAAGAGAGAGAAGATTAAGAAAAGTATTTATTTTGCTTTGCTGCCAAGGATTTTTTTTTTCCTTCCAAGAATTTTAGCATGAAGAAGAAAAGTTATGACAGGGACAAAAATAAGTCTCAGTGCAAAGTTGAGAGGGGAATGTACCATGTGAGAGATCTATTGATAAAATGCTTTGGGAGATCAGAAAGGGGAGAAGAACCCTACAGAGGAGATGGGGGTTAGTTTTATAATTTGACCTCACAAGACAAAGGACTCAAAGAGCAAAGATAGATACATCCTAAGTAGAGGGACATATGAGAAAGGTAAACAAGAAAGAAGTCTGGGCAAGTTTGGCTTTTCTGGAACATAAGAGGTCAAGAGAAGTAGTGAAAAATAAAAACAGATAAGGATTGAGTTTGATTATATACCATCCTGACAAAAATTACAGGGAACTGAATTTGAATTCTGTGATTAATAAACATTATTTTGAGCAAGGAGTGGGGTTACTAATGCTCTGCTTTCAGGAGATAAACCTGGGTAATCTCTCTTAATTAAAAAAATGTTATTATTTTTCATTGACATATAATTCACAAAATATGAAATTCATTATTTTAATATGTGTAGTTTGGTGGTTTTTAATATATCCACAACCATTACCATAGCTAATTTGAGAACATTTTTCTCACCCCAAAAAAACCCCAAACCCATGAAGCAGCCACTTCTTATTACTCCCATCTTCCCAGCTCCTGACAAACACCAATCTACTTTCTGTCTCTCTGGAGTTGCCTATTCTCAACATTTCATATAAATGGAATCATATAACGTATGACCTTTTGTGACTGGTTTCTTCCACTTAATATAATGTTTTAAAGTTTATTCATGATATGTTGTGTACCAGAACTTCATTCCTTTTTATGTCTAATACTCCACTGTGTGAATATCCTACATTTTAATTGTTTATTCCTCAGTTGATGGACATCTTTTTAACTTTTTGGCCATTATGAGTAATACAGCTGTGAATATTCATGTACAAGTTTTGTATGAACATGTGCTTTCAATTCTCTTGGGCGTACACTAGGAGTATGCTGTGGTCAGCATGTAGAAATGGGATGAACACCACCCACCCAAAATTTGGTTTGCATATCAAGACAGATAACGCAACACACATACTGAGAAGGTATAAGAAGTTTCATTATAATGAGGCTTTCTAGGAAGATCAGGGCAGATCTCTCAAGCTGGTCCAAATATTGCTTAAAAGAGAGAGAGAGAAAAGGCTTGGGGGTTTGACTGTGCTTAGGAAGTGGAACCAAGATGATGGTTTCCACAGGAGGTAAGAAGGATGAGTGGTTTGAATCTCCCAGTAGTGCCAAAAGAGAGGATAGTCATGCCTTCTTATCTGTTTACCCAGATGTGGGGTATA
This sequence comes from Leptonychotes weddellii, assembly GCF_054177405.1. Classification (NCBI taxonomy): domain Eukaryota; kingdom Metazoa; phylum Chordata; class Mammalia; order Carnivora; family Phocidae; genus Leptonychotes; species Leptonychotes weddellii. Next base: position 17,338,608 of record NC_138379.1, read on the forward strand.
GGGGGAAGAGGAAGGGGTTAAGACTTAAAAGATGTCAACAAACATCAAAAAAATGGAGTCAGACTCTATTACAGAGTAGAGTTGCTTAGTTAATACGATAATTTTTTGTTCAGCTTTTTAGGGAATTGTCAAACTGTTTTCTACAGTGACTGCACCATTTCAATGATTAGTGATGTTGAGCATCTTCGTATGTGTTATTGGCCTTTTGCATATCTTCTTTGGGGAAATGTTCATTCAAAGCCTTTGATGATTTTTATTTTTATTTTTATTTATTTATTTTTTTTAAAGATTTTATTTATTTATTTGAGACAGAGAGAATGAGAGAGACAGAGAGCACATGAGAGGGGGGAGGGTCAGAGGGAGAAGCAGGCTCCCTGCCGAGCAGGGAGCCCGATGCGGGACTCGATCCTGGGACTCCAGGATCATGACCTGAGCCGAAGGCAGTCGCTTAACCAACTGAGCCACCCAGGCGCCC
>NC_138379.1:17339182-17358355 GCF_054177405.1 Leptonychotes weddellii
CCTTTGATGATTTTTAAATTGGGTTATTTGTCTTTCTGTTGTTGCGTGGTTAAGTGTTCTTTGTATATTATGGATACAAGACCCTTATCACATCTATGATTCACAGATATTTTCTCCTATTCTGTGAGTTGTCTTTTCACTTTCCTTGTAATGTCCTTTGATGCAAAAAAGTTTCAAATTTTACTGAAGTCCAATTTATTTTTTTCCGGTCATTGCTTTTGTGATCATATCACAAAAGTCATTGCCTAATCTAACATCCCTAAGATTTATACCTATGTTTTATTCTAAGATTTTTATTTATAATATTCACACTTATACTATAATATACACTCTTACATGGTCTTTTATCCACTGTGAGTTATATTTTGTATATGGTTTCAGTTAGGGGGTCCATATTCATTATTTTGCATGTAGATATCCAAAACCTATGTAATCTTGATGTTCATGAGGGTTATATCATCAGTTTGCAAACATCCTTATTTCTGTGATAGTCCCTGTAAACTGTAACTGATCCCTTAAGTTCTGCCAAATGGAAGTCAATTATAGAGAGTTTTATTTTGTTTGATTACATGGCCAAGACTGTCATAGTCTTAGGCTACTTAATTTTCTCTGTAGTACAGTAATGAGGATGGGTAAGTGGCTTTTTTTCTAAACCACTTTTCTTTTTTTTTTTTTTTTTAAGATTTTATTTATTTATTTGAGAGAGAGAGAATGAGAGACAGAGAGCATGAGAGGGAAGAGGGTCAGAGGGAGAAGCAGACCCCCCGCTGAGTGGGGAGCCCGATGCGGGACTTGATCCCAGGACTCCAGGATCATGACCTGAGCCGAAGGCAGCCACCCAACCAACTGAGCCACCCAGGCGCCCCTAAACCACTTTTCAACAGGAAACTAAGTTTGTCATTTCATGAGAGTTACTGATCATAGCAGTGACCAGCGGAGAATGACACACTATTCTGGGTGTGTCACTAGTCTCGCTCCCAGCTAACTGGTTCATTGATGCACAGTGGTCAGCCTCAAGATGTGCGCAATTTAAATTCTTGTTGAAACAAAATTAGAAATAACTATAAGCCATGGATCTACAGAGTTGCTTTGGAATACTCTAAACCGTGACTGTTCTATCCTCATTTGCCATCACATTTTAACAAGCGATTTCTTTAATCTCTTCTCTTCTCTGCCCTGGAGTCAGACACTGTTTGGTATCAGTAAAGCTGGTCACATAACACATATATAGCCTCTAAGCAGTGTTCTGTTTTCATATTCCCTCTGGGGCCTAAGAATTAGAGTCAGAAAGGCATAATAAATGGTCCTTTCACTTATTAGTTGTATGACTTAGTCTCACTAAGTCTTAGACTTAGTCTGACTAAGTCTGTGTCCTTGTCTGTAAAAAAAAAAAAAAAAGAAAAAAGAAAAGAAAAAAAGGCAATGATACTATCCTTACATAGTGGTTATAAAGAGGAAAAGAGATGAGCCGTGGTACAAAGTACTAACCCAAAACCTAACACTAAAAACACATTGGTTAGTGTTAAATTCATGTTGCTATAAGGGTGAAACATAATTTTTATTAGCATTTCTAAGAACAAAGTAACCATTAAAGTTCTTGAAATGAAGATGTTAACCATGAATATAGCCAGTTCAAGTATTATACTAATAAAGCAGAACTAGTTTCTCTGCTCTTTTTCTTTCTATTCATCAGCTTGCTAGTCTTTAGATTTTAGGTTTTTATCCTGGATAAAAAGTAAAAGGTGGGGCGCCTGGGTGGCTCAGTCGTTAAGCGTCTGCCTTCGGCTCAGGTCATGATCCCAGGGTCCTGGGATCGAGCCCCGCATCGGGCTCCCTGCTCGGCGGGAAGCCTGCTTCTTCCTCTCCCACTCCCCCTGCTTGTGTTCCTTCTCTCGGTGTATCTCTCTCTGTCAAATAAATAAATAAAATCTTTTTAAAAAAAAAAAAAGTAAAAGGCATATGTAGTTCTGTAAATTTTGTGTTTATTACTTTCTTCTATTAGAAGCAACGGCCACAAATTGAGAAGGGTATTGTGAATTTTGTATGTACTTAAAATTTACCATCTGGAAGGTAACATTATTCCCTGGAGTGGAAAATACCCACAGGGTGCTCTTTGACTCATCTCATCAAAGGCTCACCTCTCACTGAGCTAGGAAAATAATTTCCAGATGGAAGTCAGCACCCTACAACAGCTGTGCCTTCCCTGCATTGCATAGAGATTGCTAATCCAGTCTGGACAGGGAATCCTTGAGCCCTCACATCACATGAGATATTTGTTTTTTCCCACCAAAGCTTTATGAACTCATCATTTGCCTTCTCTAATCCATTCAATACCAAGGGAACATATATCTTTACTTGAAGTTAGCAGGGGCTCCCAGAAAAAGAGGGACATTTGGACATGGCAGATTAAAGACACAAGCATCCAACCTATCTTCCTCTCTCCATGGTCTGGATTTCTCTGTCCACTCAGTAACAAATGTTGAGTAGTAAATATCTTTCTCCTATCTTGCTTTCAAATGTCTGGAGAGTGTACATATTCCCATGGGAGTGCAACAGGTTGGGGAAGTATAAAAAGGGGAAGGAAAGAGTGGGTCTCTTCTGATATCAGCCATTAACGAGGCTGCATGGGCTTGCCAGGTAACAAATCAAGCTGCCTCAGTTTCCTCACCAACAAAATGAAGGAAGTCAAGTAGAAAACTTGTAAGATTTCTTCCAACTCTAAACTCCAATTCCAAACTCTAAATTCTGTATGTAATTAAGAAGAAATAGCCTTTGTCTTAGCATAAAATTTATGAGATTAAATGACATCAGTATACAGTCTTGGCCAGTAAACAGCAGCCAAAGTGGGGGAAAAATCAGTGATGAGTAATGATTTTCAAGAAATGCTTGTAGAAATGGATGACAGGAAGCATCTAACTAAAGCTCAAGAAAAATGCATGTTAATTATAAAGAAAGTTCAATGCTAAATATTCAAGAGAGAAGAACAATAGGCTTCAGGTGCTCTTTCTTATCCCACATGCTGAAATGCCCCTGTAGCTTTTCTGGTACAGTAAAGATATTCCAGAAGAGACTTGGCTCAATACAAGTACACTGAACCGCAAAATAACATGAAATTCATAGGCAATTTAAATGTCTTTTAGCTGGTGGATAAGTTAATTTCAGTGGAGGCATCTTGAAGACAGTTTTTCTGTACCAATGTGTCATAAGATTGCATTCCAAGTAATTTGCTATGAATTGGATAAGTATTTACTCTGTTCTGAACTTTGGACATCTACCTAACACTTTTATATCTGAGCATGGTTTGTATGTGTGTATTGTTACCATTTACATGTGTAAGATGGCCGTTAACAAATTTGATTCTACTGTTATTCCCACTGAGAACTAGCTCCAGTCTGGTCAAAGGGATATCATTCCAAAAACTATAACCGATTTTCTCTCATTATTTTGGAGTCAAGAAACTAGTCAAGATAAACAATGGACATCTGGGGAAAGACTACTCTGATTGTGCTGATTTCCTGAATTCTTTTTCGATGCTAAACCGTTGTCCAGATGATTTTGATGAATTCTTTGGCAAGAACATTATCCTACATTTACACCAAAGATTCCCTTTGTTTTATTTATTTCTACCACTATGGCATGGTGCAAAGATTTTCTTCAGTTCTTCCTTTTGTGAGTAAAATGTATATACTTCCTCTTGCACTTCTGTAATGTACTACCAATAACATTATTAATCAGCCTGTCTAGTTCAGATTTTCTTGAGGACATATGACACCTATAGCTTGTAAGATATCACCCACAGGAAATGGCAGTTCACAGATTATCAAAATGCAGGAGTCTTCCTTCTACTGCACCATATTATGTTTGCATGACAAGGGGTTGGGGAGTTCCATATATGTTGTGATTTTGTAAAGTCTTTTGACCTATCATTTCAAGGTTCTCATCCATCAAATGGGGATGATGAAACTTTATCTATCATTCTTGATGGTTGTGCGGATCAGGTAAGAAATGTGCTAAAAAGCCATGGAAACTATATAACCCTGAACAATGTCCACTAATGATTTAGACTCTTGTTATGCACGATGATTTAGTATCTATATGATTTTGCCTTTTTTATATCGTAATGGTAAAAAAAAAAAAAGACGTCATAGTTTAGTGTCAGACAGCTGTGCGTACAATGGCTCATTTTATCACTATTTGATCTTGGGTAATTTGCCTTGTTTCTCTAACCTCAGCTTTCCCATCTGTAAAATGGACATAAGAATGACTAAGTATTCTGAAGGTATAACTGGGATAATGCATACTTAGCCTGACACAGAGTAGGTATTGTAATACTAGATATAGATATCTATGTAATAGATATATCGATAGGTAAAGATATCAATAATACACTTGGAAAGTAAGTGGGGAGAATAAGCCTTGATACACATTTCCTTAAACAGAAGAATACAAGTGACATTTAATGTTTTCAATTAATAAAATGCCTTACTCACATCCAGCATCTTATTGGGACAGGGAAGAGTGCTTATAATTCAATAACATGCTTTCTAGGCATGTTGATGGTTTGGTCTAAGGCCATAGGGTGCAAGAGCCAAGAGGGTTTGAATGTCTCTTCCTAGAACTTGCCCATTTGGGGATCCAAGTCAACCTCAGAGAATTATGTCCTCCCATGTCCATTCTAGGTACTGCTGAAACATGAGAAGGGACAGGTCAACCCTATCCAGTCAGACACTCCAGATGAAATCCCTTCCCTCAGATCCCTTCTTATCATGACTAAAGGTTCCAATCTGTGTCATCCTTTTGAGTTTCTCTGAGGCTCAAATAAAACAAAGAAACAAAAAAGAGGTGGCAATAGTTCAGTGGCATGCAAAGGTACAGACCAGGGGATCCTTTTATCTAGTAGTTTTTCATGGCTCACAATTACTATCCATGCCAATTAGAGCAAGATAAATGTCTTTCCATGTGGTAAGAACTGAGACACAGCTGCTCCTTTACTACTAGTCGTTTGTGTCCGTGATTTGTCTGAGGTTTTTCATCTATTATTTCACCCAGGATAGAAACATTTAACAGAAAAAGAAGGTATCCCTGTGATTGACACAAATTAACACGTGAAATATGGGTCAGCATGCAACTCCGACTATTATTCTATTGCGCATTAGCAAGCTGGAGATTTCATTACCCAGCACAGTTCCCTGAAGATCTAAGAGAAAAATGATGTGGGTGAACCACAGAGAAATATTAGAGAGAAGATGATGAAGAAGGGAGCTCAGGGAGGTGGAGAGAGCAGAGTTGCAGCAAGGAAATGTGCATTAGACAGTGAATTATGCTTCAATTTTAATCTTTCCACCTACACTCCGTATGGTCTCTCCATGTGGCTCATTTTTGCTCTGACTTTTTTTAAAGTAACTTAAAATTATAAATTGGAGAGTTTTGTTTTCTGAAGGGACATAAAGTTAGATGCCTATAAAGGGACTGAGAGGTCAGATTTGGGTGATTGTTCATTGTATCAGATGACAAACAGACCTTTAAGCAAATCCTTGTTCTCCAGAATGCCACACCTGCATGCTCCTCGCACTGAAGGTCTTTGCCTCTGTTTAAGAGCATTGTAACTACAGCTCAGGACCCAGGTATATCAGAAACCCAACAGATATTCTATCGTTTGACAAAGACTTACCACCGTGGAGCAAGGAGCCTGCCCTTTATCAAAGAAGAGACATTCAAGACACAGAGAGGTTAAAAAATAAACTCAGAATTACAAATCTTTTAGTTGGAAATGGATTGCAGCTCTTTTTCTTCCTCTTCTTTAATTTAGGGATTTATGCTGGAGCATTTAAGTGGGTAAATTCTTGTCAGCCTATTTTGATTTGGGGAATGAATCTTAGTACAGTTGTAGAAAGCCAACAAATGGGACCCCTACAAATTTCAAAAGCATACACATGTGATATATTGCATGGGTGAGTGTATTTGTGAGTGTACACCTGCATATAATTGTGAGCATGTGTGAATGTTGAGTGTAAATGTGTAAGTATGCATGAACGGTGTGCATCTACACATTCCAGTGTGTGTGAATTGTGCAGGTTTGTGTGTGGGTATATGAGTGTGTGTGTGTCTCATTGTGGATTATAATTCAGTCACTGACTGTGACTTATCTTCACTTGTAATGATCATGTAGCAGGCATAATTTATATGATAATGTTTTGTGAGATCTACAGTGCTATACATTTCATTATGATGGAAACCTGCTTAAAACCATAATTTTAAAGTTTTAAGAATGGAACAGCACAAGTCTATCGCCCTACCATCTGAATGTCTGTATGTGGTTAAGTCCCATCTAGAACATTTACATGTGTATACGTATGAAACGGAACTTTTACATACTCTCTGTCCTTCCTAGCTCATGAGCTTTGCTTTCTCAAATAATCTGAAGAGACATCTTTAGTAACATTAAAAATGAACTCCTTTGCCCATTTATCCCCCACCCCAACTTGGCATCAGTAACCATAGCCATTCTTGCTAAGATTTCTCTGTTAATATTTTTCAGTTTTGGAAGAAGGTACTCCTTTCTGTGAAGAAAACTGGATTTATGAAGGTATTTCAAATAGTATGGTTCTCATTTCTCAAAACATATTTGCTATAATATTCCAGGAAAGCACATCCTCTTGTTGGTGACCTCTTAAATTCTCTTAAAAGATAAAACTGAGGTATATTAAAAATTTTAAGGATTTTTAAGCAAAAATCGATTTGAATGGGGTAGCATTCAATCTAGCAGACAGGAAGGAGCTCTGAGGAGCTATAGAAAATGAAAGACTTTTACAGGCAGAAAGGAGCAGGAACAAGGAAGTTATACTGTCAAAAAAATAGGTTGGCTATTGTAAGGGTTACTTTCCTATAGGGGATGGCAGAGGTTTATCAGGCAGATTACCTAACTAGTACTGATCAGGCTACTCCTGATGGAATGGTTTAAGATTCCACTTCTGGGAGAGCCAGAAGTGTAACTGGGGACATGCAGCTAAGCATAGAAGACTCCATTTGGGCCTGTTACCTTGTTTTAACAATTCTATAATTTATTTCAATAGCAATCCTTTCAGTGCAATAAAAATTTCCCCTAGTTTTAACAGATCTTTTTCAATCCCAGTGGCGTGAATATATCCGCACAGAACATAGATGCTGGTTGGGGGTATATGCAGCTTACTCTAAAATATCAAAATGAACAAACAAAAAACAAGTTTTAAACAAAGGAGAGGCTCCAGCTTCTTAGGAAAATTCTTAGGAAATTTCATCTAGCTTCAAGGGTCATTAAATACCAAAGAAAGTTCTTGTATGTTTAATCAGAAGGAATACTTTGGATTGAGTTGAGTCAATATTAAACCCTTTGATTTTCTCAAATGTCACACTTTGTATAAATTGGAGGTGTTTAGAAAGAGGATGGCAAGCAGTGTTTGGAATTTTAGTTTATGGTTGGGAAGTTTTTATCACAAGCCTGAAGGCTTTTTCTTTATTTGGATTCCTTTTTGTTGACGTATGGAGGCTAAGAGTCTATCAGAGACTAAGAAAATTGCTGCAGTGAAATGTGTGTTTCAGTTGAGAATTGTTATTGAGAGAGAACCATGCACTAAGTCAGGGTGCCTTTGAACCCTTGATTAATTTTTTGGTATGTGTGCAGTCTTTGTTAAAGCCAGTGTGTGCACACCTGTATGTGCATGTATATACACCTATATACATAATTTAAGAGACTTAGGTTTTGAAGGACCTGGGAAATCTTAGGACTCTGCATACAGTGAATATTCCCTGAATTCTTGCTTATTGAGTGTCTGACTGGTCCCATGGTTCTTGATTTTTTTTTTTTTGAGATATGCATTCTTTAAAAAATGTGATAAAACTAATCCTGAGAAAAAGCCACATATAAACTTACACACAATTTTATATAAAATGGCCAAGGAATTAAGGATCCACTAAAGCCTATCTGCACTCTCTCCCATACCAATTCAATTCCTTTTTTCACACAAGCAGAAGCTGAGACCTAGAGGTCAAATGAGTAAAGGGCCTGGGGTAAATAATAGGGAATAGGGAGGCCTGTGGCAAGTTGAAGAGCACATAAATCTCCTAAAGGGGGGTCTTCACTCCAGCCAGTTGTTGGCAGGTGGGAAAGCAGACCCAGTGCCATCAGATTTCCTGGTAAGTCAAGAGAAGTCTCTAAGAAACATTTGCTTGAATGTAAAATTTCTTAATTTTAAATAGCAACAACTCATTCCAGTTATTAAAAAAATATATTGAACTAGCCAAACAAAGAAATAAAAAAACAAAACTATCCTAACAGCCTGTTTCTAGATATAGGCCAACAGTTATTTCTCTTTCAAATACTGTACTTCATATATGTTGAGATTGTCCCATTCATATTATAAATATTCATTAAGCTTTATTATATTCAAAACCCTGGGCCAAGCTCTGTAAAAAGAATAAAGATGAGTACAAGAATATTTGCTATCCCTGAAATTAATGCAGGAATCTTAATACATAATAGACAAAAAAGGTCATGAAGATATTAATGTGGAGAAAACATTTAGTAATATAGGAAAAAAAAAAACACCTACAGTGTGCTGGGTCCTTTGATGGTTTGCTGAATTTCTATCATGTTAACCCACTTGACCTGGCATGCAGCAGGGTTATACCTCCTGCTAAAGTCCACAATTGTTCTCTCTTTGTTTAGTCTGAAGCCTACTTCAGACCCTTTTTGATTTGATGGTGGAACTGGGGAGGGATACATGCTCCTGTGGACATATGAAATTCTATGGAAAGAGACTTGACAGGAAAAAAAAAAAAGAAATAGTCTTCAATCCTCATTTTTTTTTCCTTTACCTACCCCATAGTGTTACAAATGGAGAGATTCCCCTCCAGCCAGAATCTTTACAACAATAGTAGTGCATGCATAGATCATTCTGCAAATGAAAATATCCAATTCATTCATATTTTAAAACTGACAGAGTATGTTTTAAAACTGACAGAGTCAGTTAAATTCAGCTCTGCAATGCCTGCCCTACACATTATTATTAAGACAAGTATTTGTGAGTGGACTTTCTTTATGTGGACTGAATGTATATTTATGTGTGTGTATGTGTATGTACGTTTCCTTCATGTTTCCAGTTTAGGGGAGTGAATGCATATTTCTTTTCTTGCTTTCTTGTGTTTACAAACTTGAACTTATACAAGGCTCCTAGAGACCATCTCCAAATGTCCATGTGGCCAAAAGTTGACTTAGGTCCTCTCTATCACTCTTCTTTTTGATTCCCCATCATCAGAAGAAACTACCTCTCACCTTGTAGAGTACGTGGTAGTGTCAGATTTAGGAGTAGGCAGGAGGAGAAATTCTAGCTGAAATTAGAAGGATTGGGGGAGGCAAATACAAGAGAAGCAAGACTAAGGAAGTATCTCATCCTGGGATTTTAGAACCTGGTGGGAAATTAGCATTGGAGATGTAAATGAGGTTAGGGAAATTAAGAGGATTAACTGGCTTGCAGGGATTTATATAAAAATAAAGAAAAGATCACTGAAAACCTTTGGGATCTGCTCCCCCTCAATAGTTAAAGCTGGTTTTGTTCTAGGTAGGGGTGTGTGTGTGTGTGTGTGTGTGTGTATTCCTCTTGTTTTGCCACGACTTCTGATTTGAAAGCCTTGGACCAGTAATTACAAATTGTTCTCAGAGCCTGTTTTGGTTCTTTCTTCCTCACTGTGCACCTATGGCCAGAGGCTAACATCTGGGGAAGCCTGTCTGCCTCATCGCTGTGTTGTAACTTGTATTGTTATTAATGGTCACCGGCTGGAATCTAAGGGAAAGGTGTATTTACAGCCTTCCCAACCATCTAAACTACACACACTGCCTTAGAAATAATTATTTTTATGGACAGTTCCTCTGTGGTGGCCAGACAGTTTTCGCAGAGCTGGCTGTTCTTTAGTCATGGACTTAAGGGTAAAGTTGAAGCATTGATTGAGCTTTGGATTGTATTGTCTAAGAAATTTTAAACACCAAAATAGTAGGAAAATTCATGTGAGCAACAACATAGACAACCTTTAACATTTTCAGGGCTAACCCAAGAAAGTCTCAGGTAAACCAGGATGAGATGGTCAGCCACTCTGTAGGTGAGCCCCGAGAATGTAATGGGGTGAAAACACAGGGACTGTTGAGATCTATCCCAACTCCATCCTCTCTGTTAGCCATCTATAACGTGGTGACTGCTCTCACACCTGTCTCGCTGCACTAGCTTCTAGCTCTGCTCCTACTTCCTCTCTTTGGTGCTTAAACTTACCTGAGACTAATTAATGCAGCTTGCCATTTCATCTTCAGGCTGGAGGCTGGTTTCTTCTTCCTGTGTTCTGGTTTTTCAGGCCAATATCACTATAAACTAACCTCTGAAATGACCTCAGAATTCTTCTGCCCCAGTCTTACCCATGAGCGACCTAAGCAAGTATAACAACTCAGCTAAGTCTTGTATGCATCTGTAAACTAGTCTTACCTAGGTTGACTGGACAACCAAAAGAATGCGGCTTTGACTGGGGACAGAGCCCTGCAGATATGTATATCAAAAATAGATGTTTCTGTTTTAAAAAGTGTACTGGTAACATTTCATTGTATCCAGTATGCAAAATTTTTTCTAGTCTAGAGGATGGGGGCATAGGCTTTATAAAATACCACTGTTTATGGGAAATGATGCTCACCTGTATGTTGAGTATGGCTGAATGGTGATAATTTAATGTTCTACTTTGATGGAATTATCTTCATAAGTACTTAATTAAAATGAGTAAAGCAAATGCATTAACCGTAACTAATTTAAATTATAACCCAGATGTGAAAACTTATTGCAATATATTATTACATTATTTTTCTTTTCTTTTTTTTCTTTCAGTTACTAAATTGTGACTGACATCTACAGTGTCTGTTGAATGGAAAAAACTAGGTTTTCTTCTTGGGCTAGATATTTTCAACACTTTAATATTTGTACCATAGAGTAGCGTTGGATCTGTCAGACCTATTGATAAACTATTTTGGGAGGAAATGATGAACTGGTTCAAGGATTCTAGTAATAGCAGACAATATTGCAAATTTTTGTGACACAGTTTTTATCAAAATGGAAAGGTTAGAACAACTGACAAGAAACCAACTGCAGTGGAAGGTTTCAATCAAATCTTTCTTTTTGGGGATTTACAAGGAATTTTCAGTTTGGAGCAAGATTTTCAAGTCTGTTTTAGGGATCATATAGGTAGGTGTGTGTTAACTGCATGACAGAGAAAGAAAAGTGTAACAGATTTCACTTCTTCCCAGAATTTTTATATATATTACTTCAACCTGAAGATCCTTCTCCATAAGAATCAAGCCTGACTATTGCCTCCCTTGGTAACCCAGTAGAAGTTCTGGAATTAATTTCCTGCCAAAGGCTTGAGGTTTTTAAGTCTGGAGTGAACTTCTAATACTTACAAGTCCATTAAGCTGTGGCTTTTCCCAAAACTCCCACTGTACATCTCATATGCCTAGGTTATCTTTTCCTTGTGTTTAGTCCCTCCCTGGTTTCCTGATGGAATTAAAGACCTTCCTTGAATCCCAGCTCAGCTGGGGATCTGACAACCTACCTGACCCTTGAACCATTTTGTCTCCAAGGAGATTTTCTGAAATCGTGGGTTTTTCTTTCACTCTGAGGTACTTTACTAACCAAAGCTATAATGGTATAACCTACCGGTATCACATCTGCTCTGAGATGGTGCCTGGCGTGTTTTCATAACAGAGCGTTCTCCTTCGATATGGGTAACAACCCAACTTACGCTGTTACTTTCTGGAACTTGGCTTCTTGGACGGCTCGTCTTCCAAATTGACGTGTATCGTTATAGTATCTGAATCCCAGTCTTGCCTGGTCTTAGTTTTCTTTTTTCTTCGTACTGGACTTCATGAACACCCAGCATGTCCTAATACTGAGCACACCTAGGTTATCAAGATGTACCTTTAATAGTTTATTTTGTGGCGAGCTGCTTTGGTGGGCATATTACTGCATCCAGAGAGGGCCTCAGGTATAGTGTTAGATCTATGATTTGTTAGCTGTATAACCTTGTCAAGTTATTTAAACTCTGAGCCACTTTTTCCTCATGTTTGAATAATAATAATAATAATCCCTAGAACTTTTGTTTTACAAATTAAAAAAAAGTGACATACATAAATAGTCCTTTGTAATCTGCATTAGATATTTCTTTTTGAGTTAGGAAAGATATAGTGGATGCTCACAGAAATATAGGTACTACTCTAGTACTTGCAGTGATGGGGGGAAGTGACGTGATCACAGCCCAGAGATTTTACGGTCTGGAAGGGAAGTAGGATGGTGGCAGTGTTAATTTCAGTATATAGTAGCGGTTTCTGCAGTAACTGTGAGCCATTGCTTGACCTTTGGCCTCTTCAGGCACCTGGTACAAATACCTATTAATCATTTTCAGTGATCAGCTTCAGGTGGAGAACACTTCAGCTCTAAGAAGTCTTGTGAAAAGTAAGAACGTGACTTTTCTTAAAAGCTACTCGGTGTAAGCAGTATCGTAGACAAAGTTCTGCATTGGTAATTTATACCAGTGCATCTTATATTTCCTTTAGCGGGCCTAAATAAGTAAGATGAGGAAAAAGCAAAAGAAAGGCATAGGATTTTCAAACACGGGAAAATTTTGGGAATGCAAATGTACTTTTAAATGTTTTAAACCTAATAGCTGGCCCTGTGTATAATGAGAATTTTAGAATGTATGTATATTCTCTCTTTACCTGCCCCCCCACACGCACGCACACATACCCATACATTTGTCCTTTCTCTTATATTCTGATGTTAGCCTTGTTCCAAGAGCTCTTTTTTTTTTTTTTTTAAGATTTTATTTATTTATTTGACAGAGAGAGACACAGTGAGAGAGGGAACACAAGCAGGGGGAGTGGGAGAGAGAGAAGCAGGCTTCCTGTGGAGCAGGGAGCCCGGTGCGGGGCTAGATCCCAGGACAGACACTTGACGACTGAGCCACCCAGGCGCCCGACTGAGCAACCCAGGCACCCATGTTCCAAGAGCTCTTATGCGAACAAAATGTAAGCAAGAAATTTATCTTGAAATCATACATGATGGTAGAAAACAAGGTCTCATGTTTGAAAGGTTTCCCCAGGGGCTCATGGTTTAGTTTCACAGCCCATGTTTTTTTGGTGTTCAATGGCAAAAAAGACGTTATGCTTGTCACTGTAGCATGTTCTATGACTTTTGGTTAGGAGATTTACACAGTATCTTTGGTACCATGGGAAGCATCCTCCTGCAATTCTGTCCAGGCTTTTCATACAGTGAAAAGTCAGTCCCTAAGGGTATCACTGAGGTTATGATACAGGTCTGAACTTGATCAAATACAACATTGTGAAAACCTTGAGGATTCCTTTTGAGGCTTCTGGCACTGAATGACTCTCCCATTTTCTCCCTTAAGTTCAATATTTTAACTCTGTTCTCTTGAGGAATAAATAGTGGCATGCCTAGTATAGTTTGGCATGCAAAAGTGAATTAAAAACTTATAGAAAGTGTGTCCCATTGTTTTCTGCATATCTATGCCTTTTTCACTGCTATGCTTTCCATATTTTAAATTACCAGTATTAACATCTATTTATTGCAAAATTTAATTATGCATGTTTTTGCAGCCTTTATAATATATGGCCATTTCAAAAGGCTTATGAGCACTGAGTTGCAAAAAATACATACCAAGTTATATTTCTTGATGTTGTTTCCTCTTTTCCCCTTCCAGTACCCCAGCTTTTCTTAGCTTGACAAAATCTTACTTGTCCTCAAGAATCCTCTCTCCTAGGAACCTATTTTTTCTCTTCCGTCCTACCAAGTGTGGGTTGTATGACCCTCCTCTGTGTTTCCTGAGCACCCCTTCCACAACTACATTATTTATTCTTTTGTTCATTCACTCACATATCCTTTCCTTAAACGTATATTGAATGTTTACAATGACCTAGAATTTTCTATATTGATGTTACCTGTTTACAATAGTCTTCCCCACTGTTTTATAATCATTTAAAATGCAGAGATCGAGTCTGATTTATCTTCTAATCCCCAGGTACCAAGCCGATTCTAGAGACGGTAGATGCTTTTAATAAATGTTTGTTGTACTGAGTCACTGATAGAAGCTGAGGGTAGTTTTACCAAAGGTAATCTAATTACAAGGGTAAATGAGCCAGTGTACTGTGTATTACTATTAAATCATTTGATCATTACGATTTGTAAATATATTCAAAATTGTTCTCTACACTTTCTCTGAATGGGAAGCATACTTACCGCATAAAGCTAAAGCGAAAAAATGGTAGCAGCCTAAATGAAAATGCAAAAGAGTTGGAGGTCTCAAACCTGCAGTTCTTGAGGAATCAACTCCTCATAATATATTTTGTTTGACTCTCTGATAGGCCCACATAATGTTTTAAAGGACATAAAAGTAGGCAGGTGTTATGCTTACGTAAGCATACACACAGCTCACCATCCTGCCTGCCTTCCAGACTGCATATGCTAAATCTACATTCCCTACAGGTGTTTGAGTTTGTGTCCTCTACTCTGTGGTTTACAAAAGGGCTGCCACGAATAAAACCTGCTGCTTTGTCAGCATATCTGTTCCATCGTGATGTCATGGATTTGTTTGGGCAACATCGTACTACCCAAAACAGGCCTTTGTGTCAATGTAACAAATCATTTCTCAGTTAATCTCTCTTTGGGATGAAAGATACAGTTCATTGGTAAAATATTTCTCAGCAGTGTTTTTCATAAGCACATATGAACACCCAAATGCATATAGAGTGGTTTCCCCTTATCTGCTCTTTCACTTTCCATGGTTTCAGTTACCTGTGGTCTCAGTTACCTGCAGTCAACTTCGATCTGGAAGCAGCTGAGTTTCTTCTGCTTCCATAGTATCAGAAGGTCCGTAGTAGCCTCACGTTAAATCACAGTGCCTGCATCCGTCCCTCACTTCATCTTATCACGTAGGTATTTTATCATTTCACATCATCACGGGAAGGGTGAGTACAGCACAATCAGATATTTTGAGAGAGAGAGAGAGACCATAGTCACATAACTTTTATTATAGTATATTATTATAATTGGTCGATTTTATTATTTGTTATTGTTAATCTCTTAATGAGCCTAATTTATAAATAAAATTTTGTCATAGGTACATATGTAGAGAGGACAGAGCACAGTATATATCGGGTTCAGTACTGTCTTCAGTTGAAGGCATCCACTGGGGGTCTTGGAATGTCTCCCCTGTGGATAGGAGGGACTACTCTACATGAATGGAGATATATATATATAATATATATGCATGATGCCAATTCTCAAAACATGATAAATTATAAATATATCATTTTGTGTCGACTCTAAATCTTCTCTATATCAGTAGAGGATCTTTTGAATCTCATAAATCAGTTCCTATGAACATGATAGTTTATTTCAGTTTAAAAGATCAAGTAATATATAGGCACACATAGGAAAGGAAAGAGGCAGGGCGCCTGGGTGGCTTAGTTGGTTAAGCTGCCGACTCTCGATTTTGGCTCAGGTCATGATCTCAGGCTTCTGGGACTCAGCCCTGCACAGGGCTCCCTGCTTAGTGGGGGGTCTGCTTCTCCCTGTGCCCCTCCTCCCACTTGTGCTTTCTCTCTCTCAGATAAATAAATAAAATCTATTTAAAAAAAAAAAAAAAGAAAGGAAAGGGGCATTCCAGAAGAGACTGCATGAACAAAGATTCAGAAGGGTAAAACGATTTGGCCTGTGAGCAACTAGGATGTTGAAAGCAGCTGGACTTGTTGAGATCTTATTAAAAAGACTCCAAATGGCATAGTAAAGAGTTTGGGTTTGGTCTGTTGCATAGGCCTCTGAGTGTGTGTTTTAAATACTAAAAATAATTTCCATTTTAGAAAGGGAGACGACAGCATTGTGGAGGATAAATTGAAGGTGCGACTGAAGGAGGTAAGTGAAAAGGAATTGCAGTAATACTGGTGGGGAGGGGATTGGCAGTAGATGAAGAGCAAAGAGATGGATTTTGAGAGACTGCTCCTTTGCAGAGAAAATGGGAAGGATGTAGATGTAAATTAGCTTTTTTCTAAAGTCAATTAAAAAAAATTCAAGAACTTGGTCCCATCTCCTCCCAAATATTTTAATTTTTTTTTAAAGATAGTTACACTGGTACTGATGTTAGTTACCAGGTTGGTTACAAAACATTTAAATATTTATATTTCAATTACACATAAAAAACCAGATGGTTCTCCCACTTTAAGAAATGGCATTCCTAAGAGGGTTTGCATTTGGTTAAAATGATGTGAATTGGTTTTATCAACAAATAGCATCTCCTTTGTGTTAGGTACAGTTCTAGGCCTTTGCCACAGAAGTGATTAGGAATTCCCACTATTAATTTCTAATATGCTTTCTTGGATTGTAAATTAATACTTTAATTTTTATACACTGTAAATAAAGAATACCACTCCAATAGTCATTTGAATGTGAGAGCAGCACCAAACAAAACTAAAGAATTCAAAACTGTTTCATCTCACTCTCAAAAGTGGTTGTGAATGAACAATAAAAAACCCCAAGTCCAAATTATTAAAAGAGCAAATGCCAAAAGCACATGGCCCTCAGCATGCAGACTGAGTTATCGATATTTTAATTAATCATACTGAGTTTGACTGATTTAAATCTTATCCTATCTTTAGGAAAATTCTTAGAATCTTCTTATGATTATCTATTTAAATAAAATAATTGTTTTCCAAAGAGTGAGTTATAATAAATAAATAAGCTAGTTCACATTAAGTATTTGAAGAATAATGGTGTGCATGGTCATTATGAACTAAAATTATTGTAAAATTATTGTGACAATTCAATGCTTCTTTCTAACCATTCTTTGTTTGGTGACCTTATTAGTTGTCTGTGTGGTAGGACATGTGAGTGCATTATTTCATAACCTTCTGAGTGCTAAGTTTCGGATTGTTTTTTAATTAGCATTTTAATTGCTCATCAAAGTAATTGAAGACAGAGTCAGAAAATGGAGCATTTGCTAATCCCTTTGGTACCAGTCAATGCTAAGTTTTCTCAAGGTCAAGTGCCTTTCCATAGTATTAATGGAAGCTTGCATTGCTTTGAGCTCCCTGACACATGATATGGCAATTCTGGAGCTGGCATTTTTGAGAGTAAGGGATTTTTCTTCCTTTTTCCTTTCTGAGATTTTAGCTTATTAAGAAAGAAAGCTGAGTTGATCACTCTACAGTGAAAAAACAGGAGACAGGGAATATTCCCTGTGGTCAAGATTAGGTCAGATTAGAGTAGACATTTGCTACCTTAGTTGAGATGTGAGCTTGTTGGATCAATGCTGGGCTGTTTGTGAAAAAGAGAGATTTGACATGATTTATTCATTTTTTTTTTTTTTTTTTAAAGAAAATACTTAGTGCCTTCTGTGTTGCAAACACTAGGTTGGCAACAAGCAAGATATACATTCTAACTACCAAAGGTAAAAAGCAATAAGTTTTGTTATTTTATAGACTACCCAGGGAACTGCACCCACTCCCACCAAGTGGAGAATAAACAAACGGAAGACACACCTACAAATGAATCCTAGAAAGTTGAGCAGTGTAGTGCAGTGGCTAAGCGCTTAGACCCTGGCATGAAGTTGCTGAGGTATGAATAATAGGATTGCCATCTACTTGCTATGTGATCTCTCTGTGCCTCAGTTTCCTCATTGATGACATAGGGATATAGGGATGTGTCTCCGAAAACCATTGTGAGGATTCAGGGAATTAATATTTGTAAAGGTTTAGAATCATCCCTGGAACATTTCAGTAACATTTTACTTTATTATTTTGACAATGAACACAAGATTAGTCCAGTGTGATGCCCATGGCATGAAGACCAAGATTTCATGGCAAAATGTGTGTTGCTGTTAAAAAGTAAACTTCTCAGTCCTGAAAACATGATCCAGGTCATTCTTGCTGATTTAAGCTGCTTAGTTACTCCTTCACTAGGATGTGAAATTTTTCTTTCTCAATCATATGCCTGGGCTTACCTTCTGGCTAATGTTCTGGCTGGTATATCTTTCCACAGAGCTTTAAGGAAACCGATATGCCAGCATCCAGACTTGGAGTGTAAATAAATTAGGGAATAATTTGGCTTTCTGAAAGGACTATCAACTTTACCAAAGGTGGATGATGAGGAAGATAGTCACAAACAAAACACTGAAGTATTAAATAATTGATCCATACCCAGATGGAAAAAATATTAATTGCTTACCTAATTTTGATTATGTCGATTCAAGCCAGTCATTTTACAAAATTACAGGGGACAACTGTTGAATGTCCAGTTTGCCCTAAACAGTAGATCTGTTCTGGGGACAACAGAATAAGCCATCCCTCTCTCTCTCTATTTTTTTTGATCCCAATTCTTCTTCCTGCTATTCTGGCCACTGATCTTCTCTCTCTACATATAATCCTAAATATATGTACAATATATATTTTTAATATGGACAATTAATAGCCTCTCAGTCCTGTGTTAAGTGTGACGTAAAGTGTTTTAGAAAACTTGACTTTTTAATTTGTAATATGCAGTCTTTATTAAGTCTGCTTGCTGTGCAAACACAGGTTTAAAATATTCCCCTAGCTCTCTTCTCTAGCCTCATCACTGTTCCTAAACTTCTTATGTCTAGAAATTTTAGAGTTGTTCTGCTTATAATTTTGTTCTGTTGAGTTATTAAAATACCTTTAGGGATGTTTTTGACCATATACTTTTTCATATTTATATCTTTAATTAGTTTTTCATCTTTTTAATTTAAAGATAACACTTTATCCCATTAAGTGCTTTTACCTTGGATGTGATTTTATGTGATATTATTGCCTTTTTTTTCTTATTTTATTTTATTTTTTTTTGATCCTCACTTATCTGTATTCTTAATATATTTATTTGGGTATCTTTTTTTTTTTATTCTTATGTTAATCCCCATACATTACATCATTAGTTTTAGATGTAGTGTTCCATGATTCATTGTTTGTGCATAACACCCAGTGCTCCATGCAGAATGTGCCCTCCTCAATACCCACCACCAGGCTAACCCATCCTCCCACCTCCCTCCCCTCTAGAACCCTCAGTTTGTTTTTCAGAGTCCATCGTCTCT
>NC_138379.1:17358855-17390091 GCF_054177405.1 Leptonychotes weddellii
TTTTTTTTCTTAACATATATTGCATTATTTGTTTCAGAGGTACAGATCTGAGATTCAACAGTCTTGCACAATTCACAGCGCTTACCAGAGCACATACCCTCCCCAGTGTCTATCACCCCATCCCTCCCACCCCACCCCCCACTCTAGCAACCCTCAGTTTGTTTCTTGTAATTAAGAATTCCTCATATCAGTGAGATCATATGATACATGTCTTTCTCTGTTTGTGAGTGCCGATCTAGAAGTGTTGAAATGGCAATAAGAGAGAAGAAATTTGCAAAAACAAAAAGTGAATATAAGTAATTTTTTTTCTTATCATAGTCACTTCCGTTATTGGCATATTTTATTTGGGGCAATGAAACATTTTCTAACTTGTTTTTGTTAAATAACAATATGCACTTTCTCTTTTTTTTTTTTTCCATTTGCAGTCTTGTTAATCTCTAGCTATTTTACTGCCATTGATTTATGGAATAGGCTAAACTCTGATAAATCTTAGTGGAGATAATGTTGTGCCTGTGAAATGGAATATCATTTTGAAGGCTATTTCTATTAAGAGAAAACATACCATAAATACGTTAAAAGTCACACTAATCCCAGACACTGACATAGTAAAAATCCAGAGTTTAATTCTAGCCCTCTGAATTAACAGTTAGGTGATTTTGTGCAAGTTAGTGTAACTTGCTTGAATCAGGTATCATCTCTGTAATTTATCATATGTAATATATACATATAGTATCTACTTCCTAAATTTGGGTATTGAAATGATTCTATGTAGAGCACTTAGTAGTGTCTGACACTTATTTTTCACTTCATTAATCCTTACTCCCCTTTGCTTTTCTCCATAACATGTATTATATAGCATATATTAAAGCTTATTTGTCTTTTCTCTCTCTCCACAATAAAATGTAGGAAGCATGAAGAAAAGAGTTAGTTTTATTTACCCAGTGCCCAGTATAAGCCCAGTGCCTAGATCAGTGCCTGGTAAGTGACAATAAATTATTGTTCAATTCATGAACAAACGATTATTAGTAATAATACTACTATCCTCTTCCTTTGTTTAGCATTATGTAAGTTAACAAAGTGAAGTTTCTTAGCAGCGTGACTTCCTAGCTGTTTCTTGGAAACAGTCAAAGGCTTTGCCTTAGGTACAAGTGAAAATAAAGGCTTCACAACCTTAAATTGGATGAAAACTCTTGTTCTTGCCCAATCAGGTGAAAATAACAGAAATTCAAGGTATCAGTAGTTGGGAAGAGGGAGCAAACCCTGGGAGAGCATCCTGACCCAAATGTTTGTTCAGCTACTTTACTCTGGACATTGCCTGACCCTCCAAAATATAGAGATATTCATGAATAATGGAATGGGAACATGAGGAAGAACTTTTCTTTATTTTTACCCTGGTTCACCATAAGAAGCAAGTGTTCTCAGGATAAGGCAGGGTGAAAGGCTCTCTTGATTTTAAATTCTGGCTCAGATATCTACTGATCCTGTCCCTGGAGCAAAAAATAGACAGCTTTATTTATTCATTCCTTTGATTGATCTAATCTAAAAATTCTCCGAGTTGTGTGAGTTTGGCATTGCTGAAAATCCTTCCTGTTCCTTCAAAGGTGGCCATGTTTTACTGGCACATTTAATTACACAGCACCTAATGATGCTGTGGCTGGAGAATTTTAGGGGCAAAGGTCTCCTCTGGAAGAAAGTCAATTCACAGGACAACACATGCACTTCTGGTAATTCTCCCATCATTCAAATTGCTTAGTGAGTTGGTAAAGGGAAGCTGTGGGCTTAACCCTCTGATTCTCCAGTCTGAAAACCTCTCTTTGTGCTCATTCATTAGTAGAGCGAATAGAGATAGTGTGGCCTCCACATCGTTAAGGCTGAGCTGGGCTCATATCCTCTAGGATTCACCACTGGGACGGCACTCTAATAATTCCTCCTGAGCATTGCTTTGTTATGGGAAAGACAGTGTAAAAGGACTCAATACTTGTTTTAGCAAGATCACAAATGGGAAGACATCTGTTCACAGGAATATTTTTTTATTTGCAGTTGGGAACATGATTGAGTCCAGTTCTGCTCTTCCTTGTTCTTTTTTTTGTTTTGTTTTGTTTGTTTGTTTGTTTGTTTTATTTGACAGAGAGAGATAGCGACAGCAGGAACACAAGCAGGGGGAGTGGGAGAGGGAGAAGCAGGCTTCCTGCCGAGCAGGGAGCCCGATGTGGGACTCGATCCTGGGACTCCGGGATCATGACCTGAGCCGAAGGCAGATGCTTAACGACTGAGCCACCCAGGTGCCCGCTTCCTTGTTCTTTTTCTTTTCTTTTCTAGTAGTTACATAGGATATAAGACCATACTTATGTAGAAATGCATGCTTTTCCCATTCTCACAAGCACTTCTGCTCCTGAGGCTTTGATCCTCAGTAGAGTCACTCTTGAAAGTCTATACTGTCTTTCAGAAAACATCATCTCCACTCTTGCCCAAAGTGATTGGAGGTACAGAAATGCGTAAAGCTGTTGTCTGACTTTTCCGTATTCTTGGGGGAATGGTCCTGAGGTGAATGGTCTGAGCTAATAGTTTCTTGTTTTCTGTCCTGATGTCCATGTGTATGTTATTATTTTATATCTCTTTTCTTTTTATGTCAATGATATTCCATTACTGCTACCCTCATTCTTGAAAATGTAGATTGTGTTGGCAGCCCATCTACAGATTCTTGAAAATTTTTAAAGAAAAAGAGGTTCACATCACTAGTTCCATTTGGTTGGAACCACTCCAGGGGATTCCAGGAGAAGGAATAGTGCAAGTTTTTTTTCTATTACCTTCAGTTCCCTGCCTTGCCCTAGTGTAGAAGGACAGATACTGCTATTCTGAGTCATTAGCACCTTCTTCACTGTTTCGGTGGTCAGTTTCCCTAAGGTTGACTCATTCTACTATTGATTTTATATTTGCAATAGGATCTCTCCCTGAATTTCATGCCCCACTTGACACCTTTGGTATTTTTTTCCCCTCAAATTTAAATAACACCAATAATATCTTAGGTCACTCTCCTAAAATATATTTGCATGCCCTCACTGACATAAGTACCTAAAGACTATATAAAAATGTCTTTTAGTAGCAAGTTATTATCAAAACATTACTTTTATTAAGTGCAGGTAAAATCATTTATGTGTTATGGTATATAATAGTAAAGACAGATGACTATTGTTATCTCTCATAGAACTGGGCGACTCCTGACATGTTCATTCTATACTTGCCATTAGGAAAACAGAGAAAAATCAAGTCTGAACAGGAGTTAACTGTTTAAATAGTAATATTTGTTCTGGCTGAGAAAGCTAGATGATTCCGTTAGTCTGTTGTATCACATGATGACAGTCATTGAGCTCCATGTAATCTGAGATTTCTCTACTAGAATAAGGTATTCCTGGTCATGTGGCAGATTGTGTCTTGGACCCGAGGTCAGAAAGCTTCAGTTCTGTGTGGCTCCAGTCTGGTCTCCTCATCTATAAAACGGAAATGATCCTCTTTCCAGGGTAGACAATGTGTTCCAGTTTCCCCCAGAACTTTCACTGGTTTTAGCCCCAAAGGTCCCAGTGAGAGGCTTGATTCTTTTCAGTCCCAGGCAAACCAGGCTGGCTGGCTTGTTAACTTTACTCTTCGCGCTGCTTCGCAGACTTGTGGTAGAGATAAGTATATAAGAAAGTATTTTTGGGGGGAACAAGAATAGTCTCTATACATGGAAGCAATTAAAGTCACAATTACAAAAGTAAAGTATTTTGATGGAATTTATGGGCCTCCAAGTTCATTTTGCTATATAAGCAAGTATGACTTCTACAGCGTCATGTTATCCAAGTAAAACGGCTGGGAGCTCTGGTGCCAGACAAAAGCCTGGGGTAAGGCAAATAGTTTCAGTTTTGGTCAGCAACATGCATGTGCTGCCTTCCATTGCTTCCCATCCTATGCAGATTCTCCTCGCTGTGGAGGTGGAGATTTCTTGGGGACAGCTCTACCTGGGTTGTGATTGCTGACCCCCCAGTTCCAACTCCTATAACTTTAAGAAATTTTCATAAATCGTATACATTCTAGTGTCATATATGTAAAATTCAGGGCTCTTTAAAGTCTACCTAAGACAGTGTCTATTAAGTATTTAGCACAGCACTGACCTCGAATTAGTTTTATCAGAAAGCTGTCTATGTATCATGAGTAGTCATTCCTGTAACTAGTGATTAGTAGTTAAGTAAGTAAGCAACATTCATAGGAGGTAAGCATTGAAACTTGAAGCCCAGGTAAGAAGTCAGGTCACAGCAATGTAAAAAAAAAAAAAAAAAAAAAATGTTGGACCTTTCAGGTAAGTGTATTTTCAAAGCTAAGGTAGAAAACAGGTTTAAAGAGTGGAGTGGATACAATGAGTAACTAGATGTTAAAGATGAATCCAGGGACTCAGTTAAGAAATAGTTCAATAGCTCAATTGCTGGTCAGTGAATAGTTTGCTCACTATCTCAGCTGAATGCCACTGAGCGGTCTGACGTGAGTTCTTGTTCCCCAAAGGAACTGTGGGGACATTATATCTACACAACACGTTCCCAGGCATCGTTTTGCTTCTGGGTTATGCATTCTTTTTTTCAAGTGCAAAATTGAGGCTCCCAGAGAATAATGACCTACCAAAATGACAGTTTGCAAAGGGTGGGATCTAGATTCAAACCCAGGCTTGTGACGGCGTAACTAGTGTGTGGCCCTCTCTGTCACAGGAGGCATCGAGGTGATCTGCAGCCGCATGCCCACTTTGTCTGACAATGCCAGAAATACACTCAAGCTGGACAACATTTCTGCAATAACTAGACTCTCTGTCTTGAAAGACAGGTTAGCAGCAACTCCTGCTTTCTGTTTCTAAAAGCAGTACATTTTCAGGTGTGTTTAATTGCTAGTGCAAATCACAAAAATAAAAGGAGTACAAGTTTGCAGAATCAGCTGGACTGAAGGACCCAAACAGCTATAGAACATTAGAACAATTAACATTTGTATTTAGCTGACTGTTCTCAAAAGATGTAGTATATAGATGTTCAGTTATTTTTTTAAGATTTTATTTATTTGACAGAGAGAGAGAGAGGGAGAGTGAGGAGCACAAGCAGGGGGAGAGGCAGAGGGAGAAGCAGGCATTGAGCAGGGAGCCTGATGCAGGGCTCGATCCCAGGATCCTGGGATCATGACCTGAGCTGAAGGCAGATGCTTAACCGACTGAGCCACCCAGGCGCCCTAGCTGTTCAGTTTTTATTCAGCTCTGAAGAAAGCCTAATGTGGATAAACTTTTAAAAATTAAAAATTAACATTCCAGTGAATAAAGGTGTTAACTGCCATCAAATACATTTCCATGAAGTAGTAGTGATGATGATGGTGATCATGATAATGAGGACGACAACAACAATTATGTCAAACACCTTGTTATAGAGTTTATGAATCAATTTAAAGTATTTTCCTTGGTTGAACACATATGAAATAGAACAGATGGGTGTTCTATTTGTAGCTTATGCAGGTAAATTTCTTGTTCCCCAGAGAGGTCAAATCACTCATTCAAGGCGATAACAAAACCAGAGACAAATAAAATACTGGACTTTTAACTGTCCATTTCGTGCTATTTCCATGATACTGTTCCTTCCTTCTGGCTCCAACATTTTTAATCCTTTCAGCTGATGAAATAGTTACATTCACTCATTTGGCAAAGTTATCTTTTATTCTCAAGAGTCAGCCTGTTACTGTGTTTGAATATGTTTGTTGGCTCTCTATAAGGTGGTGATGGCATCCACAGCCTTAGCCCTGTGCTGACAGCAATGGGGAGGGGGCTAAGCATTCTTGATGGAGGAGTAAACTCTTAATGAAGTGATCACCTTTTGTCTCCTTTCTGATCTCAATCAGTAATAGGATTTTGCATGCTTTCTTTAGCACCCTCGTCTTAACATTAATCTGGCCATCATAGTAACTGAAAAATAGTTGGGAAGCCTCTTTTGGACAAATTCTAGGCAAAATGTTGGTTCCCAGCAACTGCCCTTCTATCTGCATCCTTTGTTGCCAAACCAATTCCACTTTCTTGCTCCATTTATACAAACTTATCCAAGGACTTTGCCCGTGTGCAAGTGTTCTGAGTTTGGTATTTGAAGGCCTGGTGCATTGTCACTACTTATTTTAAGATGCTGTTTTCTAAAGTGACTTTTCAAATGTAAATTGTGGGAAAACAGAGATTATGAAAGCAAAAAGAAGGCACAAAATTCATCTAGCCTAAAGGACAAGGTACTCAAAAGACTGTGGGGGCTGGAAAGGCCACGCAGGTGATAAAGGACCATCTAATGGGTACTGGGATTATGTTGACTTCCTAGGGCTACTGTAACAGACTGCCAAACCTTGAGGTGGCTTACAACAACAGATATAGATTGTTCTATAAGTCTAGAGGCAAGAAGTCCCCAATCAAAATATCAACAGGGCCATGCCCTCTCTGATGGCTCTTGGGGGAAATCCTTCTTTGCTGACAACACTTGGCATTCCTGGGCTTGTAGCTGCATCATTCCTGTTACATGACTACCTTCTCCCTGGGTGTCTACATTGTCTTCTCTCTTTGCATGTCTGTCTCTGTGTCAAAGATCCCCCCTACTTCTTTGGGATCGGGGCCCACTCTAATGACATCATTTTAATTTGATTACCTTTGTTAAGATCCTTTTTCCATATCATGTTAACATATGGAGGTACTGGGAATTAGGACTTCAACATATCTTTGGGGGAGGGACAATTTCACTGTAAGAGAGATAAACTGGGGTGTATATGGTCTCTAAAAGGGGGGGCAGTTGCTCACTGCCAGCCTATTGCTCTAATTTCAAACCTTATTTTTTAAGGGAAACTGAAAATCTGAATATTTTATGGAAAATACAGGCACATGATTCATCTCGTTTTGTGATAACTGAACTAAGCAAGTCTTAGGGTCTGATTGAGTCCTCTGCAGGCCCCCAAACTCTCTGTATGTGAAAACAGTGGCTCGGGCTGGCTGCCCAACTCGTCTGTGGCCACATAGCTCTTACAGGAGAGCACAACTCAAAATCTCCTCCTAGTTTGTTTATTTGTTTGTTTGTTTGTTTGTTTGGACAAAACAGCAGTATTTCTAATCAATTCTTACTTTTTAAGCAATCAAACAGGCTTCCTTTTTGCATTCAGTTACATTAAGTCCTCTCTATTTATTTATTTATTTTTAAAGATTTTATTTATTTATTTGACAGAGAGAGACAGCGAGAGAGAGAACACAAGCAGGGGGAGTGGGAGAGGGAGAAGCAGGCTTCCCGTGGAGCAGGAATCATGACCTGAGCCGAAGGCAGATGCTTAATGACTGAACCACCCAGGCGCCCCAAGTCCTCTCTATTTAGAGAAATCTTTTTTGTTTCCCTAATTTTGCCAGATAATGATATAAAATTTTTAAAAGCATCTATTCAAAAAATTGTGCATATATTTTATCATATATGTATATATATATATAGTTGTATCTATAATGAAGCTATTTAGCTTTCCAAATATCTACCTGAATCAGATAGATAAAAATATGTTTTTCTTTTTGCAATTTTGTGAATCATTTCTCTTTCGCTGTCTTTTAAAGCTTGGGATCACACAGCATATAAAGTTTTAAATTTTACTTTTTGTTGGCATTTTCTCTTTTATAAGAATAATTTAACTGAAGAAGAGACAAGTGTCCAAGGTTAAAATATAAAAAAGGCAAACAGTAACACAGAACATACTGTGGTTACAGTGAAAAGGATTTGGGAGGGATGGCAGAACGGTGAAAGAGTTTATGAATCTCTCCTGAGTCCTCTATTAAAAAAAAAAAAAAGGAATTGGGCAGAAAAATCTAATACTTAATGAGAAAACATACAATTCACTTAGGTGACAAGAGAGCCTCCAAATCCCAAGTACAAGTGAATGAGGGAAAACCATGATACCATGATGGCCACAAACACTTGTGGTCTCCAATTTGAGGAGTAGCTAAAGCTGAGAGGGGTTTCTGCAGGATCCATGTGTGAGTGAGTGCAGGGGCCAGGATGGAAACATCAGGGCTGTCAACTCTGAAAAGTCAACATATCAAAGTAGCTCTGAGTATCACTCTGTTATCAGATTTCTGTGTTTGCGATAAATTGTCTCTGTACCAGCAAGGAAGGAGTTGAGGCCAGAGAGACAGGCAGGGGCCAGATAATGTAGGGCTTTGTAGGCTAGTAAAGAGTCAGGCTTTCATTCCAAATGTGATAAAAAAATATTTAAGGACTTTAGCCCAGCAGTGACTTAGGTGTGAAAACATCACTCTACCTACTATGTGCAAGAAGTACTCTAGTGAAAACGAAGTGGGGAAAAAAGCCTATGAGATAAATGTCTCTGGAAGAGACTGATGGCTTGGATTGGAGTATTATTGGAAAGAGACCAAAGTGGACAGTTTTTAGGTATGTTTTGGAGGTTTAGGCAATAGAACATGCTTACTGGTTGGAAATGGGAGGAGGATGGAGATTTGGGCCTCAGTATCCTCACTTGATAGATAGTGCAGCTAATTAATGGGAAAGTCATGGGAGTAGGTTTTGGGAAGGAGGGAAATCAAGTGTTCTATAAGGACTCTATGAAGCTGGATATAGATCAAGACTGTATGTCTATATTTCAGAGTCATCAGCATTTACATGGGATGGCTAACTTGTTTTTACACAAAATGGAAACCTGGTTAAAGAGTATTCTAAATTTGCTTTTTTTAAAAAAAAAAAAATAATCTATTTGGAAAGATTTCCATAACAATATCCTTATTACACATCATCCGTTTAATGACAGTGGGTTTCCATTGTATTCTATGTATAAGCACTTAACGGTCTGTGGTGGCCATCTTTGTACATACATCTCTGTACACATGTGGGTGTTTATCTGTAAGAGAAATTCCTAGAAGTGGGATTGCTGCATTCAAGCATATGGGCATTTAACATTTTGATAGATATTGCCAAGTACTCCCAACAATATATAAGAATATCTGTTTCCTCACACCCTTGCCAAATTTCATCATCTTTGCCAATCTGATAGGTTAAAAAAAAGTATTTTTGTTATTTAATTTGCATTTTACAGAATAATTAGTGAGGTTGAGCATCTGTCCATATGGTTTTAAGCTACTTGAATCTCTTTTTCTGTGAGCTGAACTGCCTGTTTGCCTGTTCCACTCTTTGCCTGTTTTTTCATTGAGCTGTTGTTGTTTTCTTCTAGAATTTTTTTTCCTTTCTCCATTGCACACAGTATAAATATTTTCCAGAATTTCACTTGTCTTTGTACTTTGGCATGTTTTTGGCAGCAGGGTTTTTGAAACATTTTTGTTTTTTAATACAAGTTTATGACTTACGTGATCATAGTCATATATTCAGAATGACAACACTGGAGATGAAGGGATGAAAGTAGTAAGACTTAATATATTACAGTTCTCATTCTGCTGCAGAGTTGCTGGGTGCCACTGGGACACTCATTTAATCATGTGCCTTAGTTTCCTCCTTATAAAATGGAAATCACAGTCTCTGCCTTACCTTCAAGAACTTAATTTAAGAAGAACTCTATGAATAAATATAATAACTCTCTCTTGGGTTTTAAATACTCTCAACATATGAATTTATGCATGCAAGGTGGATTCAATAACATATTGAATGTACAACATTACAAAATACTAAGAATTTCTAGAGTTTCATGTAATCTTTAAAGCTACTTCTTTACCCAGTCCTTCTCCTTGTCTTCCTTCTTGTCCTCTTTTTTTTTTTTTTAATCCTCCTCATTTTCTTTTCTTTCTTTGTTACATGTGACCATGTGTTTGGTTGTCATTATGCCGGTGGAGAACTGCAGTACACATCAACCTGGGCAAGTTTGAAAAATCATAAGGGAAAGAAATGCTGTGTGATCCCTAGAGGCTCTGTCCTCTGTGTCTTTTTAGTGATATCCACTTGATAGTTAAACATGCTGATGAATTTGACCAGTTAATTTGGGAGTCGTCAATACAGATCAATAGAAGAAGGATGCACTTATAACCCCCTGCGAAGTGGGGAGACTGTAGCAGAAAGAGCACTGACCCAAAAGTCTGCAGATCTGATAGCTGGTTCAGATTCTCTTACTAGCGGGCTTTACAGGAGTGGTTTATGACCATGTCATCTTATAAAATAAAAAGTTACAGAACTTACTTATTTCAGAACTCAATCAGAAGAAGGTGGCTGTTTCAATGAGCAAAAAAATACATTCAGAATTAGGAATTTAGGAATTAAATTAATTAAATTAAATTACGAAATGGGGGAATGGTAGAATCAGTCATGTTCTCATCATACACAGAAACAAAGTAAGACCCCAAGAGGGAAGTTTTGCAGAATCCTTAAAGCATCTTTGTGAAACACACTTTGGAGATCCCTAGTCTGAATTATTGTTTCTTAATTCCTGACTAAACTATCAAATTTTGTAACTCATTTGCTACAAATAGCTGTTAAAAGAAAGGGAGGGGAGGGAGGGAAAGAAAGAAGGAAAAGAAAAAAAGTTTTCATAGTGCAGTCCCTACCTTGTACATTAAGGGGACCAGGAAATATTACCAGAAGTGTTTTCTCCCTTACCTCACACGATATAATATATCCATATGATGTTCATGTTAAACAGTTAAATCCAAACATCATAGCAGGGGAAGATAGGTGTCAGCCAGATTCCTGGCACTCATTTTGAATGGTTTCTTATTTGACTTGACTCTACAATCCTGAATTCTGCAGAAAATAAGTTTTACAAAAATTCTTAAGATTCAACAGATTCCCCTAACATTTTTCCTACCTTCTCATTTATCTTTTAGTATCCATGGTTGCCAGGATTACATGATGAAAATGAGATGAAATTTTATTAAGAAGAGAGCCATTGATAGTATGCAGTGTCAGGGCTTAATTTTCTCAAGAAATATACTAGGTACGGATGTGATTGAACACTGATGTTCTGCATTCATTCACTCACTTACTGTTTACCTACATATGTTAACTCCTATGCTATGTAGGTCATGGTGATATGAGAATGAATAAGGCGTGATCCCTTCTCCAAATGAATGTGCCCCCTAAGAGAAGAGATAAATATGTAATTTTTCACACTTGAGGTGATCCATCTAACATATTGGCCATTTGTGGCTTTTTCATTGTTTTAACCTGTTTCCAGAATCAATAGATGTTACTAGGAGTCTTAACCCTTTCACATATTTCTCTGGCATGTGAGTGGGCAGAGGGTAAAAGCATTTTGCTGATAATGCTCATACTTCCTACTAAACAACAAAAGACAGAGAGTCTTGTTACAGCAAAAGTTCAGGAAAGACAGAGGAGGTCACAGCATGATGAGAACTAACAGCAGATATAGGTACCATTAAATTTGGTGTTAGTAACATTTTTGGCTACTGGTTGGGAGGCCACTGAGGCTAAGAGTAAGTGTTGAGGACACCGAAAAGAGGACATTATTAAATGTGAAGCATCCCTGCCCTATCTATCTTTTAGCTAGTCTGGTGTGTCAACTTCCACAGACCTATTGACTAAAGCAGTGAGGAATAAGTGTCCCATGGCTCTTGATAACCATAGTCTGTCCTAGACAGCTTCCTATTTGATATTCACTATTTATCTTTGTCCTTGCCTCCATTTCCTGCACATAAGTACACTGTTGTCTCTATTCACTAGGCTTTGAAATCTGGTCTCTTGGGTGGTCACTCTTCCAAGGACTTGGGTCAGAGTCATCCCATTGGCTCTTCCCACTTAGGAAACTCTCATGTAAAATACCCTGGTGTAAGATGTCCCTCAGGAGCCAGGAAGTTCTGCTTGGTCTTCAACAAAAGAAAATATATTTTGATTGCCAAGGGCACTTCAAATTGTGCTTAAAGAAGAATATTTTAAAGTATTTATGAAAGCATACCAGGTGACCTTATGGTATCTCTTCCCTCCCTTGAAACTATTCACAAAACTGAAAATGTGCAATTTCCCTTTGTGTTTTGTCTGTTTTTATGTGTTTAGTGAAGCATATCAGAAGAATTAGATATGGAAAAAAATCTTGCCTTTTTATCTTGTCAATCCCTCAGCTCTGTTGGTTGACATAATCTTAAATGGATCTCAAATAACCTTCTTGTAGCCTCTGTGCCTTACTCCCCAAGGTGTCTGTGAATGCAGCATTTCCAAATGAGTCAAAGTTAAACTATAAGATTCTAGATGTCCTTTACCTTGCTTTCTTTATATGAATCCTATCCCATCAGCATTTAGCATGTTATTTGAAATATAGTCATACCTGCCGACATGCCTATTTTGTATTTTGTCTTTCTTCCTTCAATCAAGAGCATGCCTATAGACACACCTGCTTTTTGACTTTTATTAAATTGAATAGTGATTATTCCCTTAGAAAAAGAGTTATTTAAAATTATTTGGACTTTAAGAAAATACTTTAGGAAACTATAACCTATCTTTAAGGGACTGACTGTATGTATTGAGGTAACACTTCTCATGTTAAAAATTAGAGAACTTCGTTGACAAAAGATCGCCTTTGTATATTATTTTGTTTTGTATTTGTCACTTTTTAATTCTTTCATTACAGAAGTAACATATCTACATGATAAGAGTTTGCAAAAAGGATATAAATAAATCACTCTTAGCTCCATAGCATTAATGTAACATCTCAATTAATATTTTAAGGTATCCTCTTGCATTCTGTTTCCCTATGAATATTTTAAAAGTTGTAACCATAAAAGGCGTATTTTCTCCTGCTTTTTTCCCCACTTAATACGTATCCTGAGCATTTCCCTGTGCTATTATGTGTCATCAAACACACTGAATATTGAGTGTTCTTTCCCCTTTTGTAATTGTAAATGGCCATAAGTCTTACTTTAAACATAAGTCACTATGGCTTCTTACCCATGCATTGATATATGAAGGCATGCTATTATTTAAAACTACTAGACTGAATTTCTCAGCATAAATAAAATAAATACCATTGTTTGCAATTCTGGCCTTAATTTGGTGGTTTGTAGCTCTTTCTCTCTACCTACTATGTAATAAGGAGCTGGTTGATGAAGTTGGCAGCAGAAACAGAGACACAAGTCTGTGATTCATGATGCTGTCTGATGACTACCCAGACTTACAGCTTGGTGTTTGGAACTTGGCTTCCCTTGAGATTTATTCCAATTTTAATAGAAGCTGCTCAGCTCAGGCTTAACAAAAGCAGGCAGATCCAGTGGCAAGATGAATATTTGGCGATCTGAGAGCAGCACTTGGAGAGACCTGTGGCAACCTTATACTAACACACTGACCTTGAATTTATTAGGATAAACAACCACCAGTAAGGTAGGGTCGACCAAATCAGTCACATCTATATGTGGGTCTATGTATAACTTAAGTGAATATTTCTCTTTATCCCTAGGACTCTATCCATTCAGAGTCAGCTTCTTAAATTGAAGTAGTTATTAGATAATAATTTTTAACTTATTTGTTTGTAATATTTAACTTCAAAGTACAGAGAAGAATTTGAAGAAGAGTTAAGTAAAGCTCTATTGCTCTTCAAAGATTTTGCCAAACTACTATCCAGTTATGGAAAAACTGAAAAGAAGAGGGAAAATACTGGAAGTAAATCTAAGCATTTGCTGATTCCTGCATTTAATGCAAGCACATGTTAAATAGAAGACAATTTTATCTCAGGATTACAAATATCTATGGTCTTCCTAGGAATCCTGGTTGTTCAAAAAAATTCCATATATCATCAGAAGAGGTTTGAGCCTATTGACTAACAGAAAGATGTGTGAAGCTGGAAAAGAACAGAGTAAGATTCAAATATGGCACATGTCAGAGGTGGAAAGTAGCCAAGCTAAGCTCTGCTAAATCATCTCTTCAATAATCAAGGTCTTTTCCAGAAATCTCATTCCATTTGATTAATACCTTGGGTCAAGTAAGGGTTGCATTAAAACTCAGAGGATATTTGCATTGTGGGTGCATTTTTTAATTATGTAGAGTCCTCTTAACTTGTCAGACAAAACATTAGACTAGATTTAAGGGAGGCCAGGAAGAGGATGCC
Organism: Leptonychotes weddellii; assembly: GCF_054177405.1. NCBI lineage: Eukaryota > Metazoa > Chordata > Mammalia > Carnivora > Phocidae > Leptonychotes > Leptonychotes weddellii. The sequence goes on from NC_138379.1 coordinate 17,372,917, forward strand.
ATGTTGGGCAACTTTCAAATGTGGCCTTACAAGGCTCCCGGTAGTCTGAGACTCCTTTATGTTTCTCTATGAACCTCACTTGTCGCCAACACACTTATTTGCATGTCTTAAGAAGTTAAGAAGTTTGTCTAAGTAGAGTGAAAAAAGGAAAACAAGATAATACAAGGATTTGGTTAGAAATTGAATTGACTTATAACAATAGATTTTCTTCCAGTTCTATATCAATAAATGAGCCGTGTGGCTGACTGAGGATTCAGTTCAGAGAGAAGGAAAAGCCAATATTGGACAGTGGAAACTCCTAAGTTCTGAAGGCCAGCAGATTGAGATTAATTATAGCTCAATAATTTACTACCTGTGTGACCTTGGTCAGAGCCTCCGAATGTCAGTTTTGCTAATTGCAACTTACCTTTTATTTAATTAATCAAAAAAACTTATTGGGCACCTCCTTCATGCCAGGCATTATTCCAACTACTGTAAATTTAGCTGTAAAAGATCTCTGTCCATCACAGAGTTTATTTTCTAATACTTTTAGGATTATTAAGCTGATTGACAGCATGTATTTAAATCTTCTAGCATAGTGCTTGGTACAGAGTACTCAAAAAATGTTCAGTTTTCTTCTATTTCTCCTAATTCATGAGTAAAAGTCTCAAGCCAGCTTAGTGGGACTTTGGCACGTGTTGACTTAACCTTTTCCTGCCAAATGTAGTCTTATTAAACAACATACAAAATTAGTCCTGTCCATTTCAAATATAATAACCTGTGTAGCCATTGATCACAAACAAATGCATATAATGGCCAGGCAGAGAAGTGAGTGAGTGAATCGAGTTACAGTAAAGAGAACAGGCAGCAGTGGGGATCGCGTAGCCAGGAAAATACATGGCTAGACCATAGGGATTTCCAGCCAATCATTGTCATGTTGGTAAATGGGCCCAGGATTGCCATTTCTTCTGATTTTGCAAGGGAGGTAGGAAATCCAGTTTATTATGTAAATTTCCAGATTGTAAAGTATAGGCACCTCATGACTAGACACACATACACACAGAGTATAGCAGTTCTTTGCACACATAGTAAAACAAATCGATCTGCCACGAGTTTGCAACATCTATTTGAAATATGTATATGTATTGTGTTTGTCACTTTTCTTTTTTTTTTTTTAAAGATTTTTTATTTATTTATTTGAGAGAGAGAATGAGAGAGAGAAAGCACGAGAGGGGGGAGGGTCAGAGGGAGAAGCAGACTCCCTGCTGAGCAGGGAGCCCGATGCGGGACTCGATCCAGGGACTCCAGGATCATGACCCGAGCCGAAGGCAGTTGCTTAACCAACTGAGCCACCCAGGCACCCCTGTTTGTCACTTTTCAATTCTTTCATTATAGAAGTAACATATCTACATGATAGGAGTTTGCAAAAAGGATGTAAATAAATCACTCTTAGCTCCATAGCATTAATGTAACATCTCAAATTAATATTTTAAATTATCATCTTGCATCTGTTTTCCTATGCATATTTTAATATGTATATGTATATGTATTTTGCTCATACATCTACCTACAGGACTGATGATTATTAAACCCAGATTAGACTGAATCATCTCCCTTCCTCTATGTCCTTCAGAGTCTCTGTTTTCAGCATTGGATGATGTTCAGGTCTGGTGAGCATCACAATCACTGCTGGCACTTCTTAAAAATGTAAGTTTCTAGAACTTGTCCCCTACTTACTAATTAGAATCTCTCGAAATATAGCAAAACAGTCTGTACTTTTAAATTACTTTCCCAGGTGATTCTGATGATAAGCCAGGACTGGAAAGAATGGATGTACAGAATGAAGGATGATTCTTTTAGCAGACAAGGTCCTTCACAAACTTACCTTTTGTATTTCACTGCTTTGTCTTTTCTCATCCTCACACTCCAGCCACACTGTGCTGCTTGCATTTCTATGAAGGTAACACCACTATCGTGCTGGATGCATCTGCATCTAGAGAGCCCACTCTATCGCCCTTCTACCTTCTCTCACAGAAAACCCTTATTCAGGTGTCAAGCCCCAGGAACGATGTTACATCTTCTCCAGGGCTGCCTATGTTCTGCTGGGAAAACTTGGGTGTTTCTTCTTTGCATGTCCCATACACTTTGGACTTCCCTGAATTAATGATACTTGCCGTGATGTATTTCCATCGTTTGTTCCCATGTGGGTTTTCCCTCTAACATGTTGTTGTAGTCAGCTTGAGCTGCCATAACAAATACCTTAGACTGGGTAGTTTAAACAACAAGCAATTACTTCTCACAGGTCTAGAGGCTGGGAAGTCCAAGATGGAGGCACCAGTAGATCCATTGTCTGTTGAGACCCAGCTTCCTGGCTTGCATGTGGCTGTCTTCTCACCGGATCTTCCTATGGCCTTAAGAAAAATTATCTGTCACATGTCTCTTCTTAAAGGGACACTAAATCCTTTCATGAGGGCTCCATCCTTATGACCTACTTACTTCCTAAAGGCTCCATCTCTAAATACCATCACACTAGGGATTATATGTTCAACATACAAACTGGGGGCTGGAGGTGGGGGGCACAAACATTCAGTCCATACCATATCGTGTTCAGTATATGGCTGTTTTCTACCAAATCTTTGATTAAAAAAAAATAAAATGTTGAGCTAAATTTGGAGTAGCAAGTGTAGTAAATTTGGTTTATTCATCACTAAGTTCTCATTTCATCAATTTATTTTTTTTTATTTTATTTATTTATTTTTAAAGATTTTATTTATTCATTTATTTGAGAGAGTGAGAGAGAGAGAGAGCACATGAGAGGCGGGAAGGTCAGAGGGAGAAGCAGACTCCCCGCGGAGCAGGGAGCCCGATGCGGCACTCGATCCCGGGACTCCAGGATCATGACCTGAGCCGAAGGCAGTCGCTTAACTAACTGAACCACCCAGGCGCCCCTCATTTCATCAATTTAAAGGAGGTGTTCCATTAAGGGAAAGAGTGAATCAGACTGATCCATTAGGTACTTAATTTGCAGAGCTTACATTTTTTTTTTTTTGAGAGAGAGAGAGAGAGAGAGAAACAGCATGAGAGGGGATAGGGTCAGAAGGAGAAGCAGGCTCCCCGCCGAGCCGGGAGCCCGATGTGGGACTCGATCCCAGGACTCCGGGATCATGACCTGAGCCGAAGGCAGTCGCTTAACCAACTGAGCCACCCAGGCGCCCCAGAGCTTACATTTTTTAAATGGTATGATTTTTGTTCATTAATATTACAGCTAGGACAAAAGCAAAAATTTGTTTTATAAATACATTTTTTTAAGAATCCTGCCATCATTTTAGCAATACATGATTTTTGGAAATGCTGCAAATGACAGAGTACCTATGATAATGTTTTAATTTTTAAAAACACCTATCCCTTTGTCAGAGTTTCTGTCCCAATTTAAGTGAACGCTTCGTAAGAACTAGAAAGCTCTGTGGAGGCGAGAGCTAGACAGGGTGGCAGGGAGATGTGCAGAGAATTCTGTTCAGCAAGACTAATACCAGCAGACATTTACAGTCTGTAAAGGTAGCCAGGGACTCAGCTTTATTTATGTGTCATCAGGCTGAGAAGAGAAGGCACCGCAGCAGGGTGACAAGGACATGTTCTGTGTGTTCATCGATCTGCAATCTTCCATGGAAAACTCCACATATTTCTGAATGTCTTGAGTGGTTTTATTGATGCAGCTCCTGCCAGCTGAGCGGGGAATTGGAGTCACCACATTTATTTTTCATGTCGTGTTAGCACTGTCATTTAAGAATTTAATGTATACATAGATGATGCAGGAAAGGGGGTTATTGAGTATCTCGTCCAATCATTGCCGGGGGGCGGGGGCGGTGCTGTGGAAAATTGCAAAAGTCCAGTAAGTACCAAATCCGCCTGAGATGTATATATGTGGCTGCTATTCTGGAATTTCTGCAATCCTTTGTTACTAAAATCCTGTATTGCTGCAGGTGATGAATCTTGACCCATGAACCAGCCAATGGAGCAAAACTGCCATCCAAGAAGATGATAGGGAAAGCTGATAGAATTTTAATACATGTCTAGTTTGTGAGTAGGTATATTCATGGGACAGATTGAATTAGGGCATGTCAGTGGATCATAAAGTCATAGGCCTAAGAAGGACTTTGAAAGGTTATGTAATCCATTTTCCTGTCTCTAAGCTAGAAAGCCCTTATATTGTGTGGAGAAAAGAATAAAACAAAATAAAAAAATTCCACAGACTTACGAAGTTCAGTCAGTTTGGGGTATTAATTTCAATTTTGAAAGATATTTATAAATGCTATTTGCTTATAATTTATTTTTATCATTAAATATTAAATTCATAATTAGTTTTTCATAAAAACAATAAATTCTGAAGCCTGTATTTGTTCCTTGGATCTACTTTCTGACTTCTTTTTTCTGTAGTGTACTTGATTATTAACTTACCAGTTATCTGAGCCAACTATATACCCAGGTATGGTGCTAGGAATAATGTTCTAAAAATGTTTATCACAGTTAAATAGGGAAAAAAGGCAGTCCTTACTCAGGACATTTGGAGAAGTCAAAGGAACACCTGTCCAAGCCTGGGTTGGGGTTGGGGGAGTGTGGGAAACATTAGTTAAGGTTTCTTGGCGGTAACTGCAAGTGTGTATATTACTATATGTATATTTCCACAACTAGTGTGTTTCAATAAATCTTTAAAACCATTGTTCACAGTGGAACAGCCCTCCCTATTTTTATTTAGGATTTTTTTTTCTATTTCAGAGTTGTGCATCATTACTTGCTCTTTATTAGGAATCTTACTCCTGTAGCTTTAAAATAAATCTTTTTTTTTTTTTTCCCATCTCAAGATATAACCCAAATCATTTTCTTCCCTTCATGACTAAGTTTTCTGAAATAATTATACACATCCTATCACTCCTTAACCTATTGATATCTGGACTCTGTCCCTACTGCTCCGTGAAATAGCTCTGGTGAAGATTGCTTAGGGACACCAAAGAACTTTTGAGTTCATATCTCATTTGACTTTTGTGCAGCCTGTCTTCCTTGACTACTCTCTACTTAGGAAGCCTTCTATTCCTTGACTTCTGAAGCACCTTTGCTCATTCTTCTTCTGTGGTGCCCTTTATTGTCTCTGGTAGTTTTCTTTCTCTTCCCTTGTATCCCAAGTGATGCTGATCACTATGGTTCCATTTGTATCCTTCTTTCTGCTCTTTTTTTCTTCTCATAATAGGGCTTTTATTTATTGATTTTATCAGCTTGGGTTCTTCAACTCTCCTTAACATTCTGGTAGTTCACAAGTCTCTATCTCCCACACAGATGACTTTGCAGAGCTGAGCCTTCACACCAGCTGCATGTGCATAACTTAATTTTTGTATATACTTGAGCCTCTGCAACCGGAGGGTCCAACCCTGAGCTCCTCATCCTGCTCTTGCCCGCCCCCTTCTCCTCTTGTTTCCTGACCAGCCACAGAACGGCACCACCAATCACAGTCTGTTTGTCACTCTTCACTCTTTCCTCTTCTTCAGGAACCCCATCATTTTCCTACTGATTTTACCTCTTTGATATTCACCCACAGTTGAGAAGCATCAGTGACTATTTCTAAGGCCTTGACTTTTTTTTTTTCCATTAGTTTCAGAGAAGGTAGTGTGAAATCTTGCAGATAGTTAGAATCACAAAGAATTGCTAGAGTAGGACCATGCCTGTTGCAAGGGCAGAGATTAGGGTCTGCTGCCAGCAAATGTGTAGAGTAGGTGATGGCTGTTTTCCACCCTCATAACTTAGCCATTCCTCTTTCCGTCCCCCAGAATGCCTCTGATGACAATTGTCCTAAGAAAAAAATGATCACCCATGAATTTTATTTTGTTATAACAACCACCATTGTCTGCATTTTTTAAAGACTGCTTCAGAGTCATAAACACAAAGAGAATTATTCTTACTGTGGGAATTTCAGGAACTGTGGAGTTGAGCAGTGAATTAATTTGAAAAAATAAAGTTCAGACTTCCTCACATCCTATTACAAAGATACTAATACATGAAAGTTGGTCTTGCTTTAGTAAGGCAGTATGCTTTGGACGGGAAATCTAATGTGCTATACAAATCATAGTGAGGGAGGAGAGAGGTTACTATAAGATGAATTTGGAGATATAGACTCAGTCCCGTTGACAGAAGAGCTCTGTAGACCAATAAATGGTTTGGCATTTTTTTCCCAAATGCATTGGGAAGCCGTCTAGGCTTTTTTAGCTGAGGTGTCATATAATTCTATCAGCTGTGTGAATTATGTTTTATATAAGCAAAACAACACAACAAGGATCAACATACGATAATGTCTAAAATTAGGTAGTAAATAGACATGGAGAGAAACAAAAAAATTTGGAAATACATCTTGAAATTAGCATTACCAAGTCTTTTGATGGATTTGGATGTGATTAGAAAGTATCACAGTTCTGGGGCACCTGGGTGGTTCAGATGGTTAAGTGTCTGCCTTCGGCTCAGGTCATGATCCTGGGGTCCTGGGATCGAGCCCCACATCGGGCTCCTGGCTCAGCGAGGAACCTGCTTCTCCCTCTGCCTCTGCCTCTCTCCCTGCTCATGCTTTCTCTCTCTCTCTCTGTATCTCTGTGTCTCAACTGAATAAATAAAATCTTTAAAAAAAAAAAAAAAGAAAGTATCACAGTTCTTTGCTTGGCAGGTGGGTGCATACCTTACTAATTTTCTGAAATAAGGAAGATGAGGAGAAATAGAATTTGGAGAAGTGTTAAGAGTTCTGATTTAGCTGGATTAAGTTGGAGATGCCCGTTCAGTGGATAAGTGAAGTACAATTGTGCATTTGGTTTGGAGTTGTATTAGCTAGTATATTGTATAGGAGGAGTACCCTAGCCTGTTCAGCTATTCTTATATGAATAGGAACCAGGTGTTTCCTCTGGGCTGACATAGCTCTATAGAAATAGAGCCTTACAACCTGACAACACAGTAAATGCATTATATTTCAGGAGCCTTCTTGTTGGGCACAAACTGCACCCTGATTCCTAGTCTACCCACTTGTACACCTTTGACAATCAATTAAGAGAAAAGGAAATAATCAATTTTCATTGGAATACTCAGTTATATTTCTAGAATGCTTCTTTTTTCTTTTTTTAAATTTTATTTTATTTTATTATGTTATGTCAGTCACCATACAATATTGGAATGACATGAACAAAGATTCCTAGATCACAGATACCTGTCAGTCCTCTCTGAACTTTACTTCTGGTCATTTTTGGTGTAGGTCTTGGTAAAAGAGGCATACTTTCTGGCTAAGCCAGGTTTTTAGTCCTGTTGGTTATGTTAAAGAAATTGGCATGGAGATGTAAGGGGGGACAAGGTGCTTAAGAGTTAGAAATCGCTAGCAAAGAATGGCTGGTGACATTGTAAAGGAAGTATAATGCAAAGAGAAAAGTTAGAGTGAAGGGAAGATAGTGGAATTCCAAGTTGGGATGAAGGGTTTACTGTTTTGTCCTCTAAAGATTATTTTGTTATTTCTTGGTGGAAAATAGTTGCCATGAAATATGACGATTACTTCCTAAGGCATGAGGATTTAGAGAGCTGCAGATGGGGGCAGGAAGGATTCTCAATTTGGAGGAAGCTTTGGCAGCCGGGGAAATTATATAATATACATTGCCAGGGTTTTCAACTATGGGTAGGAGTAACACCCAAGTCTAAATGGTGGACCTTCAAGCCAGAAATCCTGAAAGGCTCTCCCTCATCCTATGTTAATTGCAAATTAACATATCTCTAGCAGAGGGAAGCCCTCACGTTGTCAATGTCCCCCACTGCTACTGTGCAGCCAGTGTTTATGCTTCTGGGGCGAATGTTGCCAATTCTCTTCCAGAGCAATGCCTGTGTTGCCAGTTGGCCAACGATGTCACGTTGCACCTCACTGTTAGTTAATAAAAATGCTGAAGGGAGAGTGCTTTCTTTGGAGTAGAGTAATGCTGTGAGCTGCATTCATGAATTTTATGGGAGAAGAAACTTACCTGGATGTTGGTAAGGTTTTGTAATTCTACAATGCACTAATTATGCCAAAGTGTGTCAGTAGTTTTCCAGGAAAATTGAGTAACATTCTACTACACATTGAACTTTTTTAAGAAAACAACTACTTTCCAATGGTTAGAGGAAAAAGGATTCAAAGGCAATAGTAATACGCTTCATCCAGTTCCTGTTATCTGTAGCAGAGGGGTGATAATAGCTTTTATAAATGCTGAGGGCCAGTGTTTCCTGCTATTGGGATCACTTTGAGCTTTATACTCCAGCTTGTGCACAGACTTCCTGCCCTATCATCCTCAAATTGTTATATTCAACTGATGCTTTTACGTTGTCTCACTGCTGTTCTCCTAGTTTCTAGTGTCAGATTCTTGACTTGGGATTCACAGTTAAATGAATCAAAATGTAGAGTCATTACTTTCTGTCTTTTGGTCTCCAGTGACTTGTGTAACACTGTGTTTTTCTGTTTGATGTTTGCAGTAGAAATATTAGATGTCAACCAGGAAAAAAAAAGATACAAATGATGCCGTGAAAGTGTCTGAAGGGGGAAAACATTCAAATCTGAAGTTTTTAACTGCGATTCCCTTTGTGAAAAAGGGAGAAGAAAAAAAGCAATCAACAGAAAATCTAAGCAGTTCTAATTCTGCAGCCTTTTCATAAAGAGAGGTTAAAATATATTCTGTCATAAGCAAAAGATTTTAGTGGGTGCTTAAAAAAATCAAACAGGCAGTAACTTATCTGGAACTTTTCTTAATCTTAAATTATTATGGTTAGATTATACATAATGGAAGGACAGGTTCAAATACGGGACTGATAGGGATATCCAAGAGCATGTAACTCAAGATTTTATTTGATAATTCAGCAAATTTAAAACCAGAAAAAAGCAATTATACATCCCCCAAATTTCCCACTTCTCAGTGAAGGCAGGGCAGGGGGAACTTCCCTCCAAAACCAGTGTTTCCCCCACTGCATCACATAAATGCATAGGCACAAAATGCAACTTGGCTTCATAAATACTTAGTCAACTAAAATTATTATTTTTTGTTTTGGTTGCTATAGTCCCCTAATAAGTGTGTCAGATCTCATTCAAGCATGAACAGTTTGTGAGCAGTTAGGACAGAACATGGTGGTACACTTACTTTATAACTTTCTTCTCTAGGATTCCTTCATCGGCAGATTAGGAGAAAATAATTTCCATTGTATGTCTGCATCTCAGAAAGGCATCTGGTGGTCTCTTAATATCCTTATGAGGAAGAGAGAGAGATAAATGTTAGTTGAGAGTACTAATTGGTAGATCCATAATTTATTTTTAAATTCATATTATAACTGTCTTATACTTTTTAAGGTCTGTTTTAAAGAGGAGGCATTAGCTTTCCTTTGTGTGATATCAAAGCATGATCCAGGACCAATTGGTAAAAGTCAAAGATATAATTTGATTGGTTTTAAAAGGTAATGGAGTTTTTAAGAGTAATGAATTTCCTATCACTGGCAGTATTCAACACAACATATAAAAACCTGCATCTGACAGGGCTTGGAATAATCCAGTACAACACTTTTCAGGATATTTGGTGTCAAGACCTGTGCACATTCTTATAAAATTACTGGGGATCAAAATAAAAAAAAAAAAAGATTTGTTGATGTGCATTATATTATCAATAAAACAAAACAGGATATTTTATTCTATTTTTATTTATTTTGAAACAGAAAATTTTAAAGCAGTTATGAATTCACTCAAAAATAGAGTAAGCTTATTACATGTTAACATAAACAACATAGTTTTATGAGCATATCTATTATTCAATAAATTTTAGTGAGAGAATGGCATTGTTTCACATTTTCTGGTTTAATAGAAGAGAGCTGGATTTGCATATTTGTTCCTCATTCAGCCTGTTGAGATACGTGGTTTCATTTGAAGTATTGAAAACAACATGCCTTCTCATGGATTTGTAGTTTGAAAGCGGGTGGTGGGGCACCTGGGTGGCTCAGATGGTTGGGCTCTGCCTTCGGCTCAGGTTATGATCTCTGGGTCCTGGGATGGAGCCCTGTGTCAGGGTCCCAGCTCAGCAGGGAGTCTGCCTCTCCCCCTGCTTGTGCTCTCTCTGTTTCTCTCTCTCTGAAATGAATAAATAAAATCTTAAAAAAAAAAAAAAAAAAGAAAGGGGATGGTGATGGTATTTTAATGACCTTTTTAGATAATTGTGAATAAGTGTATATGTGAAAACTCAACAAGGAGAATTCTCTTAAAGGTTAATTGCAGTGTGAAATCTGAAACCATACCAATGAGCTTTTTTGTTTTTATCTTAAAAGGCATTGGTCCACCTTGTACTTTGATCTTTTACCAATGCATGGTTTTGAAACATTGTGAATTTGGTCACTTAAAAAATACAAGTTCACTGAGTTATACAGATCTTCTAAATATCGATGAATTTTTTAAATCCAGTACCAAAAAACCCCACATGTATTAATATCACCCAGAATTTTCAGAAAATTCAGAAAATTCTTTAGGTATTGGGAGGCTGTCACACTCACTGTGATGGGCACAAGTCTTTCAAATTTCAGATTTTTGCTTGAAAGACAAAATTTTACCATAGATCACAGTATGCAGTCTGTTGTTTTCTTTGAAGTAACAGGCTCACTTTGTTAATTTTGGAGAAAGTAGCTACCAAGTAGCCAAGTATACAAAAACATAGTTTGTCTATCATTTGTTTTATCAAATGAACATGGAGTTCTAGGAAAAAGCATGTATTTCAGTTTACAACTCAGTCACACAAGAGTTTTTCCTTGAGAGAGACATCATACTTCCTTATGTGGAAGAAGCACTTTTTTCGAGTCTGTTACTCAAGAGTTAAGATTGAGTAAAATTAGAGTTTCTACAGCTTCATGAAGGAAAATCTTAAGTGAAATGGGTATGATTGGGCTACAGCAGGGTTTGAAATATAATAACTACTAATTTAGTTTGTGTCACTGTCTCGAGTCCTGCTTAGGCACCATCGTTTTTACCCACCATTGTTTTTGTACCATCAGCGAAAATATCAATTCAGCAAAAAGGCAAATAATGTCTTCGTATCATTATGAATATACTTTTGAACTTGTGGAGTGCCTCAGATGGTCTAGGGGCCTCTCAGTGTTCTGTGAACAATGCTTTGGGAATCACAGGTCTTGTCATTAGATACTTTGTTTTGAATGCTGGCTCCACTACTTATAATTTGCGCGACCTTCGTCAAGTTAACAAAATTTCTGAGTCTGTTTCCTCATCTATAAAGTGGGGTTGATCCTGGTAACTGCCACATAGGGTAGTTGTGAATAGTTAAAGAAAAAATTTTATAAGCCAAGTAGCAGATTACTCAACTATAGTTAATGTATTTTGACATAGTCCACTGCTATGGTGAGAATGTCCGAGTTGTTGAGTTAGGCTGTGTGATTTGGACCAGTTAGGGGTAAGAATAAAGTACCTGCAAACCACATTCAATACTGAGATTCCCTGATTATTACTGACCTCTAAAAGTTAGCACGACTACCACCACACAACTTAGGATACAGCTACAGTGAAAGATGTTTTTTGGGGGGGAGGAGTTTCAGGAGTTTCCCTCTCTCTCTCACCTCTAAACAAAATCAACCCAAATAAACATACCGAGTAAAAGTGGTAAGCATGCTATGTAAAGACAACTGCAAGCCTACCCCTTCCAGTAAGAATGATGTGTGTAAATCCCTTCTGTATAAAGTTGTAGCATATGTTTGCCTTGTTTCTAGCTTTTTGCAATGTAACACAGAGGTTGATGAGGACCTGAGTATCTGGATATGAATCCCAGCTTAGCCTCTTTCCAGAAGTGTGGCTATGGGCACTCTGAACCTCTATTTCCTCATCTGAAAAATGAGGATAACATTTGCACCTACTTCATGGAGGAGCTCTGAAGATTCACATCCAGAAAGTGCCTAGTACAGAATAGGCACGCAGAAAATGTTCTCAAGTTCCTTTGTCAGAAAGACACTACTCCTGACAAACTTGAGTATGTGGCAATGTATATATTTCATGTTTTGTGGAATTGCCCTAGGCTTGGGATTTCAAAGACATAATGAACTCATTATCTGTCCTTTGAAGCTCTTAAAGTCAAAGGGTGAAGGTGGCATTGCATGAATTGTTGGTGAGCATAGATCACGTAAGTACATGGCAGGTATGGGAGAGAAAAGGGTGATGTATTCACAGTGTTTACTAGCTAGTAATCCGTGAGTGCTATTCCAGAAAACTGATGCAACAAAATAAAACCAAACAAACAAACAAAAAAACCAAGTGCCAGTCCTGACCAGGGGCAAGGACCTGCATCCTCAGCAGGCATTAACCCCTCATATGCTGGATCGCAGGAGATGTGCCTAGTAGTAGGACCAGCACATTTTCTGTGGGCTCAGCATAGCTGGATTCCTGCTTGTCAGCTAATTCCTTCCAGAATGATGGTAAGAATGATTTCACTGGCTGCTGATGAGTTTGTTTTGTCACCTCTCAATACTAGGGGAATAATTTTCAGAATGAAGTGAAACAATTCATGGGACTGAGCACACGAGTTTTATTCCTAGGTTCTTATGAACTTGAACAGGTGGAGTAACTTTAAGAACCAGTCCATAGTATCACCAGGGCAAAGAACATACGCCCCTTTGTGAGTAACCTTTATGACTCAGGGACAGAGGACCGAGTTCATTGTGGAGCTGAGATGCTGGTAGTGAGAAAGAAAGATCATTATTAGAAATGATGACGAGAAACTATCATCACCTCACTCTGCATAACTATAGCTGGGGAGCCTTTGAGTCCTCACTGATAACTTCACTTAAAAAAAAAAAAAAAAAAACCTGCTTTAGTCCTGTGAGCAGACACTGCAGGAGCCAATAGATCTATGGAGGAACCAGCTGGACTCAATCCTGTCCTGCAACTCATCAAAAGCCTTGTGAGGTCAGTTACTATTTGCAAAATCTCCTAAGCATTGATCCTCACAGAGGCAGGGAGAGTTCAGCTGAGTTTTTTAATCCCACAAGGAGTCAGAGGCATTGGCACTTAGCAAATCCTCTTTTAATTTGCTCACTGAGAAAATTCAATTGAGACATCATTAAAAGAAAAGAGACCAGCATGGCACCATTGGTCTGGTCCATCTTTGAGCTATCACTGCATTCAAGGGGTGGTAGTGATGGGCAGAATTATATTTTCTTGCTTCTGGATAAGCTTCTGTAAAGGAGCCCACATTTCTTTCTTAATCCAGAAACCAATACAAATTATATATGTATAAAAAATACCCATTACCCCACCTGAGCCCTCCTCTCAGCAGTAGATAAATAAGCAGTACCCCAGTTCTATGCTCAGATATCAATTTGGAAACCCCTGGGGGAAATTAGAATCATGAATGAAGGAGTCCAGTTAAAAAGCAGGGATTTCTGAAAAGTGATTGGAAAACAAGCAGAGCAAAAATTACGATGAATGTTGAAGCCAGACATCGGAGGGAATAAATAAAAATTTAGACTTTTGTTATTTTAGGCAAGTTATTAAACTCTCTCTGAATTTCTGTTCTCTCATGTATAAAATTGGAATAATACTTCCAGGTGTTTTATAATTAAGTATTCAATTTATATCAAGAGTCTGGCAACTGGAAGGTATTTCCTGAGACTGAGTTCCTCTCTGTTTACATGGACACGGTCAAGTTCACAGGTTTATGTCACCAGGCTAGGTGACATATTGCAGCACTAGGGTTGGAATTCCACCTCTGCTATATGCTTGACCCAAGAGAGGGTGCTGGATATCTTCAAATCTATGATCAGATATAGCTTAATATAAAAAAATGCATCCTAGGGGCGCCTGGGTGGCTCAGTCTGTTAAACATCCGACTCTTGACTTTGGCTCAGGTCATGATCTCGGGGTCATGAGATGGAGCCCCACATTGGGCTCCATGCTCAGTGGGGAGTCTGCTTAAGATTCTCTCTCTTTCTCTATCCCTCTGTGCCTCCCCACTTCCCTAAAATAAATTAATAAATCTTAAAAAAAATGCATCCTATATTAGAGGGTTTTTGTGAGAACTAAATATAGAATTATGCAAAAAGGACTTGCAGAGTTCCTAGGAAAGAGCCAACACTTTTTTCTATATATTATTATAACTTACTAATTATGTACTTAAGAAGCTGAAGCCAACCATTGGTTTCACCTTTGCATGGTGATATTTGTGACAAATTAGTAACTTTCTGATTCTTGTATTTTTAAATTTTTTTATTTTCTTACATTTCATTACTTTTGTATTTTATGATTATAACTATTCAAAGGAAATACTAAATATTGCTCTATAGATTGCACACATTTATTATTATTTTTTTAAATTACCAACTACCTCTGTTCTCAAGGTGAATGGGAAAGATAATAACTAAACTTTCACCATTGTTCTTGTTTTATTGTGGTGGGCAGTAAAACTGAAGATCTGGGTTTTTTTTTATATTTATGGATTATACAATAGCATTTCTACAGTTTTCCCAAGCTTGCCTGCATGCCTGATTCTGTTTGATTTGAACTTGTTACCTTTTCAAATCATGGGTCAGGCATTTCTTTACCAATTCTTTTCCCCACCCTTCCAAACATAGCTAGGCTCTTCTCACCAGGTCCACAGCACCCTGAACCACGCCTCTTTTCTGCTATACCTTTTGGTTTTCTTTTTTATAATTTTAAATTTCTAGAAAAGTTGCAAGGATAATTGGGAAAACTCCCATATACCCTTTAACTACATTTACCAATTTTACTCATTCTACTGCATTTTAAAAATAATCTGTGTGTGTGTATATGTGTATATATACGTATACGTTGATAATTATATATGGTTAATTTTTTAAACATTTGAGATTCAGTCACATTCATCATGCTTTTTTACCCCTTGATGCTTAATTACAGTACAGTTGTCAAGTCCAGGATATTTAATATTGACACAATAACACTACCTAATGTATGATGACATGCTTGCTCAGTTTTTCCAAAAATGTCATTTATAGCACTTTCTTAAAACTCCCATATTGGATACAGTCCAGGATCATGAACACATATTACATTTAGTTTTCATGTCTCTTGGATCTCTCATATTGATTTTTTTAATTGAATTACAATTGGCATGCAATATTATAATAGTTTAGGTATATAAGATAGTGATTCAGTATTTTTACTCATTACAAAATGACCAACATGATAGGTCTAGTTACCATCTGTCACCATACAACATTATTATATTATTGACTATATTCCCTATGTTGTACATTATAACCCTGTGGCTTATTTATTTTATAACTGGAAGTTTGTACCTCTTCATCCCCTTCATCTATTCTACCCATCCCCCACCCCTCTTCCTTCTGGCAACTACCAATTCTCTGTATTTATGAGCCTGTTTCTATTTTGTTTTGTATGTTCACTTATTTTGTTTTTTTTAGATTCCACATATAAGTAAAATTATACAGTATTTGTCTTTCTCTGTCAGGCTTAATTCACTCAGCATAATGCCCTCTAGGTCCACCCATGTTGTCACAAATGGCAAGATCTCATTCTTCTTTATGGCTGAATAATACTCTGTTGTAGGTCTGTATGTATATATACATGGGTGTGTGTTGTGTGTGTGTGTTTGTATTGTGTGTGTGTGTGTATACACTCACACATCTTTTTATTTTTCATTTTTTAAATTTTCTTTGGCTTTTTAAGTTTTAATTTTAATTCCAGTTAATTAACATACAGTATTATATTAGTTTCAGGTGCACAATATACTGATTCAGCAATTCCATACATCACCCGGTGCTCGTCCGGACAAGTGTGCTCCTTAATTCCCAACACCTATTTAATCCACCTCCCTCCCCCAACTCCCCTTTGGTACCCAAACTTTATTCTCCATAGTTGAGCGTCTGTTTCTTGATTTCTCTCTCTCCAGAGAGAAATGAATTTTTTTTTTGTTCATTTGTTTTGTTTTCCTTTTTTTCCTTTTGTTCATTTGTTTTGTTTCTTAAATTTCACGTATGAGTGAAATCATATGGTATTTGTCTTTGTCTGACTTATTTTGCTTAGCATTATACTCTCTAGCTCCATCCATGTCATTACAAATGACAAGATTTCATTCTTTTATATGGCTGAATATTCATATATATACATACACACACACATCTTCTTTATCCATTCATTAATCAATGGACATGTGGGCTGTGTCTACATCTTGGCTATTATAAATAATGCTGCTGTGAACATAGGGGTGCATGTATCCCTTTGAATTAGTATTTTTGTATTCTTTGGGTAAATACCTGATAGTGCAGTTGCTGGGTCAGTAGGTAGTTCTATTTTTAACTTTTCGAGGAACCCCCATACTAGTTTCCACAGTGGCTGTACCAGTTTGCATTCCCACCAATAGTGCAAGAGGGTTCCTTTTTCTCCACATCTTCACCAACACCTGTTGTTTCTTGTATTGTTGCTTTTAGCCATTCTGACAGGTGTGAGGTTATATCTCACTGTTGTTTTAATTTGAATTTCCCTGATGATAAGTGATTATGAACATCTTTCATGTGTCTGTTGGCCATCCACATGTCTTCTTTGGAGAAATGTCTGTTCATTTCTTCTGCCCATTTTTTAATTGGATTTTTTTTTTTTTTTGGTGCACTGAGTTATAGAAGCTTTTTATATATTTTGGATACTAACTCTTTATTGGATATGTCATTTGTAAATATCTTCTCTCATTCAGTAGGTTGCCTTTTAGTTTTGTTGATTGTTTCCTTTGCTGTGCCAAAGCTTTTTTTTTTTTTTTAAAGATTTTATTTATTTATTTGAGAGAGAGAGAATGAGAAAGAGAGAGCACATGAGAGGGGGGAGGGTCAGAGGGAGAAGCAGACCCCCTGCTGAGCAAGGAGCCTGATATGGGACTCGATCCCGGGACTCCAGGATCATGACCTGAGCCCAAGGCAGTCGCTTAACCAACTGAGCCACCCACGCGCCCTGTGCCAAAGCTTTTTATTTTGATATAGTCCCACAAGTTTTTTTTTGCTTTTGTTTCTCATGCCTCAGGAGACATAGCTAGAAAAAAGTCGCTATGGCTGATGTTGAAGAAGTTATTGCTTATGTTCTCTTTTAGGATTTTTGTGGTTTCAGGTCTCACATTTAGGTCCTTAATCCATCTTGAATTTATTTTT
>NC_138379.1:17390591-17420689 GCF_054177405.1 Leptonychotes weddellii
TTTTTTTTTAAGAAGGGTTTTTTTGGTTTTTTTTTTATGTTTTATTTATTTATTCATGAGAGTCAGAGAGAGAGAGAGAGAGAGGCAGAGGCAGAGGGAGAAGCAGGCTCCCCGCCTAGCAGGGAGCCCGATGCGGGACTCGATCCCAGGACCCTGGGATCATGACCTGAGCCGAAGGCAGACGCTTAACCATCTGAGCCACCCAGGCGCCCCAATCATGTTGATTTTTAATTGTATACTTTCTGGTCTTCTCTGTATTAGACTTAAATCATTTTGGGGCAGGGCTATTGTGCATTTTCTACTGTAATTCTTTCATTACCTGCCATGGCAGGGGAAATATGAATGTACTTACTGTATAGTGCATTATGAATGAATAAATAAACGAATGAACTAATGAACCAGGTAGATTGGCGCAAGAATTTATTTACTTATTTGAACAGATTTGACAGATGTTCACCAAAACAGCGGCAGCATCAACCACAACTATAAACAAACAAGCAATACTACAGCACACACTTGGGATTCCATGGCAAATCACCCAAGGACGTTTGTGAATAATCATAGCTTTTTATTCCTCTGTTTCTCTCATTAGAAGTATATCAGAAGATGGGATGGTGAATGGACAAAAACACATGGACAAATTAAGTTGAGAATGTTAAATGAATATACTAACTGGATAACCCATGCTTGCCTCCCAGCATGAGCCTTATTTGTTTTTTATGTCGTGGGCCTTGAAAGCGGCTTAAGAGAATTGAAACTGAAAATATTAACACTATGGATGTTGCAAGTCTATTTTATAAATTCTAACTGGAGTAGATAGTGCAAAATATATGAGGATGTCCCAAAGAATGCTGTTGGAATTATGTGGAAGGATAGCTGTGAGATCCAGGAAGAATGTATGCATTGATATTTGAGCTAGAACTAAGGGATTAAGGAGAGAAAGGGATGTATAGAGGAGAGAGAGAGAATGAGTGTAACCATCTAGCTATAATTAGGAAAAGCAGGAACATAAGCAAGATAGGGGCACATACTGAATATGGTTAAGAGTCCTTTTAGGTTTCATAGTAGGGTTCTAGGATTCTTGCCCGGGAATAGAAGCTAAACTGTTTGGATTTGATTTGATAAGCAATACCAAGTTATTGAAGATTTTTAAATAGGAGTCTGTTTAATAAGAGTTGTGCTTTAACTAAATGGAAATGCATCTGTCTTCCAAGAAGTATGCAAGCCATCTCTATTTCATAAAAGGTAAGGCAACAAAAATGGTTTTTTAAACCTTAGTGTATATTACATCAACATTCTGCAGTTCATATACATGGCTGTGATATTCATCTTCTAATGGATATTTCATAGCTATTAAAACTTAAGGAAAAAATCGTTTGGGGTTTTACTTTTAATGACAAATTGGTTAAGACCTTTGAAATTTGCCACATCCCAGAGCTGAGTATCTGCTAAACTACAAGAAAAGAAAAGAAAAAAAAATGCATCTTTGTTACCATAGTTACGATGAAGTACTTGTTTCCCCCATTAACTGAAAAACAATACAACAAAAACAAAAAGGGAGATAAATTTATCTTCTTTTAGTCAGCAATAATGTAGGCGAAGAAAAAGCAATGGACTCAGAACTGTGTAAATTTTAATGACTAGCTCACTCTTTCTGAAATGTGTACAAGGAAAAAAGTGTTTATTTCAAAAGACGGTGGTGTGTATTTCAGAAGACAGTGGTGATGACACTGAATTATTGTTTTCATGCTAAACTAAGCCTATTAGGAAGGAATCCTGAGAACTATTAATAAACCACATAGACCCCTTGTATTGTTCCCCTCCTTGCCTTGCTTTTCTCTCATTCAAAAGCAGGCACAGCTGGAGTTCCATTAATGAGTGTCAGCGAGATCAGATTGTTATTTCCAGACCACAGACCATCAGTTGTCATGACAATTTGATGTGGTTCTTTAGGTCAGAAGTTGCCTATTACTATCACACCAACTTATTTCTGACTTGGAGTGGGGGAGTGTTGGGTGTCAACTAGCTTTTCCTATGAGGGTTGGTAATTCTGTCTGTTCTCCCGGGAATTTTATCATTATCCAATTGGTACAGAGATGGTCTCTTCATCTAGACCTTCTACCTAAAGGTGTAAAATCGCAGTGATATGGCAACTCAGAGAAAAGTATTTTCCTGTATTTGCAGGGGTATCCAGGACTAATCCGGACCTTGGCAATGTAAAATTCAACATGCCATCCCCTTCTCCCTCCACCTTGCTTTTATTGTTCCAACCATATTTACAGGCTGCAGATCCCTTGCATTTGAGCTCATAGGAAAATTGAAGACCAGCATATTCAACTGGAACGTGTTGATACATCATGTCCCTTCATTTCCTCCTCTTCTATGCTTCCATGTCATTTTGTAAATAATACCATTATAGAACTGAACATAACAATTCCCAATAATCTGTTTAAATATCTTCATCTCTATTAGTTGGTGAGTTCTTTTTTATGAGAATGTACTCTCCAATAATGTAGCTACTGGCCAAGTGTGGCTATTTAAATTTGAATTTATATAATAAGATTAAATAAAATCAAAATTTCGTCAGTCATTCTAGCCACACTTCACATGTTTAGTAGTCACAGGTGGCTACTAGGTTCCATATCGGACAGAGTTCACATAGAATGTTTCCATTATTACTGAAATACCAGTTGGGGGGGGTGCCTGGGTGGCTCAGTGGGTTGTGTCTGACTCCTAATTTTGGCTCCTGCCATGATCTCAGGGTTGTGGGATAGAGCCCGGCATGGGGCCTGCTTGGGATTCTCTCTGTCCCTCTTCCTCTGTCCCTCCCTCCCCCAAAACTAGCACACATGCAAATGTGCTCTCTCTCTCTCTCTCTCTGAAAGAAAGAAGGGGAAAATACCTGTTGGGTAATTGTGATCTAACTTGGTACTCAAAGGGTGGTCCACAGACCGGCAGCATTGGCTTGATCTACAAATGCAGAATTGTGAACGCCACCCCAAACCCAATCTGCACTTTAAAATATTACAGGGTCATTTCTATGCATGTTAAAAGGTGTAAAGCATTGGTCTAATTAATAAATGTGTTTTTTTAAAATAAATAAACAAATGGATGAAAATGCCCTACTTTATTTTACATACAAGGGAGAAAAAAGAATCTAGTAATTCCATTTTAGATTAGAATCACCAGTTTCTACTTAGCATCCTTATTTGCCTTTCAACATCACTGCATTTTTTTAGGGAGAATAAAAGAAGGATTAGGCTATGTAAAATATGTAGTTGATATATGACTGAGTAAAGTACTTCACATTTTTCAGACACTGTTTCAGGGTAACTTATTCATCAAAGTATATTAGCATGTCTCCATAATCTCTATCTGCCATTTCTTAGCTGTTGATTCTAGGGGTGACAGTGATGTTTCTAGGTGCCTCAAGAGAAACACTGAATGATTTATCCAGAAATATTTATGGGAAGTTAGTCATAGAGAATTTGAGTTTGATTGAATAGAAAACCTCAGGTTATATCATTTTCTCCTTCTTCTGGGAACTTGAGGGAAAAAAAAGACATGTCAGGAAAATATTCCCTTTCTTTGGAAATATTATAGATATTAATCTTTAATGTTTTGTTGTATAAATACTTTGCTAAGCTGAAGGACCTGTCTTGAGATAAAGATTGGTAGGAGGAAAATCCTTGATATTTATCTGTATTGGTATTATCACCTTGATTAATAGAATATTGTAGCTTATAGATTTTTTAAAAATCAATTTTTGTTTTCATACTACTTGATCCATCTCCTTTCACTTGTTTGGGTATATTGGGTTTGGGTATATTCCATCACTGGAATTTCAAGGGGACCGCCCATTTCCTATATTCCAAGGAAAGATCTCCTTGGTGTGAATACCTGCACGAATGTGTATGTGACTTCCTCCCTGCCCTACGAAACACTTCTGTCTGCATATCATCCTTGTCCCAGCCTGAACTGGAGAGTTGAGAGGTACTTTTGGGGGTGCTGAGGCTCTGGAGTAGAAAGATACAAACAACAAAATTTTCTTGGCTGGAAGTGAAGAAGCTATGGATGCTTGCCACAAATGAGCTGTATAAACCACAGTATGTCATATAGTTTGAATCTCAGCTCTGCTCTTCATTAGCTGTGTGAACTCAGGTATGCCATTCAACATCTTTTGGCCTGTTTCCTCAGATGTAAAGTGAACATAGTAATAGTACCTGTCTCATGGGATTGTTATGGGATTATTATATGAATTAAATAATTTAATATGAATTAGATGCTTAGTGCCTGACAGATATAAGTGTTGCTGTTTTTTGTTTTTTTTTATTTGGACTGTGTTCACACTGAGCACAAAGCTTACACTAATAGGATTTGCCTAGTTTAGACATTTACATAACCTGGAAGAGATTTGTTAACTCAGCCTCTTTTGAATATGTCACAAGAAATGATAAAGTATGAGTAACACCTTGTTCCATAAAGTAGACTACAAACTACTTACTGTAGCTCAGCAGTTGGGGATCAATCAGAAGCTGTCATACTGCACAAAAGATTAGGCTCTCAATCTGTTTCCTCCTCACCGTGGGAAAGTCACCATAACCGATAACCGTTCCAACGAAAAGAAGTCTCTGTTATCGATCTGTCTCGATCCAATTCTTTTTGCCTTATTTTTGTTTGTTGGACGTTTACTGAGGTGTTTGCCTCAATTCTGAGTTTTGGTTTGTACACCTCAGAAATGGCTGCAAAGTGTGTAGTACCATCTGTGCTAGGGACTCTCCGCTTCTGTTCTGCTCCAGAATGCCCAGTGAATGAGACTGACTCTGAAGATGCTCTAACCTGAATTTGTTATAGACCCTTTTTAATCTACTCTACCAGTTGCCTTCTTTCCCTCTGCAGCAAGAGAGGAGTATAGATGCCCCTTTGACAGGAACACACACTTCCGGCCCAGGAGAATATTTCTCCTTCACAAATGGCCAAGTCATCATTTCCTCTGTGGTTCCATTAAATGTCCTCTTGTTGAAAGACACTGGTGTCATTTCCACTTCAGTATGTTTAGGCCCGATATTAATTAATTAGGAGGGTTGCCGATTGTTCCAATCACAATGGTATATACCCCAAAATACATCATTGTATCATTATCTGCAGCTTGAATGAATTGCTCCATGAGCTGAATTTATGTCTGTGAAAGCTATAGACAGCCACTTTCCTTTCATTTCAACCAAATGGAACTTTCCTTTGTGATCAACATATTCAAATGCCACCTACTCTCTATCTGCAATTTTGAGGAAGCTAGTGGCTCATGGGAAAAACAAAATTTTCTGTCCCTAAGAAATTGTATAAAAATCTTCTTTGATTCCTTTGTAATGGGAAGGTATTATTTTTATCCAGAGAGAGGAAGTAGATAAATGTAAATATGACTAGAACATCATGTCAGAGAGAGCACTGTTGTTGGGTGCCTGGGTGGCTCAGTCGGTTAAGCACCTGCCTTTGGCTCAGGTCATGATCCCAGGGTCCTGGGATCGAGCCCTGCATTGGGCTCCCTGCTCGGTGAGGAGCCTGCTTCTCTCTCTCCCTCTGCTGCTCCCCTTACTTATGCTCTCTCTCTCTGTCAAATGAATAAATAAAATCTTAAAAAACACTATTGTTTTAAAGAGATGACGGTAGGAATGGGTATTTTAAAATCCAATTGTATGTGGATCTAGGTAAGAGATAGATTTATCTAGGTGAAACACAAAATGGCAGAACCATTTATTGTGGTTCCAAGAGAGAAACTTCTCATCTCTTGTTGATTTCACAACATTCTTGGTTATGGATTGTCAGAGACTTTTACTGGCACTGAGAGGTGGTAAGGCTAGAATTAGGTTTTATAAACTTCCATTCACAGTGAGGATACTTGAAATCGTACTTCCAAAATATAGATGCCACAGAATGTTCATGGATGTCATTAGTTAGCCTGTGGTCTGTACTGGGAAAGGAATAGTGCTAATGGCAATTAGAGAACAACTGCTTCCAACATAGGCCAACTGTAATTCGAGCCAAGAGATGGTGTCCCAAAATTTTATAGTCTTAGAATTCGAATTTACTTATTCATTCATGCATGCATGCACTTAGTCATTCAGTGAGTACTTTATACATATTGAGAGATTAATAGGAGGTTCTGGAGTTCAAGTCAATGTGGCTGACATGTCCTACCCTCAGGGAGTTTATAGTATTGTAGGAAAGGCTGAACATAAATGTGGAATTATGGGGGAAGATACTGGGTGTCTGTGAATATATGGGAAAGGAAACCAATCTAGTGTGATGATTCAGGAAAAGCTCCCCTGAGTAAGTAACTAAGCCGAGAACTAAGAATGAGGGGGAGCTAGTCAAGTCAAACATTAGGGGTTAGAGGGGAGAATGTGCAGATTATTCCCAGAGGAAGGAATGCCATATTGAAAAATTGAAGATGTGGTTGAGTATAGTGAATTCATGGAAATGAAAGAAGTAGCAAATAGCTGAAATTAGGGGAGTGAAAGGGAAGAGGTACATGAGATAAGGTTATAGCAGAGTTTATCAGCTTCAGCACTATTGACATTTTGGGCTAAGTAATTCTTTGTTGTGAGAAAGCTGTCCTGGTAATGTAGAATGTTTAGCAGTATCCCTAGCCTCCATAAGCTAGAAACCAAATGCATACTCTTGAACATTATGACAAAACTACCTCCAAACATTTGCAAATGTCCCCGGGGTGCAAAAATCTATACCCAATTAAGAACCAGACAGTAGGGTCAATGAAGAATCAAAGCCTGGTTCTAGTCTTCCTTGCCGTAACCTTGCTAGGAATTTAAAGGTTTATTTTTGGGGCAGAGAAAAACCAAGAAGAATCTGAAGTTGGAGGGTGATATAGGATTTACACTGAAAAAAAAATTGCTCGGATTATAAATGTGAGCCTGTGGATTGTGGAAAGATAAGAGGATTTAGGATATCAGAGGGGAGACCAATGCAGTAATAAATGGACAAAATGAGGGTAGCTTGGACTAGGGAGATGGGGAGAGAGAAATAAAGAGATTTGAGGGCTCTCTCAGGGATAGAGAAGGCTGAGCTTCGTGATAGATGCAATGTGGGCATTGGGATAGGAAAGAATTAGGTGCCCATTCCCATGTTTTATGACAGATTTCATTGTTTGTCTTTGACTTCTGTACCTTTCTCCTATACCAACTTTATTCTGCCTTTTGCTTTCTCACAGTCTACTGTGAGATTTCTCACAGAGAATGCCCTCTGCATCCAATTGGGTTTCTGACTTGGGAAATGGATAGAAATATCAGCATATTATTAGTCATAGGCGCTAGAATGAAAAAAAAAATAGATATGTTTGTCAAGAGAGCGATGATTGAGTTGCATTTGGGATTTGGTAAGTTGTAAGGGGCCTGTGAGATGCCCAACTAGAACTACAGAGCAGCAATAGAATACTGGCTGGCCTGGTAATATATGCACAGAGGCACTTCCTCATTGGCCCTTAACTAATTGACAGGGGAAGAACTTGTACAGCCCCAAATACATTGTAGTCACTGTCCCCTTAGCAAATGACTTGCACGCCATGTAGAAAATATTTGGTAGAAAGAGAATGGAAAGGAATCTTTTACGGGACACTATAGATATACTGGGAAGGCACAAATTCAGTAGCGGATATTTGATACCAAACTAGTGGTGTATGCAAACCCCAGACTTGGGTATCTGAATTAGTGCCTTCCCGATTACCGAATGATCTAGAATATATATTCATGAGGGATGATTTCCCTCACAGTTACCCAGTCCTTCTTTCTGGAATCCTTTTCTACTCTCTATTTTATCATGCCCTTTAATTTTATGATTGGAGGAAAAAAAAAAAAAAAGCCCTCCAGTAAATCCCTGCCACCCTGTTACATTTCACTGGATGTTGAGCTCTCTACCAGCTGGATTTTGAAAAACTGTAGTTAGCATCTCTAGTTTCATTAGTGCCTTTCTCCACATTCTAAAGCTTTTCTCTGCCTTATTTTCATTGTGCACTGCTTTTGATAACCAATGGCATCATGCTGTTTACAGACATTTTGTGACTGGTATACACACCATGAATGCTTTGCTGACCTGTCAGATCACTGAAAATGCCCTCAAGCCAGGATCTTGCTTTCTTTGCAACCATCGTTTGTTAATATTCAAGGCTCCCACAGCTGTTTTATGAGTGATTAGAAGGGGAAATCTGTCCAGACACAATTCCTCCAATCACTAATTTTACTAATTAGCAAAGTAGTAGACATAACATTGATAAGTCAGTTCACCTCGTGGAATTAAAAAAAAAAGAAAAGAAAAGAAAAAAAAAATCTTTTCTCCAATCTGTTTTAGCTGCAGAACTGTGGGAAAGCAAAGTGAGAGGTGATAGCATCACTTTCATTAAACAAATGCATATGGGATGTCATGTGATAAAAGATCCGTGAAGAAATATGATCCGAGCCAAGGAGCATATAATTGGCTGGATGGCTGTGATCTTCTTTCTGAGTGAATGCATAGTGATTGTTTTCTCTGCTGCCATTCAAGTTCATGGAGGGCTTTATAGTCCCCAGAATTTTAGAATCCCTTTGAAAACCAAGAACTTCCCAGATGAGACACCTCTGTACCTCTTAGTAGCCATTGTGGAAACTGTGTGTACCATAATACCTTTGGTTCAAATCAGCAAGTATTGAAGCACCAAGATATTCTCTGTGCTTTTTAGGGAGTTTGCAATATCAAGAGGCATAGTACATATAGCTCCTGGAATCTGTCTGTCTGGATCCAAATCCCTTCTAGCTCTGTAACCTCTTTATGCCTCTGTAAATGGAGATGACAATAATACTTCTATTCCATCGAGTTGAAAGCTGAAGTGAGTTCATATAAGTGAAGAATACTTGCCACACACAAAATGCTATATTGAGATTTGCTATTGTCATGGAAGCAGAGCGTATATGCCGTCATAATACAGGGCAATGCCAGAAGAAGGTACACAGCAAACAAGTAACAGAGAGGTGGGCTACGTTACCCCATCATGGAAAGTAATGCCGAGGCTGTGTTTTAAAGGATGCAGAGTCATTTACCATGTTGGCAACTGGTGGAGAGAGAAGCCATACATGGAAAAGCATTTGCAAAGATATAACAGATCAAGCAGCGTGGCATTTCTGATGAACTATGAAAACTTTGAACAGTATTTCAAAGTTGTAGATGGTGAAGTAATGGGACACAAGGCAGAGTTTATGGGATGAAGGGACGTGCTTACCATGTTGAAGAGCTTGAACTTTATGGTGAAAGGATAAAGATTCTAGTTGGTAGTTTTTCTAGCCTACGAATCATATTGTAATTTATCTTGGCTTTGTTTATTAATCCAACATTCACTTTAACCTGATGCTGCAAGCATTTGTCACCATTTTAATGGTGATCTAAGGGAGCTATCCTGTGTCAGAAATGGTGGTCATCAAATGTTGAGATTCATCAGCCAGCGAAGCATAATACAATGCTGGAAAGAGAAATGTACTGATCTCTGAGCCAGAATACCAAGAAGATCTTCATCTGGTCGAGACTAAACTAAAAACTCAAGAAGTCAAATGATTATTCGGAAGCAAAAGTCCCGCTGAAATACTAGAATTCCTGTCAAATGTTAATAATTAAGTGAATGATATTCCTCAAACTTAAGTTTCTCCAAAGAAAAGACCCAAATCAGCCTTCAATATATCAATGTATTCTATATTGGATGAAACAGAAAAAAATGTGAATACTGTAATGTTCACAAGTATAGAAATAATTTTGAGATCATTTAGAGTAGTTCAGTTGTATAATAAAACTCTTCACCAGGTATTCAAATTCCAGCCTTCCCGTGGTGGCTGGTTGATTTCCATGGCCTTGAGGAGCCCTGAAAATTCTCCATCAGTGACTCAGGGGAGTCAGGACTCAAAGAAATGGGGGATAGGGTTCCATGTTCCCTACTCCATCCTGAACTCAGCTATAGGGACTCTTATCTATTACATATGAAAATGCCACCTAAATAGTTGCTTGAAGAAAGGAAGTGAAGCAGGAAAGTCTTCAAAAACCAACAATTGGATTGAGTCATTTCCAAATGTCTTCCAAATTTAAAACAATTCTAGTTCCAGTTTTCATCTCTGCTTCAGTAGCCTTTGAATTCCTCCAGCACTAGCTGTAATCCTAAACTCTGATTTTTTCCCAGTAGAAGAATTCACACGTATTTTTAAAATAATAAATAAACCAAGCTTTTGTAATTTTGGCTCATTTGACCATATTACATTTTCCAAATCCTTCCTTTGGCCAACAGCAGTGGCTTTTCTCCCTCTCTGCATCTTTCCTGTTCCAGGTAATTCTTAGACCTTCTGCTGAGGTCTCAGAGGCAGCTCTGGCTGCCCTCCTGAATCATCTTGGGGTTGCTTCAAGGAAAACAGTTCACATCTCTAGACAAGACACTGTTTTGCTCTCTTTTAATTTTTTTTTTTTAAATTTCTTTCTTGCACCTAAGCAGTAACTTGTCTTCTTGTCCTCTTGCCAAGTAGTTCCACAACTAAGTGAGCCTTGTATCAGTTTTTCAAGCAGACAACCGCAATGAGTGAGCATGCAACAACTAGCATCTATTTGGGATCAGCTGGAAGGTTCTGCTGATTTTGACCTTCTCATTCACATGTGCAAGGTTGGATAAATGTCGGCTGGTGTAGGCTGGCTTCAGCTGGAGAACCCAGGAACTTGGGTCTCTGTCCTTCCTGTCTCATTCTCCAACACTTCACCAAGGCAGGTTTTCCTGGACCAGAGCCAGAGAAACTCTTGAGTCATAAGCCTGGAACTGGCAGACTGTCACTTCTGCCTTATTCTAGACACTGAATCAAGTTTCTTCGTCAAACCTAGTCAGAGTGTGGGCAGGTCACTCCACACAGGGTAAGAGGCACTGCAAAATTATAGAGCCAAGGTAGAGTCAAAGAAGCAGGCCTCTTATTTCTATGCAGAACACCCAGAAGTATAATGAGCATCTCTCAGGATTATGTAAAGTGTGTACATACATGTGTGTCTGAAGAACAGTGCTGGGGAGAATGGGGAAAATCTTATTACTTTTGCTCATAGAGTTTTGACATCAGACATAGAGAAATCAAATCTCTGCTTTGTTTAACCTTTGCATTTACAATAATACACTGCTAGATATAGCAACAGCATATAACCTGATATATTAACTTTCCACGTGTAATGATTAAGGGAACATTGAACAATCAGAGGCTATCTTATGCACTAGCACTTTCCAAAGATGATAACTAGGTTCTGAGTCATCTTAAATTAAGCCACTGAATCTCCTCCTGCTTGTGTCTGACTATGTCTATAAAAATGATGAGGCCATATTTTTTTTATAGCTCTGTTGACAGACAACCTGTAAGTGGTTTTTAGTATTTAGGCTCTTCTCTATGACTTTGAAATGGCTAAGATACCTTCAATTTAGAGAATTTTTTTTCTGTAGCAGATAACACAAATGTAAATATATTTGTATATATATGTTACATATGCATATATACAGGTGGGTGCATATGCACACGCTTATGTATCTGTATACACATTCATGTATACATATATGGATGGATATGTATGTATCATAGGATGTATACATTATATGACACGTATGTAACATCTATAAAATAGTTTCACATTGATCTCCTGAAGAATCTGCTCAGAGAGAGGATCTGCTCAGAGTAGGACCTCCAAAATTGTTGACTGAATCTACTATGACATTCATCTTCAATCAACATGCATTGATTACAATATTAAGGTCAAATTCTACAGTCCAAAATATACTAGTTCTGTAAGTTGTTTAACCACCAGGACTTTATTTTTCCATCTATAAAATGAATATAGATTTAAGCATTCAATATGTTTATATATGTAAGTTACTTAGCACACTTTCAGGCACCAAGTAAGTTTAAAGGAAGAGAAAGGAAAAGAAAGAAAGCGAAAAGAAAAATGTCACCAACAGACACATTGCTGGCAACAAAACCTAGAGAGAAATTCCACTGGAACATCCTTGTGTGATGAGAGTGTCAAAGGGACTGATGCAGAGTTTGAAGGGTGGATGCAAAGGACATTCAGGGAGGGCAGGATGGGCAACAGGGAGCTTGTAAAAGGAATGCAGGATAAAGGTGCACGACTGAAAAACAGCCTCTGCAATCTGGTTATGGGAATGGACAATAGGCCTGAGAGCCATCGATGAAGCAAAACTCCATAGATTAAGTAAAACAGATGGGCCCCTACAGTGACTAGCAGTGGCCAGGAGAGCAAGAGTATCATTAGGGCGTGTTTGGGAGGGTGGAAACCTGAACAGAAAGAAAACCCAGAGTCAAATATGGACAAGATCAGGAATCTAGTAGCATTGGGGACAACGGGAAGGGTTTCTTTCTTTCTTTCTTTTTTTAAAAAGATTTATTTATTTATTTATTTATTTATTTATTTATTTATTTGACAGAGAGAGAGAGAGCACAAGCAGGGGGAGTGGCAAGCAGAGGGAGAGGGAGAAGCAGACTCCCCGCTGAGCAGGAAGCCCCACAAAGGACTAGATCCCAGGACCCTGGGAACATGACCTGAGCCGAAGGCAGATGCTTAACCCACTGAGCAACCCACCCGCCCCAACAGGAAGAGTTTTTTAAGTTCACATGCAAACTCCTGAATTAATTTCTGTTATACTTATTATACACTCTTTAAAATTCTGGGCTAAAAGTGTTTTCCTCTGCTTCAGAGATTCCCAGGAGTGCTGAAAATAAAATAACCACAGCAGCAAAAGAGTACCCAACTTCTTGTGCCCAATTCTGTGTTCAGTGCCTTCTTTCCTGTCCTCCCCACAACAGACTTGATGGTGGATATTACCATTATCATTCCACAAATGAGGGAAGTAAATTCTCCTAGATAAGATCACACTGCTTACTAGGTAGCAAACAAGGGACTCAGATATTTCTCAATTCACAGCCCTCAGCCTGCTTGCCGCCATGAGCTGCAAAATGAATAGAATTAGGGTAAGGATGCCATGCAAAAGAAAGGGTGACCAGAGACGCTGTGCTGAGAGAAAATACTGTAAGGACGGGGAAGGGCAGAAAGCAGAAGAGAGCTCATGAAAGGCATATGGGGGAGAGTCTGACAAAGTGAAAGTAATTTATCCAAGGTCACACAGCCAGTACCTAAAGACTAAGTTTCATTAGTGCCAGGCCTGCAGAACTTGGGTGATGTCCTCAGGGTCTTCGTCAGCATAGTGAGAAAGACAAGGACTCTGACAAGCTAACGTGACTTAGGCGAATCGGAGAAAGAATTATCCAGTTGAGTAGTAAATTTAACAAATACATAGTAAACAAAAATATAAGAGACAAGTGTACTTATGTCTCTGGAGAAGAGGCAAGGCTTAGTTAGCTGTTTGAGTCTTTTATTCCTTTACTTTGGCATTTCCCTTTTAATTATCCATGGACACTTCCTAGAGGAGAAAGTCTTTAAGAAAAGTGCATTCTTAAGCACACACCTCTCTAGAAGCTGCAGTTGTTTTACTGAGGACTCTTAGACTGTATAACAATTTTGTATGCAAAGCACCATACCAAGAGCCTTTATGTGGAATGTCTTTGCTTAAATCTCTTCCCTGACCAGTGAAGAAGAGATGGGTGTCAGAGTGAATAACACTGGTCGGAGTATTAACTGTTCTCCTGCCTTGTCTGAAGATGGGTGATTTACAGAAGCCTCTCTACAGTGTATCTGTTTGGCTCCCTAACCCCCATAAAAAATAGCTCCAGGTAATTAGCTGCTTATTGCACACTAGCTAGTACCATACAAAATCTCACTGAATACTCTCAATAACTCATGGAGGAAGTTTCTATTATTTTTATCTGCATCAGACTGATACTGTCATTGAAGCTTAGTGCAGTAATTTTTTTTAAAGATTTTTTTTTTAATTCATTTGAGAGAGAAAGAGAGAGTGTGAGTGAGAGTAGGAGCAGGGGGAGGATCAGAGGCAGAGGAAGAAGCAGACTCCCTGCCTAGCAAGGTGCCTTATGTGGCTGGTTCCCTAGACCCTGCGATCATGACCTGAGCCAAAGGCAGACGCTTAACCAACTGAGCCACCCAGGCGCCCTGAGAGTGAAGTAATTTATCTAAGATCACACTACTGGTGAGTTTCAAAGCAGGATTGCTAGCCAATTTGTGACTCCCAGGCCTACAGCCTTTATGTAAAAATTACACGTTAAATTTTTTTTTTCCCCAGGGTTGTACTTCTCATTTTCTGAGCCTGTATTTTAGTTCATACTACCAGTTCTTTGTCTTGCTACTTCCTGTCCCCCTAATCTTGCTTTCCTCTCTCAGGCTTTTCTTTCTTTCTTCCTTTCCTTACCTACTTTTTTTCTTAAATATTTCCAACTATTAAGTCCAAGATGGAGTTAGCCAACTAAATCCCAGTGACAAAATGAATGATAAATATCTTAATTTCCCTGCCCAAATATCACCTCTTACATGAAGCCCTCCTAGGTTGCCCCAATCATAAGTGACATCTCTACTGAACTGTCACAGACCTCTATTCATCTTCATAGGGCTGCTTTTTTTTTTTTTTTAAGTAATCTCTTTGCCCAACATGGGGCTCAAACTCACGACCTTGAGATCAAGAGTTGCATGCTCTACCAACTGAGCCAGCTAGGTGCATCATCTGTAAAGTTTTTCTGCTTTCTGTCCCTTCCCTGGCAATAAGAGAATCCCAGGTGAGTGGAGGGCCAACGTGGACTTCTCCAACCCTAAACTCATTCCCTTTCTTCATTGCCAGTCTGTAAACTTAAAAGGATTTTCGAATTCTCTATTTCATAAAAATATATATAAAGCTGCAAGCATAAAGATAGGTAAGGTATGCATAAGGTTCTTTAATGAAATGTTGTCCTGTTTTGCTTTTGGTTAAGGATGAGCCTATGACATACGAATTGCCCCACATTTATTCTAGATCATCTCCACTCACAAATACTTCTATGAGACTGTACGTTCACAGACTGGCTCCTCCAAGGCCGAGTCAGTGTTTTGTGTCTGTTTTCTTTTGTTGCTGTTGGTTTGTGTGTTTTGTGGTGATGGTGGTTCTGATTGGTTTCTACCCCTCACAGCTTCTCAGCACAGCATCTGGGGTGTCTGGTGTAGAGCAATCATAAAAATAACAGCTACCACTTTAGGCTGCTTTGCCATGCATCAGGTTCTGTTGTAAATGTTTTGCCCGTGTGATGGCTCTTCATCCTCAGGATCTTCTTAGGAGGTGGATTCTACCATTAGGTGGATTTTCTAGATGATGCAGAAAATGAGATGTATTAAGGAATAGAAGTAGATATTTGTAGTAACTCTCATTGACAGATGAGAAAACTAAGACATGAAGAGGTCAAGTAATGAGTCAAAACCACAGAGTTAATAAGTGGAGGAACTGAGATTCAAACCCAGATGTTCCCCCTTTCATTGATTTCTAAGGATTTCCCAAATATTGGCATTTCAGTATTTTGTGATAATGAGGCTGAGAAAACATTGCCTATCAAATTCTTTACACGTAGACATGCCATCCCTGCATATGCCTAAGTAAGACTGAACACTTCAAAATATTATTTGTGTATGTGGTTCTCCTCAGAATGTCCCATCTCTCTCCAATATTTGCTTAATGACAAAAGATGTTTTTGAGATATGTTCTTTTGTGGAACCCTGCGTGCTTTTTGGTTGGAGAGCTATATTCTTTTAAAGGAAGACTCAGTGCTAAGTAATAAATTTCCAATTATATATCAGCAATATGCAAATCATTATTTACAGTTTGCAAAACACTTTCTTTTTATATCCTCTTCTACGATTCTTAAGCTATATTTTGAGGTAGTCAGGGGAGGAATCAGATGAGTTCAAAGCTCATCTCTTCCCCTTGCTATATGACATTCGTAAATTGTTGAATTTCTTTGTGAGTCACAGGAATACGCGCACCGGTGTCTGAAATAATTTATTCCATTTGAGTTTTGTATCATTGATGAGACTTATTTGAGGAATTAAGTTCACATGTGCAACCAGAGATCTGGAAACACTCAGTCTGCTCCTGTATACCACTCGCAGAATAGTGTAAAATTGAAAGAACTGACAGATGTTTATTGTGGTGGCATTGCATCATTCTAAAAGTATATTAAGGTAAATCATCAAACCTGTGTGAACATGGCAAACAATTTTGTAATTTTTTGAACATCATTTAAAAAATGGTGGTAATAAAAGCAATAATTGTGGACTTGGAAAATTATCCTTCCTGGAAGCCTAAAATAGCACTGCGATTATTCCAGACAGCTGAGATATTAATCTTTTGCATTTGTAGAAAGTGTCTAGGTACATATTCCTTATCACACAACTAAGCATATCAGCCTCTGTATCCTGTCTTAAGTCCACATAGTTTAAATTCAGAATTAAGTCTTTATAGGCTTACTTTGCTATTCAATTTGCTAATAAGGCATGTTATTTTCTTCTTCCTGGCCTGTTTATCTTAAATAATATTCCTGCAGAGCTGTGAGACTGTTTCCAGCTTCCATCTCAGAAACGGTGAGTTAATTAGAAGGAAAATTAACCTGCTCAAAAGTTCATGGTGACTTCTTAGAATTCAACCAAGTGAGTTGTCTCCTGTTGGGATAGGTGAGAATATAGGTAGATCTTTGTATCTGTTGAGGATATGACCAACACCCTATATATTTGCAGAAGGGTTAAAGTTCCTTCACTTATCTAGCCTGACTGGTGTATTTTAAATGCTTTAACATGGATTTAGTTGGGTAAGTTATTTGCCCAAGACCACACAGAAAGGCAGCTTTATTGACCTTATCAGTATTTGAATTCCTTGCCCTGGGTGAAGGTTTTTGTTTATTATAGCAGATTATTATTCTGGATACACTAAATCCTAGATCAGGGGTCAGCAAATATTTTCAGTAAAGGGTCATGTTTTAGATTCCTATTGTTGCGATAACTCACAAACTTAGGGGCTTAAAGCAACACATTTGTTATCTTATTGTTCTAGAAGTCAGAAATCTTGAAATCATTTTCACTGGGATAAAATCAAGCTGTGAGCAGGCCTGCTTTCTCTCTGAGAACTTTAAGGGAGAATCCGTGTTCTAGCTTCTCAAGGCTGCTTGCATTCCTCGACTCACGGTTCCTTCTATCTTTGAGGCTAGCTGTGTAGCATCTTTTCTCCTTCAGGACTTCTGCTTCTGCTGTGGCATCTTTTCTCTCTAACTCGGATTCTCTTCTGAGGACTCTTGTTATGGTTCATTTAATCACAGCTGCAAAAATGCCTTTTACAGTATAAGGTAACATATTCACAGGTCCTGAGAATCCTCAAGGGTACAGTAGTCTACCTACCATAGGCCGGATAGTAAATATTTTAGGAGTTGCTTAACTCAGCTATAGCTAATTTGTGAACAAATGGACATAGCTGTGTTCCAATAAAACTTTATTTACAAAAAGAAGCAACTGCCAGGATTTGGCAGGTGGGCTGTAGTTTGACAGCCCCTGCCTTAGACACACAACATCTTGTATGGATGTTCCTAAAAGATATTTCTTGTAATGTTTTAATAAGTAAATAAGTAGACAGATAATCAATGGTTTAGAAGTCTTTACAGATTTTTGGGTTTGGTGTTCTAAGGAAAACTCATAGCACAGAATTTTTTCTCCCCACTCATTCTTTTCACAGCTCCTAAATCCCAATCTCAATATGAAATTAACTTTTATGCTGTAAGTCCTTCCTCTTTCCATAGATCCTTTGGAGGTGCACTCATGCAGATGGACCCTGGGAATCACAATTGACTTCCTTTTTATTCTCTGTATAATATAGAGCTGTTTTGAGAATCGTAATGCCTATTGATAGACCAGTTATGCATCTTTCAGAAGTCATGAAAGATATAGGTAGGAAGAAATTAAGGAATTGATATTAAAAAGTTTGCTATCCCTTTATTTCCTAAACTCTGAAACCTAAAAGAGTTTGGAACACAGCACAGATACCATGGAAGAGCATTTTGCAGCCCACTTTTTTGCCTCCTCATATCAAAATGGAGATTCAATGTTTCAAGTAAAGTAGAACAACTCATCACTTGTACTAATCATCTTTTGATCCTTGCCATGTGAATAGATTCATGATCTGACATTTGCTATTCTAGTCACAATAGCTCTTGTCTCAGCAATTCAATTTTCAGTGTCTCATGAATTTAATACCTGCTCTTTTATCAGAAGACTTGTAATAACTTATACAGCTGAACCTTTTCCAAATTTCCTGTTCATCTTAACCTTACCACCCTTCCTTCTGGGTGTAGAGGATGGTCTTGTGAAAAGGCAGATTTATTCAACATACTTTTCTCAAGCACTACCATGTGCTAAAGTTACAATGTGATCAAGACACAAGATATCAAATGTGTCAGAGGACCCACAGCGTCAGTTGGATTTAGGCAGAAAAATAGGAAGCAGTAAGCAAAGACCATGCATATCATCTAATTCTTTGAGGACATTTCCCAGAGGAAAGGGTTATTATCTGCTTTTCCTTTGAACCTCTTTTCATCACAGCAGCACCCTCTAAGACCTGGTAGCAAACTCTCCATCTCTTCCCCTTTCAAAACCTGTGCTGCTTTTGGGTAAACAGTCAAGCTTCAGAATCTAACTTGAGAGATACTCCCGTCTCAGCAATTTGCAGGCAAACGAGATCTACTTTCAGGCATGTGAATATGTGCAAATTCTTTGGCTTGGGTGACCAACATCTTCAGCTTTCCTCTTATGCTACAACATGTAATATCAGGCAAATATTACAAAGGGAAATATTAATTTCCAGGAACAGATAAAGAACAACCAATCATCTCATGCATCTAGAGGCCAAATTATATTCTCAAGCCATGAAATAATCCTTTGACCTCCACATAGAATGGTTCCAGAAGGATTAAACATTAATTATAGAAAGGTAATTTTATAACATAATAATAAAAAATATTAAAAAAAATAAAAAAAGAAAGGTAATTTTATACCTTGTTCAATGTCACTTTAGCCGGAGAACAGTTAAATGTATGTATATATATACACACACACACACATATATATAAATATATATATATATGAAACTATAAAATAAAAAAATAAAAGTAACAATTATAGAATAAATGCCACTTGTTCAGGTCAATGTCACTAGCTGAAGAATACTCCCTCCCTCCCTCCCTCTCTCTCTCTCTCTCTCTCTCTATATGTATATATATAACTACAAAATAAAAATAAAAGTAAGTATAGAGTAAATACACTTATAAATTAGAGTTTATAGTTCTTCTATTAGAGAAAAAAATTTAAAATCATTATTTTTATTTTATAGGAAACCTGAATTCATATAGATTAGAAGTTTGGTGATAATCCCTTAAAAAAGATTTTATTTATTTATTTACTTATTTAAGAGAGAGAGAGAGAAAGTGAGAGAGAACGCAAGTCAGGGCAGGGAGAGGCAGAGGGAGAAGGAGAAGCAGACTCCCCACTGAGCCGGGAGCCCTGTAACGGTGGGGCTCAATCCCAGGACCCTGAGATCATGACCTGAGCCTAAGGCAGATGCTTAACCAACTGAGCCAGCCAGGCACCCCTAAAAAAGATTTTACAATGCAATTTTAAGATACTTTTTTATAAATACTCTAATCCAGAACAACTTTCAATGAACATTGTAGAAAAGTCAATCTCTTCCCCCATTTTTATTTTTTACCTTCTTTTTATTTTTGTTTATTTTACATATCCTTATTGATTGCCTACTAGGTATCGGCCTTTGTAAATAATTCAAAGTAGAATTACCATTATCTAACATTTAACAGTTACCTTTGTTCCTTATTAAATATAAAAGTCAGAAAAAAGCACCTAAACTTGAACAAAGCCTGAATGTCTATAATATGATACCACTCTATATTGTTGTGTATTTACTTATTCTTGCATAACTGGCTCTGCTGCTGTTAAAAGAACAATCACGGAGCAGATGTGCTTAAGCCTTCTCAGCATTTGATTGAACATGACACACTTTTGCTAGAGTACTGTGCTCACTGATAATTTTATGAGAACAGATTTGCTCAGGAATGAATTTAAAAATAAAGAAAAGTGCAGGGTAACACTCTTGCAAATTGGAAATACCTTTAAAATATGTTTAAATATAGGCACAGAAATGACAGTAGTCATCTCATTATAAAGTCTGATACATATATTCAAACAATTAAATTTAATAAAAAATTAATTACATTGGAAATTTCCATTGTGTTAAAATTTGTCATGACAGATAATTGATTATGTTTATTGATTTGCAATGTATTTTAATACCAAATATTGTAAATAAAAGATATTTTTGTCATTTTTTTGTTTTACCTAGGATGACTGACTGTCTTGGTTTGCCTGGGACTTCAGGGATTTGGCAGACATTCCAGGGACATGGAAGTTTTAGTGATAAGCCTGGGAAGTTCCGGGCAAACCAGGACAAGTGGGTCACCCTTGTTTTATAGCTGAACCATGTAGTTACATGAGAAACAGTGTTAGAAACCAGCATGCTAAGTTCTGTGTCTGTAATGAGGCTATAATTATCTGCAACAAGTTCACCTGGTCCATTGGGTCTCAGTTCTGGCAATGCATTATAATTATCTTGTGAGGGCTTTAAAGTATTGATGCTCATGCCCACCCAAGTCCAATTACATTAGAGTCAATACATTTTAAAAGCTCCCAGGTGATTCCAATGTATAGCAGACTCGAGAACCACTGCTCCTGGGTCCTCTGACTGCCATTCTACAGTCAGGCTCACCCTATCTCTATTTGGCAGGCAGAACAACAGCGGAATGAAGGACTAATCCCTGTCCCGGGATGACTGGACCTAATCCTATTGTGTCCAATGCACTCCATAGCAGGTGGTTGCAGGCCCTCAATTTCTTTATAAAACCTGATGCCCTCCTCCTCTCCAGCTCCTGTCCATGTAGCATTCTTGTTTTTTTTTTTTTTTAAAGATTTTATTTATTTATTTGACAGAGAGAGACACAGCGAGAGAGGGAACACAAGCAGGGGGAGTTGGAGAGGGAGAAGCAGGCTTCCTGCTGAGCAGGGAGCCCGATGCAGGGCTCGATCCCAGGACCCTGGGATCATGACCTGAGCCGAAGGCAGATGTTTAACGACTGAGCCACCCAGGCACCCAGCATGTGGCATTCTTGTATGTCCACATGAGATCTGAATTCTGTAAACTGTTCTAGAAGCTGAGAATTCAAGATGTGAGATGTCAAGGATTAAAAGAAATTACTGAATATATTTCTAGAGAACAAAGATTGTGACTGGCTTACTTCTATAATTCCCTCTGTCATGCACATGATATTCAGTTATTTGTCCAGTCACAAAATTTGCCCTTTTCCAATATCCTTTAAGTAAAGAAATGAGGGGATTTATCCAAAGAGTTCATTTATTTATCCAATATTTACCAAATATCTATTATCATGGGCTATTTTGTCTAGCCTTCATGGGATTTACAGACTTATAGGGAATATTAAAAATATAATCATATGGAGCACCTCGGTGGCTCAGTGGGTTAAGCATCTGCCTTTGACTCAGGTCATAATCTCAGAGTCCTGGGATGGAACCCCATGTCAGGCTCCCTGCTCAGCAGAGAGTCTGCTTGTCCTTCTACCCCTCCCCCCACTCATGTGTTTGCTCTTTCTCAAATAAATAAATAAAATCTTTAAAATATATATATATAGGGGCGCCTGGGTGGCTCAGTCATTAAGCATCTGCCTTTGGCTCAGGTCATGATCCCAGGGTCCTGGAATTGAGCCCCGCATCGGACTCCCTGCTCAGCGGGAAGCTTGTTTCTCCCTCTCCCACTCCCCCCTGCTTGAATTCCCTCTCTTGCTGTCTTTCTCTGTCAAATAAATAAAATCTTTAAAAAAATAAGTAAATAAATAAAATATATATATATAATCATACAATGATTTCAATGTGATAAAAGCTCTAATTTGTCAGAGAAGCTCTTCCTTATTATCAAATTTTATATTATATAAATTATGTACCTGACTTCCTCCAAGCACTTACATAAATTTGTTTACTCCTTGTTACAAACTTTTGACTTAAGTAATATTGGCATCATTCCCATTTTATAGTTGAGGAAAGTGGGAATATCAAGAAGTAATTACATTGCCAAGGCCACCAAGCTAGTATCTGAGAGGACCAGATTTCAAACAGAGGCAGTCTTGCTCTGGGGTCCATGCTCTTGATAACTTTTTTATACCACTTCCTGTCCAAATGGAGGTTGGCAGAAATCTGTACTGGAACCCACCCTATGGATTTATATAACGAAAAGGGAATGTAAGACTCCAGGTTTAAAAATTCTCCCTGGTATGTAGGTGCAGGGAATATAAGTTGAGCCTTGGCACCCACACAATATACTTCTAGCACCATCTTCTCTGTCGTTAGATTCAGAAAATCACAATCTGATGATTGTGGAAGGACTTTTATACCTGACATAGCCCTGATTCCTCATTTATCACATGAGAAAACAGAATTTTAAGTGAATCTGGAAATAGTTCAGAAAATACAGCTAACCATGATGTCTCTGAAAAAGAGATAAAAAAGAGGGAGAGAATGGGAGAAAGAGAGGCAGAGGGACAAAAAAAAAAAAAGAGAGAGAGAGAGAGAGAGGCAGAGGGACATAGCCGTAAAAGAGAGAGTCTAATGTTTATCCTGATTGGATAAACTTAGAGTTGGTTCTCACCCCCTCTCCCAAGTGCTCCTACAAAACACAGAGTACTCCCCAGGGATGCTTCACGTGTGGTACTAGCCCACCTGTTCCCTACAATTGCCATGCATCTGGCAGCCTACTTTTCCTGTCTCTTCCAACTTACACATTTCCTTTTTGCAAATGCTTTTAGAAAAAGACGTTCACTGCCACTCTATGTCTAAGGAAAGTCTATGTGCATGTCATAGTTTGTCTTTAGATTTACCAGAAGTATTGAGTATGGGTTCTGTTCCATTGTGAGTGAGAAGAGTTTCTTCCTGATTTTGTGATATGTTCTGTCTGTCTCCTGGGACAGAGTCAGATCAGCATATGCCCAGAATTTTCATCTCCTTACTAAGGATTGCTTCCATTAGATTCTGCTACCCAATTCTCTTTCTTCATTGGGAACCAAAAAGCTGCCCAAGGTATCTGACAGCTAGCTCTTTCTTCCAATTAAACTCTTTTCCTATCCTCGTCAGAAAACAAAGTCTTCCATGCATAAAAAGAGATTAAAAAAAAATCCTTTGGGGTCAGGGTGAGAATGGGGTGGGAGTAGAGAGTTTATACTGATAGGTGAGTGAAAGAGAGCACCAGTCCAAAATGGCTTGCTTTAAGAGTACAGAAGGAGTAATGTAGAGAAGAGCTAAATCAGGAATTTTGTTGATGTCCAGACAGACATCTGTGGACATATGGAAGTGTGACACAATACTATGTTTCTCATTTTTTCAAGTTATTCCAACTTCTTCATCCAAACTCCCTGAGATAGGTATAAAAAGTAACATCATCCTCTATATTCAGATGAGGAGTTTCAAGTCATTTGCTAGTCATCTTATTTAAGGTCCCTTGGTAAATACATAGCAGATCTTGTA
Source organism: Leptonychotes weddellii (assembly GCF_054177405.1). NCBI lineage: Eukaryota > Metazoa > Chordata > Mammalia > Carnivora > Phocidae > Leptonychotes > Leptonychotes weddellii. The sequence goes on from NC_138379.1 coordinate 17,414,211, forward strand.
TTAAACAGTGCCCCCCCTTTTTTTCCTGGATATTGAACAGGGAACACCAGAAGTTAATATTCTCTTTGCGGATAGTGTCTACCAGCAAATCGCAGTGCTTACTATCTAAAGCACTGAAATTCAGGCAGAACATTTGCTGATAATTTATAAGAATTCTTTCTTAAAAGACTCTGGACAGAATGTTAGTCAGCAAATAAGTACAAGAACCTATTTTAGTCTCTAGGAATGAAATGAGGAATTTAGAGGGCTATTGAGTGTGCTGAATTTTCCCAGTGGATCAGCAGAAAGTTATTTGTTCCAGGCATCCTGGTCACTCATGCTACCCTCAGATGTGTGATATTCCATGGTGCTCAATTTAAGAGCCCTCAGCCTCACTTTCTCATCTCCAACGTCCTCTTTGTGAGGGAAGCACAAAGGAATACAATAAAAGCCAAAAAGATGGTTGGTTTCAGGGCTGTGTCAACAGAACCTCAAATTCTAATCTGGAGAAGACTGTATCGGAGCACGTGAATGAGAATTGCCCTGTGTTCATATGGAACGTGATCCACCGAGCAAAGCCTTTTGTCTCCTGTGTATGTGGAACATATAGTGAACATCTAATGAAGCAGAGATATTAATCTAGATTTTTTTCTAGAGAGGCATGGTAAAAGAGTATCCTGGATTTCTGAGCTCTTTTCTATACCTATCAATACATACAAGATTTGCCAAAGCAACAGAGAATCTTTGTGAAGTTATAGTCGTCAGTTTTCAATGTATGTTAAGTAACTTTTTATTTTAAGTAACTTTTGGAAACAGAACATTCCATAGGTTTACAGACTCTATAGACTCAAAATAGTCTTTGACCAGCAAGCCAGATTCCTGATTCTGCACTGGTTTTAGGTTATAATCACGGCCAAAGAGATAATTCAGAGAAGATATAATTATTTCCTATTTTACATCTTCTAAAGTACATTTTTGCCACTGTGATGAGGAAAACAATACAATATCACTGTAGACATTTTGGAGAAAGAAAACGCTGAAGAATAAAATGGAAACTGTCTCTTATATTTCCTCCTAGAAAAAGCAACATTCAATTTTTTTAAGTTATTATTTATTTTTTAAAATTTTATTTTATTATGTTAATCACCATATATTACATCATTAGTTTTTGATGTAGTGTTCCATGATTCATTGTTTGTGTATAACACCCAGTGCCCATTCAATACATGCCCTCTTTAATACCCATCACCAGGCTAACCCATCTCCCCAATCCCCTCCCCTCTAGAACCCTCAGTTTGTTTCTCAGAGTACATCGTCTCTCATGGTTCATCTCCCCCTCCGATTTCCCCCCCTTCATTTTTATTTAAATTCCAGTTAGCTAATATACAGTGGAATATTAGTTTCAAGTGTACAATATAGTGATTCAGCGCTTCCGTACAATACCCGGTGCTCATTACAAGTGAGCATTCAATTTTTTAAATATTCTGTTCTGGTTTCTCATTATATCTCTCTATCTATAATCACATACACCACACTGTATGTGTACATTTGCTCCCTGTTTCTTTTTTAATGTAATCTCTCATGAACCAGTTTCTTTTTTTCCCCTAAATGTTTTATTTATTTTTATTATGTTCAGTTAGCCACTGTATAGTATATAATTAGTTTTTGATGTAGTGTTCAATGATTTATTAAGTGTAACACCCAATGCTCATCACAGCACGTGCCCTCCTCAATACCCATCACCCTGCTACCCCCTCCCCCCACTCTCCTCCCCTCTGTAATCCCCAGATTTTTTCTCGGGGTCCATGGTCTCTCATGGTTCATCTCTCTTTCTGGATTTCCCTCCCTTCCCTATGGTCGTCCGTGCTGTTGCTTATGTTCCACACATGAGTGAAACCATACGATAATTGTCTTTCTCTGCTTGACTTACTTCACTTAACATAATCCTCTCCAGTTCCATTTAGGGAAATGCAAATCAAAACCACAATGAGATACCACCTTACACCAGTTAGAATGGCAAAAATTAACAAAACAGGAAGCAACAAATGTTGGCGAGGATGCGGAGAAAGGGGAACCCTCTCACACTGTTGGTAGGAATGCAAGTTGATACAGCCACTCTGGAAAACAGTATGGAGGTTCCTTCAAAAGTTGAAAATGAAGCTATTCTATGACCCAGCAATTGCACTACCCAAAGATACAGACGTAATGAAAAGAAGGGGCACGTACACCCCAATGTTCACAGCAGCAATGTCCACATGACTCAGTTTCTGTATCAATGAAAAGTCTTCAAAAACATGGCTTCACAGTATTTTTTAATATGATTGTGACATAAATTAGAACCTCATGGCAGCATAACATTTAATGTAACTTCACCCAGCATTGTTTTGCATCTTCTGCACAGCCCTTGTTCTGAAAGGGGAGTGGGCTAAAAGTTTATCAACCTGAAATTGTCAGGAAGAAATAATGAGACAAAAGCATTTATCCCAGAACTGCAACTCGTTGGGCTTTACAGATCTGAGTAGTAACCCGATCCTGTCCCACTAGGGAGCAAATGTCAGGAGTTTTTAAAGACAAAATGGGAACACTGGTATATATTGTTTATAACGATTTTTGATTGGTGTTGGAGACAGAAAATGAATCTTGGCTAAACAGAATTGGTTACTAAGGCTGTCACTAAGCAAAAGTTTGTTACTGTAGCAACTTGCAGGTGTTTGTGCAGAATCCTTGGCATGTTTGCTGCTGTTAGGCCCTGTTCAAAACTTCAAGTTTCCTCCTTGTGAGGAGGAGTGTAAGGCCCATCTCCTTAATGGCCTCTTGGCTCCATTGTAAAAGCCCTTCACATAAGTTAGCTCATTTCATTTCATCTCTTACAAGTCTTACCTTCTAGGCTGGAGGAGGGTGTGGAGTCAGGCCACCTGTTTTCCCTGAGTTGTTTCAAGATTCTCCAAACCCAATCTCTGGGGATCAAGCTGAGGCAATGGTGACAAAGAATTCCTACTGTTGTCCAAGAAGCCCCAGACAGTCCAGACCTCAAAATCAACCTCAGTGATATTTAAGCTGGGGGAAGAAATTGCAAATGGCAGCACCAGGTCACAGTCAATATTTGGGTCCAGGAGGGGAATTCTAAGACCTGTTAGCTTTCGAGAATGCACTCTATTATTGCCTCAGCCACATAGTAAAATGACCCCTTATTTTACATGATTGAATTATTTGGGCTATTTTATTACCTTGAGACAGGGTTTACCATACTTGAAGTAGCTTCATTTTAATCAGAGATTGGGTTTAAAAAAGTGATGCTAGAGTATTAACATCCTGGTTATTACCAATAATCCAAGGGACTAATGCTACCTAAAAAATAAGGGTGCTCTCCAGATACTTAAAGGAGGATAAATGTTGGCCCCTGTGATTGGAATCATGCAACTGCCACAAGCCCAATTTATAGAGTTTCAAACTGATAATATAGGAGACAAAATAATTATAACTTGTCACGTCTTTCATTTATGTTAATTTCCAAAATTATGGTACAAAATTGATTATAACGGGAAGGTCCTTGATCATATCTTGTTTGGTAGAGTTGTTTACTCCAAGATTTACAAAACAACAACTATGTTGTTTCTTGTGTTTTAAAAATGTGAATTTTGTCTAAATTTACATATTGGTATGGTTGGTGCCAATGGGATCCAATGCATAGAAGGAAAGTTGTTTTTTGTTTTTTTTTAAAGATTTTATTTATTTATTTGAGACAGAGAGAATGAGAGAGAGAGAGCACATGAGAGAGGGGAGGGTCAGAGGGAGAAGCAGGCTCCCCGCCAAGCAGGGAGCCCGATGCGGGACTCGATCCAGGGACTCCAGGATCATGACCTGAGCCAAAGGCAGTCGCTTAACCAACTGAGCCACCCAGGCGCCCGAAGGAAAGTTTTTAAACAATTGCTGGAAGAAAAACAAAAATAAAGAAAAACCTTTTGCAGTGGGTGGCCTGATGAGCTTTGCTGTCATATTACCCTGATAGTATACGGACAAGAAGGAGAAAATTTGCTACTTCTCACCTGTGTTATAAGTCCTCCCTATAATTAATGTCTAGCTATCTTTGTGTAGATTTCTGATTTTTGCATAGGATGAGTTCCTAAGACTCTTGATCACATTGGAGTTAAGAATTATTCAAGGTAAAAGGTATAGGGATGCCTAGGTGGCTCAGTCGGCTAAGCGTCTGCCTTCGGCTCAGGTCATGATCCCAGGGTCCTGGGATCGAATTCCGCATCAGGCTCTTTGCTCAGTGGGGAGCCTGCTTCTCCCTCTGCCTGCCACTCCCCCTGCTTGTGCTCTCTCTCTCTGACAAATAAATAAATAAAATCTTAAAAAAAGTGCAAGGTACAATAACATGTCCCTTTTACCTATGACATGATGAAATAAGATAGAAAATATAAGAAAGCTTTTTTAAAATTATTAAAACCATGTGTTATCCTAGGGTTAGCTTTGACTTACTCTAGAACAGGAAAAAATAGTATTAAAAGGACAAATACTGCTCAAAGGTTGTTGGCTGTCCCTGTGCTTCTGGAAAGTTCCTTGCTGCTTTTTCTTCCTCCTTTTTATGCCATATTCCCCAAGTTGTTCAGAAAGGTGAAGTCCTCTCAGGTTCAGCCAGTGGTTCGTTTTTATCTATGGGACATCAGTTAAGCGTTCACTGTATCCAGTAGCATAGGCAGGATGCTGAAACCCTGAAGACAGGCGTGTAAGTCATAGTGATGCCTTTCAGGAGTGTAAGAGCTAATGGGGGGAATATGCCTATGAAATTGCACAGAGCTTTGCATTTTTTTTTTTTTGAGCTTTGCATTTTTATAAAGGTAAAACAACAAGTAATAATGGACTATGCTCCAAGAGGTTCAGAGAAGGTATGGATTGCCAAGTTAGAAGGGTCAAGGAGGCCTTTCTAACAGAGATGGTGTTTAAGTTTGGTACATACGTTTGCCACTGCCTGTCTTGTAAAAGTCAGAAAAAGGGAAAACCTTGGTAATAAATTGTAAAACTTACTGTACAGTAACTGGCCTCAGAAATAATTTGTTTTTCTATCATTTCCTTTCCTTTACTTCCATAAAAGTTCATATTTTCTAAAGAGGATCCCTCCCTCTAGAGAGCTTTTCTAATGAACTGTGTTAGGAAAGTGGGATACTGTCTCACATCTGAAACAAAAATCATTACAGTTTGAAGAATAAACATCTTAGAAAAATTTTATTTCATAAGGACTTCCTCATTAGTACTTTTCTATGCTTATTAGTACTGTTGCATGCAGAGCACTATATTTACCCTGCCTTGAAGAAGTTGATCTTGCAACAGTGTAGGCATGAAAGCATCTGAGAGATACAGACTTGGGCAAAGCAAGAGGATGTGTGCATACGTGTGTGTATGTGCACGTGCGTGTGTTTGTGCTTGGGGGTGGGAAGAAAAGGTGTATTTCAGGGACAGAAGGAGTCATGTAGAGATGCCTTAAATAAGCTGTTGGCTTACATGTACAGGAAGAAATTTAGCAATTAATCGTGACCTAGTTCTGTGTTAAGAACTACAACAGTATTCAGTGGCACTTAGGATGGTGGGCACGTGGTGTCCCTTTAGAAGCTTCTTGGACCTCTGCCCGTCTGCTCTGTTTCACCCTAATCATATATGTGGCCAGTAGGCTTCATGTTAGGGCCATCTCAATAAATCATTACATAACTTACCTTTGCTGAAGAGGTACCCTTCAATTACAGTAATACCTTAATTCCGAAAAAGGGAAGACAACAAGATGACAAAGGTAAGAGAGCTCAGAAATAGAAAAGAGAGCAATAGTTTTAGAACCTCTAAGCTGCATCTATTTCACAGTAAATACTAATATGGAATGAAAAGGGAGGGTAGGAAAACTAAGTTTTAAAACCAGTCTCCAAAGCCAGTGTATATGCTTTCCAAGTTCCCAGAATGAACTTGGGAATGTTTTCTCCTTGGAGAAAGTCTTTTTTTTTTTTCTTAATTTTATTTTATTATGTTATGTTAGTCACCATACAATACATTATTAGTTTTTAATGTGGGGAACCACAATTCATTGTTTTCGTATAACACCCAGTGCTCCAGGCAGTACCTGCCCTCCTTAATACCCATCACTGGGCTAACCCATCCCCCCACCCCCTTCCCCTCTAAAACCCTCAGTTTGTTTCTCAGGGTCCATAGTCTTTCATGGTTCATCTCTCCCTCCGATTTCCACCCCTTCATTTTTCCCTTCTCCTAGTGTCCTCCATGCTATTCCTTATGTTCCACAAATAAGTGAAACCATATGATAATTGACTTTCTCTGCTTGACTTATTTCACTTAGCATAATCTCTTCCAGTCCCATCCATGTTGATATCAAAACATATTCTTGATAAAAAAATTAACTTTGAAATTTTACAATTCATAGTAATCTGATAAGGAAGGTTGACCTGGCAGGAATCCCTTTTAGCAATAAAAAGATAGAACTCTTTTAATTTCAAATGGGG
>NC_138379.1:17421189-17455292 GCF_054177405.1 Leptonychotes weddellii
TCCTGCTTTGTCGAAGATTATTTGACCATAGAGTTGAGGGTCCATATCTGGGCTCTCTATTCTATTCCGTTGGTCTATATGTCTGTTTTTGTGCCAGTACCATGCTGTCTTGGTGATCACTGCTTTGTAATATAGCCTGGAGCAAGTCTTACCGCCTAAGGAGACAGGCTTTTGAAGACACAAAAGCTTAGGTCAGTTTCCTCCTCTGTGACTTCCTAGCTATTCTATGTGTATTACTTTGTTGCTTGGATTGCTAATTGTACCATTCTTAATATCAGAAAAGTAATGTCTACCTTATAATAGCACATAGAGGATAAGGAGCATAACATGCAAAATCTTGGACTGTGCATGCATCCCACATATGAATTAAATAAACAGTAGTTAACTTTTCTAGGCAATTGGGGATTAAAAAAATTTAGCACTACCTGTATGAACTCATTTAGCCTCAGATCAAATTTTAAAATAGATACTTTCATGCCCATTTCAGAGATTAGAAAACTAAGGCATGGAAAATTAGGCATCTTTCCCAGGTTATAGAACCAGGAAGTAACTGAGCCAGAATTCAAACTGAGGCTATCTACCCACAGACCCTCTGCGCTACTCAGTAAATAGTGACTATAAGTAATGTTATGACTACTAGTTCTGTCTTCTCCTACTGGGGTGGTGTCACATCTGATGCTCTTCTTAACTTCACCTTGAAAAAAATTCCTTAATTTAGCACTTTCTTTTAGGATTATCACTTTTTAATGATTATCTGTTTATAAGGGATTAGCTTATCATAGAACTTGTTGCAAACAATTATTGATATTGTCTGAATGCTCGAGAGATTTAAGATCCAAGTTAAAAATATTTAAATGCCAACATATTCATTTTTTTATAACTCTAGGCAACAAAATGGATGTATGCACAATTTATGTACGTAATAAACTCTGTGTAAACACTTGCTGGTGACCTACTTTCCTCCAAGTCTGTCTCAGTTTTTAAATCTGTACTCTTTTTGCATCAGGAAAAATCTCTTTTTTTTTTCCTCTCCCCTAGTTTCCTCCTCCTTGTCAACTGGAACTAACAAATGCAGTAGAATGCACTTCATGTCACACAGTGTGGGTTTCAGTATTGACCCAACTGTCTCATCCTAGGCAATGAGTCTGTATGTAATATCCATTTCTTTACCTGGGAAAAGTTTTGGAAAATAAGCCTTCTTTTTGTAGCCTTTTATTTGAGAGCTTAGCATAAATAACACAAAACAATTCACCATCAAAGTTTCTAGAAAATCAATGCACAGTTTTGCTCTCCGTCTCTGCCCTCCATATTTTATTAGATATTACAATGCCCTTCTTTCTATAAAGAAGAGTGCTGCCTTACTTCCATAACTTTCTCTATGTTCCAGCTAATACTTCACCTTAGTAGAAGGATAGTGGATGCTAGGAGCTCATCTAAGTTCATCTTGTACTGATTCATGCATTTATTTATCCAAAATAGTTCTGTATGTTCTGACATGAAAAGATGCTCAAGATATGTTAAGTAAAAAAAAAAAAAAAGTTGCAAGACAATATGTTTACTAGGGGTGCACCTAGTAAAAAGTAGTTCTGTATGTTCTGACATGAAAAAATGCTCAAGATATGTTAAGTTAAAAAAAAAAAAAGTTGCAAGACAATATGTTTACTAGGGTCATAATTTTTTTTTTTCAAAAGAAGTAAAATGATTCTATGCATATATGTACCTATAGAAAAACTCTGGAAGGTTGTATTCTAAAATGTTAACATTAGTCACCTACCTCTGAGAAATACTTGGGTATAAGGACAGTCAGGGAGAAGATGAAGCATTCTTTTTTATTCATACACTTCTGCATTGTTCAGTTTTGTATGGTTATTTAACATTACTTAGCACTACTACCTTAATCGGAAATAAGCAATTTATATCATACCTGTTTTTATAGGATTCTGTGGTTACACAGAGAACAATGGGGCATTTTTGAACTTGGTGATACTGCAATCTTAACACATGGGATAAGATAAGTGAAAACAGTAATTATAACACAGAGAGAAAAATATAACAAGTTCCATAAGAGAAGTGCACATACATTTGAGATTAAGAGAAAAATACATCTTACTGTGCATGTTAAGGAAATAAAAAAAAGATAAATGGCGTTCAGTTGATAGTGAAAAGTTTTTAGCAGGCAGAATTGTTTAACTTGAAGGAATGTCTGTTTTTCCTCCTTTCTGTTGCTAGTGCCTAGAATATAGTAGGTGCTCAATAAATGTGGCTTATAGGAAAGAGGAAAGAAGGAAGGGGAGAGATATGAAGTATAATGAAATAATCATCTGCTCATAGAAATTTAGAGCTAGGTGGGATACAGAGATTAGCTCATTTTGTTCTTCAGTGCTCTCCAGAAGAACAATATGATTCCAGCATGGTGCCCTGTGATGGATGGGACTTCACCCAAGTTCCACCCTGAAACTTTTATTTCATCTACTTTTATTACTAAAAAGTTAATGATCTAGTTCAACCCTTATTTTAGCCATGAAATACATTTTCATATACGTGAACTGTTTCCTCTGTTACAGGGATAGGTAGTGGTACATGCACTTGAACCCAGAATTTCTGAATTCTTAGGAGTTCTTAGTAGTGTCTTTTCAATGAATACAAGCCCAGGCAAAACAGCTAGCTTGTCCAAAGTTATGGGGCATGAAGTATATTTAAATATAAGATGTATTTAGGAACAGTGAACAGCTCAGATGGAATAGAACACATGACTTATACCGGGGATTCGTAAGAGAAAATCCAGGTTCTACTTCAGAGCCACAAAGAAGAGTAATGAGAAGTATATGCATCAGGATGTTTCATGAGGTAGGGGAAGGAGTGACTTCTGCTTTTCACTAAAATGAAGGAAAAGAGACCAGAGCTAGCTTCCTGCCTAAAATGTCTAAAAACAAAAAAACAAAAAAAAACAAAACAAGATAAATGACATAACAATGCACAAGACATTGAATATTGAGCCACAAAGGATAGTGACTCTTGAAAGACAATGAGAGGGGTGCCTGCATGCCTCAGTTGGTTAAGCGTCTGCCTTCAGCCCAGGTCATGATCCCAGGGTCCTAGGATCGAGCCGTGTTGGGCTCCCTGCTCAGAGGGGAGCCTGTTTCTCCCTCTCTCTCTGCCCCTCCCCCTGGCTTGTGCTCTCTTTCTCTCTCTGACAAATAAATAAATAAAATCTTAAAAAGAAAAAAAAAGAAAGAAAGATGATGAGAGACAATTGAGAGCACAAGATGTGAATTCTGCAGTTGTCTCAAGCTCCCTGACTGCTGTGAGTTTTTAGGATCTGGTATGAAAAGGGGGAACTGAGGCAGAGAGGCCGTCAAGGGAGCTAGATCAAAGAGGCAGGGTATCAGGATGGAGAGAACTTCAGACAGAGATAGCAAAACAGAGAGGGGAAAAAGAGAGCAGAATACTACAGAAGTCTGCAGAGGTTTCTCCTCCACTTTTCAGCTGCTCCGTGAATGGGTGTGAAGAAATACTCTGGCCGCTGGGGACTATCCTAAAGGGTAGAAGGAATGCTATCCGGCCTCACCCTTACTTGAGAATATAGTTCTCTCCTGCCAGCCAGAGTAGAAGACCTCATAATTCATGAGGCACATAATTCATGAGTCTACGAAAAGGACTTACCTCAGCAGGAACAAAATTAGCCCTAAACTAGCCTCTGCTGTATTACCAATAAACAGAAATTAAAAGCCCAATTCAAAAGGATCAAATTATTTCTAAGAAACTTCACTGCCTCCCAGAACAATAACAACAACAACAAAACTAGAATTGGTTTTAATTTTCTAAGTAGCTCTCATTTCTCCATTTTTAATCATAAAGATTATATTGTCAATTGGTGTATTTTACAATTGAGATTTAAATATTTTTATAAGCACAATTATTTAGAAACCCAAAAAGTTAACATAAAAATAGTAATACATGTTATAATGTAGTTTCTATGACCCAATTTCATAATTCCCCTAATTAAAAAAATCGCACTATTTGCTTCTTTTTTTTCAACATAATTAATTGATAAAAAGCTTGCTCTGATAAAAAAATGCTCAGGCTGAATTTTTGAAATCTGACCCATATGTATTGATTGCTGAATCTTTGGGCACCAACCAAAGTTGTTTGAACTCTTCTTTGGGGCTTACTTGGAGGTGCAAATTATGTGGTTTTGCCTTTTTGATAAATCTGTCCAGAATGTACAGGAGCAACAAACTCCATTCCACATGGAGGGTGGATTGCTTCATATACCCACTGCTCTCTCTTCCTTGAACATGTTGAAGTTCTAGATGCTACAGCTAATTCCACTGTAACAATAAAAATTTGCCTTGAAAAGACTTGTAAAATAATTTATATTCATCTTCATGCTTATGACTGATACTTGCTTCATGAGTTTAAAATTGGGGTCAGAGGAAATTCCAACGGATACTATGTTTAGGGGGTGGGATTGTGTTTAACTGCTGGTTATTTTCCTGGGTCTATATAGTCTGTTTAAAGGTTATTTGCTTTAATTCTGTGGTAAGTTCTCCAGAATCAGTTGGTATCAAATTATGGCTAATTTGATAGAGTATGGCCAGCTGAGAAGAGAAATGGCAAAAGTGAATGCCACAGAGGAGAGCATGGCTATTAAAACAGATAAAATGAGCATTATTGCACAGTTCATTTGCATGATAACACTGTGAATATACAAGCTGAGGTGAATAGGAAAGATGGAGGAGTCTATATTTTTAAAATTTGCCATTTCTTTCTATTGACAAGCATTAGTCAAAAGCCAAGTGTTGTTTAAAGGGTAATATATGAACCAAGATTACCAAGACCAGAGAAATAGCCTTGACTTATGCTCCAAAACTATCCAAAATGATCTTTCCTGGAGCATAATTTCAGGGGAAAAAATGATCAAGTGATGGGATCTAACCTATCAGGTGTTTGCAGAATCATCCAGGAACCGAGAGCCCGGTGCTTTGGAAGTCTCCCCCTTGCATGGCTACACTTTCCAGAAGTTCAGGAGAAAGGGAGCCACTTCAGGAACCCATGTCACTTCCCCAGCAGAGAGGTTTTAGGAGCCAGAGGTCCTAGCTAAATTGTCTAAAGCAGACTTTTTTTAATAGAGTCAGCGAGCTTCAAGTTATTTCAGCCTGTGAGTTTCTTAATGCCAGAGGCAATCTCTGCCTCCTTTCCAATGAAACTGAAAAAAAAAAAAAATTGTATCTGTTTTGCAAGTCTTGCAGATTTATAAGTTTTTGTATTGAAGGTGAGCCCCCTCATAAGATTGTTCAACAAAATTATTCTTGAATATAAAAATCTCACAGTTGATAGATGAAGATAAAATATCGTCTCCTCAAGCTGTATGGTCCAAATCTATTGCTGAAGCATCTGTGAATGGTGAATATTTCTAGCTTTTCTTTGTTTTAATAAGAACATTAATAATGAAAACTTCAACCCTTCTTGGCCTAATATAAGATATTCCCTTTGTTTACTGATTGAATTATCTTCAGATAATCTGTTGATTTTCCAAGTCATTCTTTACTGTTCAGCTAAGGGAAACTAAAATTTGTGGAGTAGCTAATAGGTATTAGACACAATCATGAGTGTTCACAGTTAGTACTAAAGGCAACCTTAAGATAATGCTATTTCGGCTAAGGGAACTGAAGTTTGATGAGGTTAAGCATTTTCCCTAGTAAGAAATGTGCCAGAACCTCAGGCCATTCTTTTCTCTCAAAGGAAAGATGAAGAAGAGGGGAGGAAGCTGCATGGATGAGGGCCTTGTGCCTAAACTCTATAGACCTGACCCAGTAGGTCAGTTTTTCTTGGGTTTGATTACCTGTATCAAGACTGCTCTTTATTGGGAGTGAAGTATATTCCTTGTTAGAATGAAAAGACTAATAATGTATGTTAACATTCCAAAGACTTCTGCCTTCATCATGTTCACACCCACTCTGTTCATACCCCCCTCCTCCCACCATCACCAATTGAAGCCAGTTTCAAATGGTGGAACCCAGATTATATCACGATCTATATGATGTCTGTCATATCCCATTTAAATGAATTGGATAAAACCTCTCTTGCGTCTAAACAGGAAGTTTTGTTTCAGTTGTCCCTAACTCTGTTTTAAAGCCTCCTGATAATACAGGGAAACCCAACTGTAGCCCACAAGTGAGTTCTTAGAATTGCATTTTCCTTGGCAGGTAGATGGTTTTGCTTCATGCTGGAATGGAGGGTAATGGAGAATAGTGGTTAAGAATATGGGTTTTGGGGCGCCTGGGTGGCTCAGTTGGTTAAGCGGCTGCCTTCGGCTCAGGTCATGATCCTGGAGTCCTGGGATCGAGTCCCGCGTCGGGCTCCCTGCTCGGCGGGGAGTCTGCTTCTCCCTCTGACCCTCCCCCTTCTCATGCTCTCTCTATCTCATTCTCTCTCTCAAATAAGTAAATAAAATCTTTAAAAAAAAAAAATATGGGTTTTGAAGTCAGGCAACTGAGAATTGTAATCTTGTACAGTCCTTTGTGTGGTTGTGAGCAGTTATTTAAACTCTTCAAGCGTCGATATGTTCCTCAACACTTGGGGAGAAAATAGCCTGGCTGCAGAGATGTGGTGAGGACAGAATGTTACAAGTGTGCACAGCTCTTGCAGAACAGCTAACACTCAGCTGCTGAGCATTTCCTCCTCGCAAGGAGTCAGCTGAGACTTTGCACGTATCAGCTCATAGAGAATAGCGCCAGGAGGTAGATGTGATCTTGTTGCCATTTTACACTTAAGAAAGCTGAGGTTTACAGAAGTTTATATAAAACATGACTCTAGTTACATCGTGACGACAGGGTGTGGATGTAAGTTTATGTCTACTGTCGATCTGTGAACACTTTAGCACGGTCCTAGTCATCTTATACCTGTGATCCTCATGTCACCTTGAAGTAAGGAGATGTGTAATTCGTGATATAGGGAATTAGCAATAGAGGCTCTGGCTTGTTAAAAGACTTGTTTATGGTCACATGGTTGGTAAAGGGTGGAGTCAGGATTAGAACCCAGGTCTGTTTGATACTTCCTTGTCTTCACTACTGTTATCTCCCTCTGCTTCACCTCCTGGAACCTCCATCTGAATATACTCGATACATGATGGGATTCTTTCTACAGTGCAGTGCCCCTATTGTCTCTGTCCAGCATTAACCCTTCAGTGACTCCAAATTACCTACAGAGTAAAATCAAATATCTTTGTAGAACTTACCTGACTCTACTTGGTTGGAATCCTGCCTCCTTCTCCCTCTCACCTCTTCGTGCACTGCCTGCTAACTCCCTTGGGTGTATCCTACAGCGTAATGCATTGCTTCTAACTCCCCCACACTTGTCGTCGTGTTTTAGGTCTCTCTGCTTTGCTTCACGCCTGGAAGGCATTTACCCATCCACGTTGAGACCTCATATTCATTTTCAAAACCTTTTCTGAAATCCTGGTCCACAAGTAACACAGACGCCTCCCATGGTGGTGTCCATCATGATTGATTGGCAGCCCTAACTGCCGCTTTCAGTATTCACCAAGGCTCTGGCTACTAGGCTACATTGCCCCTGGAGTGCTCCCAGCCAAGGGCTGCTACTGGCTCAGGTCTATTTCGGTGAAACACAGGACTCCCCTCATGGGGAACTCTAGCTCAGGGATGTCCCATTGGCCTAGTGAAATCCTTCCTGAAACTGCAGCACTTCTAGACTCTTTCCATCCAAACTTCTGTCCTTCCATCCTCCTTTCCCTGTGTCAGACTTCTGCCATATTCTGAAAGCTGCCTTTGTTGCTACTGATCATTCACCCTTTATCCTTCACAGATATTTTCCCCAGTAAATTTATTTTATGTCTGTTTCCATCTTGATGTGTGCTTCTTGATGGACCTGAACTAACATACCCATGGGGGTGCCCTTCTCTATCCTGCACATATACCATCACAAACAAAACAATCACATTTATGACTTATTTCTCTTCCCTAATTAGATGGTGATGGCAGTAAAATCAGGGAAAAAACCATTTTATTACATCATTTATTTTTAGTACTTAACACATTTCTTGGTACTTAGTGGATACTTAATAAGCACTTGGTTAAATGAGTGCTAAAAGTATGATCTCATCTAACATGAGTTTATTTAGGTCAAAACAAGCAAAAACTACATGTTTACTTCTCAGTTAATACCGCCAACCAATGTGGAGATACCTGGAAGTTAGCTTAGGGTCACTAATGCTAGGCTTGTGTTTCAGAGTATTACCACGTGGCTTCTATATGCCCAAAATATTTTCTTGAGTTCAGATGAGTTTTCGTGCTTATGAACTTAATTTAACCAAACTGAAATCTTGAAATCTCACTGAATATCTCTCATCACTAAATGAAGCAGCCTTGATTAATCACTCTAAGCATTTCAAAATATTCTGTCAGTTAACCTATATTTAACATAAGCATCTGTAAAATCTATATGAGAGCATTCATTAGAAGGAAAGCATATTCTTGGAGAGCTATAAAATCAGATAGTAATTCTTAATATTTCAAGTGAGGAGTAGGGTATAGAATATTTCTATTTATTACTAGCAAATCTATTACAAATCTGCTCTAATCTAATGATAAAACTTATTTTTTGTCAGGTAGGCTTATATATTTAAAAATATAAATAGACTTTATATATAAATTAAATAGTCTACTTATAATTGAATTTTCTCTTCACATAAAATTACACTGGTTTGGCAACCTAACTCTGAAATACTATGTCATTGCTTGATACCAGCCAATTCTACTATTTATTTCTCTCCATTTTTCACACTTTGGATCTCTGTTAGTTTTTTTTTCCATGTGTGATCTCTTAAATATGGTTTGTGCTGCTCTTGCACTGTGGATGATGGTAATAATAAACATCACTTACTAAGTATGTAGTATATGCACCGAAAATTATGTGTTAAATGCTATTATCCCCATCTTTCAAACGAGATACTAAGGATCAAAGAAGTAAAATAATTTGGAAGGCTACTGCCTTATCAGTGCTTTGAACACAGATCTGCCTGAATTTTGGACTAATCTTAGTACAGTTGTTTAGTATTTTGACTATAAGGTTTTAACATTATCTATTGAATATGTTTTAATATTAAAAGCATATAGTGATTTTCTAAGAACCTTGAAGTTTTTCTAGAAGCAAAAGAAACCACTTGGGTTTTAATACAAAGGAAAATAATACAATTTGTTATGTGTTTAAGTAACATGTGGAAAGTGGATAGCATGAAAGATGTAAAGGATGTTAGATGAAGCTAGAAAAGGAGAGGCCCGGAAGCCAGTTATTGACAAGACTTAGCGGGAAGGGACTAAGGTCTAATCTGAGAATATAGGCAAGGGTATGGACAGGTGGGGAAGGCTGGAGAAATACTTCTAAACTCAGTGACCCAACAGTGTATGAACTATGGGCCTTTGGTCAAATTGTTTAGCCACAATGAGTCTGTTGACTCCTCTGTAAAATGGAGATAATAAAATCTATTTCAAAGTGTTATCATGAGCTTTCAATAATAGTATATTAGCATGTATTTGGATGGTACATGCTACGCATCTAGGTGCTTTTCTAAGTACTACAAGTACCAAGAATTTATTTATCAGAGCTTCAGTAATGAAGTACTATCATTATCACAGGTTTATATACGTCAGGAAACTGAGGCACAGTGAGGCAAAGGAAGAAGTAATGGAGCTGTGGCAATATAAGATTAAAATAATGGCATATATTATATATCTGATATACGGTCGGTGCTTTATAAAAGCCTGCAATTAACCACCTGGATTAATGTCCTTGAGAGGTAGAACCAAATATGACTCATTTCTGTAACAGGGTAATCTAGCACTTGGTGTGAACTAAACTGATTGGATCCTCATGGACACAGTTCAGGTCCTGTTCTTGTGCTGGGAATAAATACAGTGGTGAAATAAACATGCTCCCGCCTTAATGAGTTTTTTTTTTTTTTTTTTTTTGGTTGGAACAGATGTTCTGATGACTAGGTGATTGAATGAAGGAAGCAGAGTTGGAAAACTATTTCTAAATTATTTTCTGCAACGTATTTTTTTTTCTGGAAACATTTGCTCAAAAAGCTGCCACAGGAAGAAGACTCTGCAACCTCTCTCTACTGCATTTTCAGTGAGGGCTAGGGGAATAAATTTGCTCCAGATTCTTTCATGAGCTCTTTCCCTTTTCACAGAGTTAACTTTAAACTCTGGGCTGTTACACGTCCAGTCCTAGCTACAAACTAGCTTCTTTTCTGGTAAATCCTCAGCTCTTAATATAGTGCCTAAAACAGCGAGCACTCAATGTGTGTTGAATGAATGGATTAGTGAATGAATAAATAAAGGCAATTTTTTTTTTACTTTGTAGACCATTCATTCCTTACATAGATTAAGATGATTTCCCAGGAAAAATTGAGTATTTAAGAATTAATGACTAACTGGCATGTGCGCTAGGGTTTATGGTTGTACAGAGAAGATGTAACAGTTTGAAAATGGGGTTCTTCAGAGTCATTTATAACAAGCATTGAGAAGATAATTTTGGCTATGTTTATGTGGGCACCAAAACCATAGCATTTCTTTGAATTTTGGAATTACCATTATGCCATCTTTGGTGTTTTTTTTTTTAAATTAAATCTCACTTTCAAAATTCACGTCATGAACAATTTTGTAAAAACATTAATGCTCAGTATAAATGTGTCAGTGTTACATCATGCCCAACAAATCGTGAGAAAACTCTTATGTGTCCTTCCATCTCATTCTTCTACGTGGACACATATATAGCACATACATAATTATAGCATATATGCTATTTAGAAATTTCCTTTTTTTCACTTGATATTGTATCGTAAGTGTGTTTTTACAGAACTATGTAATTATATAATTATCATTTTATATCTGGATATTCTATTGATCCCAACCCTACGTGGCTGCCCACCCATTCACCTTCAGTAGAGTTGTGCAATTTCATCAGTTCCAAATTGTGTCTAAACACATGCATTTGGAAGATACACTCCTTACATTGTATCATCTTCTAGTTGGAGAAATGCTTGAAATTCATACAAATAAATAATTCTTTCCATTTAAGGGTGAAGATATAAAAACTGTGAGGGGGCAGTAGGAGGCAGAGTAGCCTGTTAGGAAGAATGGTGAGTGCCAAGTAGATGTGAATCGTATTATCTGGGACCATCACTTAATTCCTTTGTACCTCAGTTTCCTTGAGTTTGTCTCACCTAGATTGTATTTTTAGGGAAGTCATGTTTACATGCCTAAGATATCCTACCTGCTTCAAACTAGCCATTGGGATTTTTAAACCAATCTACATAACACAGAATCAAAATCAATCATGTAATGCACTTAGCCTGATAGTGAACATAATGTGTGTGTTCAACATATGCTACCTAGCGCTGTGATTATGATTATAATGATCTCTCCTTGGTATGGGACAGGTGTATTCTGAAACTGTCCTTTCGTTTGTTGTCAAGTAGAGTGAATTATCAGTAGGATTTCCTCACCCTTCTCTTGGAAATTTTTCCTGTGACAGTTGAGAATCATTGTCGTGTTCTCATCCAAATGAGAAAGGTCAGAGAAGATTAAGGTATTTTTTCCCCCCTGCCATTATAGCTGTCTATCAGAAGGAAGCGAACCATCAGAACTGGAGGAGGACCCAGGCCTGCTCATTTATCTTTGCCGCCTCCTTCCAGTGCAAGAGCACTACTGATACAACATTCTCAAGTGGTTCTTTTTAGGTGATTCAAGCAATATCAATTAGACTGGTATTTGTCATAACTCTTTTATTGGCTCTTGGTAATCCTAGAGTGAGTAACTGCCATTACTCTCCAACATTACAATGAATCAGTTCACAGAAGCAATTACAAAGAAGAGTGAATTACTCTTGAGAATGCTTCTCAAATAAATACCATAAAGTAACCAGGTCCTAAAGAATGTCACCACAGTATCAGTTACTCCATTTTTTTAACTCATTATTAGGCTTCTAGATACTCACAAAACTTCCTCAGGTGTAAAAGTGACTAGCTCTGGGGAACTCTGTTATATTGACTCCAATTGATATATTCTGGGGATGGCAACATGACTGTAGTTAACAACATTGTGTTGTATGTCAGAAAGTTGCTAAGAGAGTACATTTTAAAAGCTCTTACCACAAGGAAAAAATTGTAACAATGTGAGGTTTTGGGTGTTAACTAAACTTATTGAGGTAATTATTGTGGCTATATATATATGTATATATATATATATATATATATGTAATCTTGTTTGCCTTAAACTTGTACAATGTTATATGCTAATTATATCTCAGTAAAACTGGGGAAATGATTTTGAATTAAAATTGGTTTTTGTAAACAAGCAAAAACCGAAACAGACCCACAGATACAGAGAACAAACTGATGGCTGCCAGAGGGGAGGGAGATGGGTGGGTGGGCAAAATGGGTGAAGGGGAGTGAGAAGGACAGGCTTCTACTTATGGAATGAAAAAGTCACCTGGATGAAAGTTACAGCATAGGGAGGGGCGCCTGGGTGGCTCAAACAGTTAAGCATCTGACTCAGGTCATGATCTCAGGGTCATGAGACCAAGCCCTGCGTCGGGCTCCACGCTTAGTGTGGAGTCTGCTTGAGAGTCTCTCTCTCCCTCTCCCTTTGCCCCTCCCCCCACCTGCTTGCATGCTCTCCTAATAAATAAATAGATCTTTTTAAAAAAAGAAAGTAATAACATAGGGAATATAGTCAATGTTGTATGGTGCCAGATGGTAGCTATACTTGTGAGCATAGCACAATGTATAGAATTGTCAAATCACTGGGTTGGTCACCTGAAACTAGTGTAACATTGTGTGTCAACACTACTTCAATTTTAAAAAAAATTGGTTTTTGTATTGCAAAGCTACCTAGATTGACATGTTTCACCACTTACTAGCTGTGTCCCTGTGCAAATTACTCAATCTCTCTATGCCCGTTTTCCCATTTTCTATGGAGGTAATTATAGTAGCAACCTCACTGGCTCATTTGAGAATTAAATGAAATAATATAGGAAATCACTTAGAGTAGTACCTGATGTGTAATAAGTGCTCAAAACTGTCAGATATTATTGCTATCATTGTTAATTTTATTATTATAGGACATATTTTCCTTGCTCTATAAATCTGGCAAATATAAATCACTTATTTTTTAGATGTTAATAATAGTTACTATGGTCGAAAATAGCCTGAGCTCACTACAAATTAACTTTATGAACTAAGTCAGATCTCTGAAAATAACTGAAAAACATGAATGTGTAGATTGTAACACATACACGATTTGTATCAGGATTGAAGTAAGACTCAACTATGTTGTATATTCAAGTTGTCATGTCTTATTTAGTGCCTTTTGATACTCAAATTACATTTTTTACTGATTGTTTCATTTTATTTACTCAGCTCCCTTGGGAAAGTGATTGAGCTAATGTTATTATGTTAGTCTTATTGCTAAGGATCTAGGACTCAGAATGAAGTTACACAAGCAAAATATGGTGAAACAGGAGGTGGACCTTAGGTTTTCTCACATCAAAAGAACACAGTATATTTAAGCCCCTACCATGTATCAGCCATAATTCAAGGCACTAGAAGTACAGCAGTACATAAAATCAATGAAAATTCTTGCCCTCATGGAGTTGATTTGCTTTTAATGGGAAGAGAAGAATGATTTTTTAAACTTATTCTTTTAAAGATTTTATTTATTTGAGAGAGGGGGAAGGGCAGAGGAACAAGTAGACTCCATGCTGAGCACAGAGCCCTACGTGGGGCTCGATCTCATGACCATGACATCATGACCTGATTGGAAATCAAGAGTCAGATACTCAACCAACTCAGCCACCCAGGTGCCCTGAAAAGAATCATTTTTAAAAGTCTATATGTGAAAGATGTAGTTTATCAGAAAAATTAAGGTATAAACAAGGATAGACAGTACAAGGTGCTGGGTGTCCCTCTTTTAAATAGGGCAGACAAGGAAGTTTTACTGAAAAAAGTGAATGGATAGCAGTAAATACCCAGTGGAGGTCTGTAAGAGGTTCATCTGGATCAGCAGAAGAGCATTTCTTGCAGAGGGAACAGCAGAAGCAAAGCTCAAAAGATGAAACATACCTGGGATTTTTGAGCAAAAGCCAGGAGGCCATTGTGGTGTGAGCACAGTGAACAAGAAGAGATGTCTGAGAGCTGACATGGGAGCAGATCATGTAGGATTTTGCTAACCTTTTGGTGATTTTGGTTTTTATTAGAACAAGATGGAAGCTACTAGAAGGTTTTGAGAAGAGAAGAGACTTAATCTGATTTATCTTTTAATAGAATTATTCTGGCTGCATTTTGAGAATAGACAAAAGGAAGAGAGAATAAAATAAGAAGACTCCATTGCCAAAAACTTAAAACTACTTACAGTGGCTTGGACCAATATTTTAGAGGTGAAGATGGGGGAAAGTAGTCCTATTTTAGACACATTTGGGATATCTTTTGAAGTAAACACCAGTGAGATTTTTTTTTTAAAGATTTTAGTTATTTATTTTGAGAGAGAGAATGAGATAGAGTGAGCATGAGAGGGGGGAGGGTCAGAGGGAGAAGCAGACTCCCTGCTGAGCAGGGAGCCCGATGCGGGACTCGATCCCAGGACTCCAGGATCATGACCTGAGCCAAAGGCAGTCGCTTAACCAACTGAGCCACCCAGGCGCCCTACACCAGTGAGATTTTTTAACATACTTGATATGGGGTGTGGAGGAAAGAGTAGAGGCAAGGTGACTCTGAGTGTTTTGGAATGAAAAAACAAATGGTAGAATGAAGTTGCCCTTACCTGAGAAGAAATTTTAGGAGGAGCAAATTGGAGCTCAGTTTTAGATATACTAATTGTAAATTGCCTATTAGCACTGTAAGTGTGTCTATCCAGTAAACAGTTGACTTAAGTATGGTACTCATGCAGAAGTATGGGCTAAAATAGAAATTTGGATGTAAAGATATTTAGATTTTTAATTATTTATTTGACACAGAAAGAGAGAGTGAGAGAGAGCACAAACAGGGGGAGTAGGGGAGGGAGAAGCAGGCTCCCCACTGAGCAGGGAGCCCGATGTGGGACTCCATCCCAGGACCCTGGGATCATGACCTGAGCTGAAGGCAGACGCTTAACTGACTGAGCCACCCAGGCATCCCTGGATGTAAAGATATTTAAAATAATAAGCTTGGATTAGCTCTTAAAGGGAGGCGGTCTAATAGAAAATAGGGGATGTTCAAGATGTGAGCCATGGTGCACTGTATTAGTACAAGGCTGGAAAAATGAGAAGAAACCCTCAGAGTAGCCTAGGAAAGTATAACAGATTAGGGACGGAAAACTGGAGGGAATGATGCTTTGGAAGCCATGTAAATACAATATTTCAATTGAAAAGACATATCTGGTGGGTATAGTGTAAAGTCTTGACTGAGTATTATTACTAAATGCCTGATTTACACCAAGATAAAGTAAGAATCAATTGTCCATTATATTTGAGTGTCCATTATGTGCACAGGGCAGATAGTGATTAAGGGAAAACCAACCAAACAACTTTCACAGATGAAACATTCTTGCTACCTTTAAAGCTCAAAGGCAGAAGGATAGAATTACGAACCCTGCTTAGAGGTCTCATATTAATGACAAAAAACACTCTGTGGGAATATGAATAAGATAGAGATTAAATTTGATAGACAGCTTCAGGGGGAAAAGGTCATATTTGAGCTGGGTATTAATGAGTTTTTTGGGGTAAGAAATGGGAATGGACAAATAATAATGACATTGCAGGCAGATAAGATCGCATGAGCAATGCCACAGAAGCAGGAAAAGGCAGAGCGTGTTCAGGGATGAGTAATAAATTGATTTGCCTAAAATAAGAGTGTGCAAAGAAAGAAGGGAGTAAATGGTAGTAGATACACCTTTTTGCCTTTATGGAACATCTTGGTCAACAGTCCAGTAGAAAGAAAAATTTGATAAACTACATATTATGATTACTATCATTTCTAAAAAGCCTTTTATATTCTGGAAAACACCTGTCAACCTCCAAAATACAATAGCCAGTTACTTTACTAGCAAGATGAATTTATTCGAGAATAGCAGAGGAATTGTAATTCAGGACAGGCAAACTATGGTGAACTACAGACAAGTCTGAAGAGACAATGGGGTAATCAGCTTTAATTAGGCTTTAGGAGGAGATTGGGGAGGATTGTTTTGAACAAAAGTTCATTAGAGAGGAAAAAGTTTGAGCTTGTATTTGCCTCCCTGAACCTCCTTGGCTGCAGGCAATGGTGAGCATGTGGCTGCTGAGGCAGAAAGAGAACTTTCTTCTTTTTCTTAAAGGGGGAGATGAAATTCCCATGTGAAAAATGGGCTTCCTTATGGAAATAATTTTCATCTTCCTTCATTTTGCTGGTTACACAGGCTTCAGGGAGTGGCACCCTCACGAGAGCTCCCCCTTTAGGGCCTCTTGCCTCCATTGTAAATGAGGGTTCTTTGATTTATTCTCACAAACCTCAAACATGACATACTGTAAAATGAATATACACTTGGAAAACATAGAGAAATAGAAATTCTTCCCTGTGAGTTACTCTTTTCGGTAGCTTTTCACTCCCATACTTTTTGCTTGGGCTGTTTTCTAACTTCCTTAAGTGTAATGTTGTGTTTTAATTATATCTCTTTCCTAGAAATGGTTCTCTGTCCTGCAAGGCTGCAGGATCACCCAGCGAGAGTGGGACCAAATCAACTGGAACATCCGACACACTGAAGGTATTTGAGTACCACATTAACAGCTTTTAAAACATGAGAAAAAGTATCTTGTATGTGATTTAAAGTGTCTTGGAGTCAGCTGTGAATTAATGTGCCTAATTGCTGGATCCTTAGTATGGGTGAGCTCTCACTGGTACGGCGAGGTTTGTGTGTGCACCTGTGACAGAGCTTGATTTTCCCTCAAAGCACACACATTGCACTTGTACCTGAGACCACTTTGTCTCTTGTAACTGCTCTGCTTCCAGTAAAACTTGGAAAGCCTGCTTTCTGACAGCGACTGCACGTGTTCCCACCTACTCCCCTCTCTGACTCCTACTGTACCCTCTATTTACCCTCCTTTTATCCTTCTGTCATTCTGGTCCACCAGACACCATGCTGAGTTTTATTTGCCTCCCTGAACCGGAAGTCAGCCAATTGTACTGGGGTTCTCTCTTACCGTTCTGTTCTCTCTCAACCTTATCCCCTGTTATACTTCCTTAGCCAATTGCCGGAGTAATATTTACTTACGTTGTTATTGGAATATTTTATGGATCTTTCACCAGATCAAATGCCCCATGCAGGCAAGGATCCTGCCTGTTTGCTGACACATCGGTTAGTTACTCACCATTTCCATGCTGCCTGACCCTACTGGTCCCCAGTGGGATTTGACCACTTAAAGTGTTCCGACACTTTCATGGTTATTCAAAATATCTGTGCTTCTAGGACTCATATCTTTCCCAGACTTGCTCAGTTTCAGATAAAAAAGCCTCCTGCTTTCTAGGAAAGATAAGGCTATCCGATGTGAACATCACTAAATTTTTCTTCATTCGACCTTAAAATATCTCTGTTTCTATCTGTAGTGTATTTCTTGTTTCCCAAAATAACCTCTTACACTAGATTTTAATCCCAACACTTTCCATTTTTTTACCAACTTTATTAAATCAGCTATTCCTCCCCAATTTGCATCTCTCCATTTTCCTGGTTCCTTCCACACAGACAAAAACCAGACATATATATGTTGTCCCTATCATGGAAAAATTCAACCAACCAAACCAAAACAAATCTCTTTCATCTCACTGTTCTCAGTTTTTCTCCCAACTTAGCTCCTTTTAGCCATTCAAACTTCCTTACAGAACTGTCATTGTTCTTTGCCAAGTATGGTAAACTCCACAAGAGAAGGGGTTCTTTTTATTCTGTTGTGCAGTATATTTCCAGTATCTGGCATAATATCTAAGATGGTAAGGGCTCAGTGATTAAATGAGTTATTTTTAGCTACCCTTTCACTTCCCACTCTCTACCTGAGTGTTAAAATTTTGCTTCAAGCACTGCTTAAATTACTCTCACCATAATAGTTCCCTTTTCTGTCATTCAATCCATGGTCATATTGCAAATACTTCTCTTACATACTATATCATAATCTGTCTTAATTCTTATTAACTGTATATGCCTCATCATTTCCTCAGCATCTCAGGAGGTCAGTACAATAATTTGGTTATTTCTTTAGCTCTCACATCTCTTAACAAAGGGCTTGCCAGTTAATAATTATTACTGAGTTGAATTAATACTTTAAGCCTTAAAGGATCCTTTAACATTGTGCTGACCACATTAGTATTATCTTTGATAAAATATCTTGTCCCAGAAATAAAACTATGAACATGAAATAAGATAGCCTTTTAAAAACCATTTCAAATCATTAAAATAATTTTTAAAAAATGCTATGCTGAATGAATCATGATATAGGTGCTTTGTATTTATGATCCCTGCATTTAAATAATTAGAATTATCTATCCATATATACACATATGCATGCATAAAAATGTGGTTGTGACCACTTGCTAAAAGAAAAACCATTGATTACATCATTTCCAAGAGAATAAAACCATAAAATCCTTTTCTGGGTCCTTTAAATGTACCCAATAAGTGCCCACTAGATAGAAAATCCTCAAGAAACTGTGTTAGACACCTGAACAGACTTAGGAATTACTCCACACTCACTTTCTCTCTGTTTTCCTGTTTGTCTTTCCAAAATAGGTTCTCATGTTTTTCCCTGTTTGCTTCTCCTCTTCTTCTAACTCATGTGGATCAGCAGCCTGAGTTGAGTATATTTTCCCCGGGTCCAATCTTCTAAGACTCCTTTTTGAAACACTATTTCCATTATTACCTACAGGCTGCACGCACTGAAACCCATGGATTAAATTTTCTCCACCACGCACCTTCCTCAGGCCTTAGGAGACCTTAGGAGTCTCTGGAAAGGAATCAGGCAAAACCAAAGTGATTGTTTGGTGGCTTGTGGGCTAAATAATTTATTGTTTAATTAACTTTTCTATTTTCTCATTAGCTGTAATTTTATGTAAAGAGAAATCATTTATTTAAGAAAAGCATGGTGGATTTAATTTGTTTTTCCCCCAGCAGAAAGTGGCCCATGTGCAGACTTAAAATTTGAATTCTTTGCTTGTGTCATGCTCACTCATAGGATCACTGTTTATCATAGGGGAGTCTGCAAAACCTAAATAATTCCCAAAGCAAAAACATTTTAAAAATCTAGAATCATTAACAATTAAGGGGGACCCATAAAGACTTAATGTGGGAGGTCTCTCAGTTTGTAATTCAGTGACCTGGATGACTATGGTCTATGCCTCTTCTGTAACTACTTGGCGCATGCATTAGGCTAATCCCTGCATCCCTGAATGTACGGGATATATCACAGACACTAACCTATAAGAACCCCAGTTTACTCTCTGGGCTCCATTTAGTTGTTTAGTTGGATATCCTTTGTTTACTCGTTTTATGCTGCCCTCTGCTCTGGAGACTGACCTGCAGATGCTAGATCAGAGGGCTCTAGTCCCTTTTTTGGCCAAAGGAGAGCACCACCTAGAGATAATAAAAAGGAAAAGTGAGATCAAGGTACTCTGTAGGATCCCTTTCTGCACGTTTATCTAAGACTGGCCAGATCCTTCAGCCACAGATCTGTTTCCATCAAAGCTACCTTCCATGGGTGAAACCTATGGACACTACTTACATGAACAGCTCCCCCACCTACTTCCTTCTGACCTAGAGGTATTAATAACTCCTTTTGTCTTACTACCTCAGAGCCCTGCATCTCTACGTTCTGGGTACCTCTACATCCTGGGTACCTCTCTGTAAATAACCCCCTTTAAACTTAACTCTCCTTGAATTACCTTCATCTGAACATGCCAGATATTTCCTATCAGGACTGTGTTATAATGTCTCTCTTTGAGATTCTTTAATTACTGTCATATTGACTATAAGTCTGCAAAATTGATCACTAATAGTAGCAAGCAACAAATTAAATGTAAATATTTAGATAATAGTCATGAACTACATGTTAATACAGAAAGAAGTCTTGGGAAAATACGAGAAAATACTGCCTTAGCCATGTTTGTCATTTCCTTCCATACATGGAGATTGGCCCCTAAAACACATTCTGGAATTGAATTATTAGAAGGTGGTACCATTTCTTCTGTACTTTCCTTTTTCCCAGTGGATGGATAGCATTGAATTTCTGCTGAACCTACCAGGGTTATAAATCGAACTTTCACCCATTTAATTTTTCCTTATAAAAGTGTTAGGAGGTAATTGACTGATATGGCCAGTAGTGGAACTCTTTTAAAAGACCTTGATAGGGCACCTGGGTGGCTCAGTTGGTTAAGCGACTGCCTTCGGCTCAGGTCATGATCCTGGAGTCCCAGGATCGAGTCCCGCATCGGGCTCCCTGCTCGGCGGGGGGTCTGCTTCTCCCTCTGACCCTCCCCCATCTCACGCTCTCTGTCTCTCATTCTCTCTCTCTCAAATAAATAAAATAAAATCTTTAAAAAAAAAAAGACCTTGATAAAGCCATTAGTTTTGTGGTGTGTGCCCTATTTACCAAAAAAACAAAAACAAAACAAAACAAAACCACAAAGGAAGTCTTGGCTATCTTGGTATTCGCATTTAAAAAGTCAGAGATTTTTTTTTTTTAATGTTTTGCTATTTATTTATTTATTTTGTATTTTTAAAGAGGAGATGTCTCAAAGCAACAGAATTGGATCTTTTCCAGCTGAGAAGAATTCAAATGAGAAATATGCCTTTTTGTTCAAATACACAAATTACCCTCTGAACATTTTTTAATGTCTGTATTAAAGGAAAGAGGCAGTTCTTAATATTAAACTTAGTCCTATATCTAATCACCGACCAAAATATTTCCACAGCATTTGAGTGTTTGAAATTTGCTTTCTGCTTTAAAATTATAAAAGATTATAGACCTGTTGTGGAGAGTTTGAGAAATTGAGAAAAAAAAGTTTATAACTCTAACCTAGAACTATTATAATTTTTGTACATCATTTTAATATAGTTTTAATCTTAAGGTATAAACAGTATTCACATCTATAGGCCAAGAATTTTTCTGAATTACTATATAGTTTTTTTTTTTTTAATTTTATTTATTTATTTGAGAGAGAGGATTAGAGGAGAGAGAGAGCACATGAGAGGGGGGAGGGTCAGAGGGAGAAGCAGACTCCCTGCTGAGCAGGGAGCCTGATGCGGGACTCGAACCCGGGACTCCAGGATCATGACCTGAGCTGAAGGCAGTTGCTCAACCAACTGAGCCATCCAGGCGCCCACTATATAGTTTTATAATAATTAATTTTAGATATCTTTAAGAAAACTATTTGTCACAGAGTAAGTGTTGAATAGGAGCTTTTATTTAATGAAACAGATACTTGGTGCAGTTTTTTTAAAAAAATAGATGCTTCCGTTATAGTGGCATTCACTGATAAACACCTACTTCCATATTGTGAATTAGCAAATTCCACAAGTTTTAAGATGCACATATTGCTTTCAAAATTTTCCAGTGTGTGTGTATGTGGTCCTATTGGACCACATAAATTTTATCCCTCTCTGTATTAACCTTGGTACTCTATCTGCCTGAAGATTTTGCTGCCTATTAGAAGTTGGACTAATGCCTGTGGGTATTGCCTTTCACCTATTCAAAAATGATCTCCTTTAAATGAAGGAATTGCTCCGCTGTGCGTATGTGTGTGGAGAGAGAGAGAGAGAGAGAGAGGGAGGGAGAAAGGGAGCAGACTAGGGATTCAGGAAGATTTGCAGTCCTAGTACAAAGATAGACTGCAGTCAGAATTCCTTCCTGCTCTGGGAAAATCAGCCTTTGTTCTATTAAGGCTTTGACTGGTTTGAGGCACCTGGGTAGCTCAATTGGTTAAGAGTCAAACTCTTAATTTTGGCTCAGGTCATGATCTTAGGGTCCTGAGATCAGGTCTGCATCGGGCTCCTCACTTAGCATGGAGTCAGCTTGGGATTCTCTCTCTCCCTCTCCCTCTGCTCCTCCCCCTCCTCGCTCATGTTCCCGCGCTCCCTCCCCTCCCCCAAAAATATATAAATAATTAAAATCTTTTAAAAAAAGGCTTTGACTGGTTGGGTGTGGCCTGCCCACATTGTGGAGGACAACAGGCTCTATTCAGTGTACACAGATTTAAATGCCAATCTCATCCAAAAGTCACCTTCACAGACACATCAATAATATTTGATCAAATATCTAGGTATCATGGTCCCATCTAGTTGACACATAAAATTAACTATCTCAGAGTCATCTGAGTATTTGTTGACGAGAGTGAGGTAACACAACTTTGTAGCTTTTCTTTCTCCTGTGCACCATCCTCACACCTCTTTCTCTGATCTGCTTCTCTTGCCATCCTCTTTCACTTCTACTTATGCTTGGAATTTCCTTGGGCCCACCCAAATTCACTTTCCCACCCTCCAGGCACCATGAAGTTTCATGACACTCAAGACATTAAATGACTTCCTTTGACCAGTGAAATGTGACAGATGTCACTTCTGGCTGCAACTTTAATAAGCTAAGACAAAATCTGGCAAACTCTTTGTTCCTTAGCCTTGGTAACTATAAATGGTTTAGGGAGTATAAACTACCTAGAGGGTCCTCTGTCAACTTGCAATTGTTGCCCAGTATGCACAACAGGGAACCCTACCTGTTTTAAGTTACTGATGTCACTGGGTTGCTTCATAGTATAATCTAGCTTATTTTGCCAGAAAAAAAAAAAAGTATAACAAGAGGAAAGTAAGGAAGAGATGTTATAGGAAATATGTAGAGCATAGAGTTTAGGTCAGAACAAATTGATATTGAATCCTGAGACTATTTCTTCCTAGTTGTGTTACTGTGTTAAAAATGGTTCCATCTCAGGGTGCCTGGGTGGCTCAGTTGGTGAGGCGGCTGCCTTAGGCTCAGGTCATGGTCCCAGGGTCCTAGGATCGAGCCCCGCATCAGGCTCCTTCCTCAGCGGGGAGCCTGCTTCTCCCTCTCACTTTACCTGCTGCTCTGTCTACTTGCATTCTCTCTCTATCTTTGTCAAATAAATAAATAAAATCATAAAAAAACCCAAAAAGATTCCATCTCTCTGATCGTCGGTTTTTAAATCTAAAAACTGAAGATACTTATGCATTTATTGAACTTCTACTATATGCCAGGCATTATTCTAGGCCCTGGGAGAATAAAGATGGATAAAATGGATGCTGAATATTTACAGGTCTATTGGTAATAGAATATAACAGTAAATTCTTACTCCCCATTCTAAAACACTGTAGATAGTTGATAAATGTTTCTGATTTCCTTTGAACACTTACTTTAATGTAGAAGGATCCTAACCTTTACTGTTAACGGTGCTGATGTCACCTGCTAACAGGTGGTTAAAAAAAGAAAGTCAAAGTCTAACTTGTTTTTCCTTTAATCAACATAAATGCCAAGAACCAGTCAGACTAGAGTTTTGCTAAATTGCATGTTTGCTTTGGCATTCAGTACAAATGCCAAATTCATCACAAGTCTCCAGGGGAAGAGATTACTTTCCAGCAGGCAGTCATGCTTTACTGGGGAGAATACCTCCTTTGCTTCTTCCCCATGACCTCTATATTGTACATTATGTTCTCTCCTCTTCCTTTGTCCTCAGTAAACACGACCCAGATGAGAACATAAATGGGCAACTAATAAAGGGACAAACAAAAAGAGACAAGACATGTATGAAAAATATTAATGCTTATTAATGATAAAGAAAAATGAAAATAATAGAAAAGAACAGCATCGCCATCTGCTATACACTGAATGTTGGTGTCCCCCCTCCCCAAAATTCGTATGTTGAAACCAAATCTTCAGTGTGATGGTATTTGGAAGTGGGGCTTTTGGGAGGTGCTTAAGTCATGAGTGTGAAACCCTCATAGTGGGATTGGTGTCCTTAAAAGAGCCCCCAATAAGATTCCTGGCACTTCAAGCAATGTAAGGACCCAGCAAAAAGACATATGTCTACGGACCAGGAGGGGGCTGTTCACCAAACACCAAACCTGCTGGCTCCTTGATCTTGGACTTGCCAGCCTCCAGAACTGTGAGAAATACATGTTTATTGTTCAAGCCACCCCATCTATGGCCTTTTGTTATAGAAGCCCAAATGGACTAAGATAGTATTCATCAAATTAGTTAATATTTAAACACTGAATCATTCCCCTACATTGTTGATAAAAACTTTCTAGATTTAGCAAGGATGTAAAATACTCAAATTATGTGTGTTACTCCAATATTTTATTTGGGGTAATTGATTCAACTAAAATAGTGAAGGCTAACACCCAACATTATGAGCATGTTTATTCTAGCTCAGTTTCTAATAATATAAATTTGGATACAATATGCTTTTAACACTAGAATATTGGTGAAATAAGTCAAGATCGATATCTACAAAGAAATACCATAGAAACTTTTTAAAAATCTTGCACACATACCTATTAAAAAGAAAACGTATACAATAAATTGTTGAATAAAAAAATCATTGTAAATACGTTTTCTTTTTAATAGGAATGTAAATACAGAAAATACCCGAGTAAACACGCATCAGTGATAATGGACCTCATGTTTAGCGAGGGAGTATCCTGAGTGTTAAGGATCTTAAGAGCTTTTTTTTTTTTAAGAATACTCTGATATCTCTTAAATGAATATGCATTGCCATTGTACTAAATAAAATCAATAAATAAAGAAAGCCACAGCAGGCATTGACAACTAAAGAGAGCTAAGAAAATGTGTATTTGTTGATAGCTGATCGAATTTGCATCACCAGTAAAAAACACAGAGGATTTTTTTTTAGTTGCCAAGAAAGGCATCTCAAGTACACAAAGAAATGCTAGGTTCTTCCAAGAGTATCAAGAATACAAAATATATATGTCAATTCTGTACATGGTAAGTTAGAAATAAAAGGGATTCCAGCCCTTCTCTCCTTGGAATTATTCGTTAGCTGGGTGCTTTTTCCTAACCTGTTATTAAAGGCTCTTAGGACAGGCGAAAATGGATTAATAGCAAAGGGCATATTGATTAAAATGTAATTTCAATTATAACTAAGTGATGATTTTGCCTGCAAGTGGGAAGTACTCAGAGGCATCCTTTTGACATTTATATATAGTTCACTCTGGTCTTCCACACAGAACTTGATTTCCCCTGAACTACTGGGAGGAGAGGTATGTGTGTTAGACCACTCTTTTTTTTTTTTTTTTTTAAGAGAAATATGTTCTCTCAGAGAGAGGGAAATCTTTTCATTTATTTTTAATACTTCTTTCTAAGGAATCAATGTAAACACTTTTTTTCTTTGTTAAGTAGACGTAAAGCATACATGACTTTAAACATTTGAAAGTTTGAAAGAGAAATGCACTAAAAAAATTTTGTAAACCCTGTAACTCGAGCAGTGAAATTAATGACTTCCCTTTTCTATTTAACTATCTAAGTTTTATGGGTTTTTTGTAGCAATTTTTGTGGTTTAAAATAGGAAGGACTTCTTTTCCAAAATTGATGGCATGTGAGTGATGAGGTATAATCTATCAGAATTCACTGCTACATCTGACCTCACAGAGAGACAGACAGACAGACAGACACACACACACACACACACATCCTGTTGATTCTGTTTCTCTGAAGAACTCCTACTGATAGAGACTCTTGTTCCCATGCAGAAGCACATTTACTCCTTCCATAAGAGAAAACTCAGAGGAGACAACCAGTTGCTGTGTCCAGCTCAGAGTCTCAGACCCTAAAAGAGACCCTAGGGTTTCTTAATTGGGTCTGGCCGTGGAACTTCTTGGCCTGGAGATCTATGAATCTAAGGGAAAATTCTGTGTTCCTCTTACAGCTGAAAGGTAATGATCAAATGCTGATGGGAATAAACACTTCCTGAGGCTTAGATATTTTTTCTGATTAGGTATACTTCCACTCTGTTGGAGGGGTTGGCTCCTCTGGTTATGGATTCCCAGTCCATATTCTTTTGGTTTATCCTTTTGGCGAGGGGAGGGGAGTCTTCTTTTTTTCTTTTTTATCATTCTCCTTGGTCACATCTGAAATGCACCTGTGAGAATATGCTCTCCTAGGAGGGATGAGCAGCTTTTTTAACTCACCTTCTGCCCAGGGGTCTTTTTAAAATTTTAAGCATTCGGAGTCTTTTTCTCAAAAACTTAGTTGGCTCCTTACCTGTTTGACTGGTAGATTCCATGTGCTGCTAGCTACTCTAGTGGTACTTTTTATTTTGTGTTTCTTAGCTTTTGCTGTATTTCTTTAGTTTCTGACTCCAATTACTTCTTTCTCTTTCTAGGCTGAGTTATGGGCACCTAGGGAGGTCCTTTTAGGTTTCATCAGGAGAACCACTCCCTCTGCCTCTCTTTCCACAGCAAATGTGTCTAATCAAAATGAATTACAGGACAGCTGGATCCTTACTCTGAGACACCTTAATCCATTCTTCAGGGCTTTTAACAATGGGTGTTAAAACCCTTAGTATACTTTTGATGACTACATCTTGAGTTTTAGTGGACTTTGCCCCTGAAGGTATTGCTTTATATTTTATGCTGTAAGTCCCTGAATCCATGGACTGTCTTTATTCTCTTTAACTACTAATTATATGCTGGTTAATTATTTTCTGAGCTCCTCTCTCTCTCTTTTTTTTTTTTTCCTTTTTCCTGGTACTTTGCCAAATACAGACAACACAAAAGATTAACATTCTATATACTTATTTTGCCCTAAAGATACAAGTTTATTATTTCTCTGGAATGATTCCCAACTTAGAAGAAGTAACATCTTCATCAAATGCTTTGCCATTACGTAAGATAGGTTATCATTTTCTCACTTAAATAATTTGTTCATTATTTGCGTCTGTTAAGCCATGGTCACACATTTTAGATCTTGATATGGCAGCATTCTACTTCTAGGTATCAAGCTCTTTATGAATCTGACTAGGATAGTTTGGTAAAAACAACTTTCACCTGTCTGTGGCTAGAATAACAAAGGATTATTGTTGTTGTTGTTGTTTTTTTAACTTACACTGTATGTGCATGGTAGATCTGCACTATTTCCTGTCTTTCTTATTCATGACTGCAGGCTGAGGGAAGTTTCATTTCTATGCTTTCATGGTTGCTGAGGAAAGATAAACAGGAACATGAAAATTACACACAGACTCTCAACCCTTCCACCCAAAAGTGACATGCGTTCCTTCTCCTCATGTGTTATTGAACAAAGCCATGAATGTGGCCACATTTAACTCAAAGGGATAGGAAAGTGCAATCCTGGCATATGTCTGGAGGGAAAACTAGAAATATTGAGTGAATAATACTAATGGTTGCCACATTCTCGTACTCACCACTCCTTTATTTTTGAGAATGCCAGACTCAGATCTCCAAGAGGGCAATGTCATTTTTCTTGGAAAATTAATGAACTTGAGCGATTGAATTGATGAAATTGAATTTTTTTTTATTGTTTTATTTTATTTTATTTATTTGACAGAGACAGAGATAGCGAGAGCAGGAGCACAAGCAGCAGGAGTGGGAGAGGGAGAGCAGGCTTCCCGCAGGGCAGGGAGCCCGATGTGGGACTCGATCCCAGGACCCTGAGATCATGACCTGAGCCGAAGGCAGCTGCTTAACCGACTGAGCCACCCAGGCATCCCGAAATTGAATTATTTTAAGAATTAATGAACTGCCAGGAACTATCCTATGGCAGTAACAGTGAAGATTCACCAAATTCAGGACTTTCACTTTCCATTAGCAATATTCTTCTTCCTCTGCTGCAAACATATTCACATGAGTTGTAAACACTGATCACACAACTCCACAAAACTAGTAGCTGTGGTTGAAGAAATGGCTTATTCAGTGTTAAGACAGATGAGGAAAGTCAATCATTTTCTGGGAGCCAAATATATTCTTATCATACAGTACAATAAGTTTTCATGGAAATGATATTCATTATCTCTATTTCAAAAATCTGAAAGCTTTTATGATGTGATGGTGGGTGTGAGGAGAAAAGGAAGGGGAGGGAAGAAAGGAACGAAAAGGAACGAAAGGAGATGGAGAGAGACAAAAGAGGCTTTTATTGTTCTTAATTTTGAATCACATATATCTACCTTTTTTCTCCCAAATTAAGAATAAAATTACTTTGCCATATACAGAACTAGTCTGCAAAGTATCTGATAACCAAGACTATTCCCAAACTTTGAATTTGCTGTACTTAACGAAATGTTATGCCATTTGTCTTTAGCAAGCATGAAGGAGTGAGTTTATTGTAGGTTTGTGTGGAATAGCACAAAATAGAGGACTCAGAAATGCAATTCTGGCTTGTAAAGAATCTATAATTTATTGAACTATATCCCCCTCAGAGCGCTGGTACTAATTTACAGGGATCCAGACTGTGTTAGTTTTTCATTGAGATGTAGTAAATTAACACAAATTTAGTGGCTTAAAATAACCAAGTTGATATCTTAAAATTCAGTGTGATTGAAATCTGACACAGGTCTCACTGACCTAAAATCAGGGTGTTAGGAAGTGCATGTCATCCTGGAGGGTCCATTTCTTTGCTAATTAAAATTCAGTTGCTTGAAATTGTAAAACTGAGGTCCTTTTTCTTTGCTGCCTGTCAGCTGAGGGTCACTCTCAGCTTCTAGAGGCCATGAATTCCTTAGCTCATGGCTGTCTCTATCTTCAAAGCCAACCATAGCAGAGGTTAGTCCTTCTCACAATTTGAATCTCTCCAACCTATTCTCTCTATTCTACTTTCAAGGACTTATTTTATTAGTTTGGGCCTACCTGGATATTCCAGGATAATCTCTTCAGCTCAAAATCCTTAACTTTAATTATATCTGCAAAACACCGTTTGTCATGTAAAATAATATATTCACAGTTCTGGAAATTAGGGCATGGACATTTTGGGGAGGGGACACATTATTCTGCCTACCACAAAAGTCTAAATGTGATAGCCATGTGATATCTGAGATAAATAAGTGAATGGAATCATCATTTTCCTATTAGAAGAAAACATGAGACCAGCCACTCAGATTTGGAAAATCGTAAATATGGTTTACCTTACCAGCCTGGGGAAAATAATTCCATGCCATGGAATTATAGAAAATTTATTATGCTTAGTCCAGAACTATTTTCTAGCTGAGACCCCATAAACTACTGCCTAAAGGAATGTGCAACCAAGATGCTATCTCATTAGGAACGTGAAAGTGCTTTGTGGGACCATAAATAATTATAGAAATAGAATGGGTTCATTTAATATCTTCACTGTGTTATGATTCTGAACGTGTGGCCATATCTGCTGACTATGTCCTACAAATATGACTACAAATATGGATGTGTGATTAAATTGACTGAGGTAGAGTTAATTAACTTAGAGAAGAGAAAAATTAAGGAGTATTTGAAAGGTGTCTTTATTTTGATAAGGGGCTAATATAGGAATGATAATTAGAAATGTGTTATGCATTCTTGGGCGTTGAAGTGGTCCCAGTGAGTTCTTCCTTCCAGGATACTGATTTCTGCTCAACATAAGGAAAGATTTCCTAATAATCTGAGCAGTCTAAAAATGGATGGAACTGCATCATAAGATTGTAACCTACCTGTCATTAGAGGTCAATTAAGCAGTGGCAGATGAGCCCTTAGCAGGGATATTATGGATAGATTTCAAGCACTGAAGAGATGGATTATATGCAATTTTTAGTAATATGGCCCTGTTTTCCTGATCAGTTATCCAATTCTTAGTCTGACAATATTTTTTCCTAGCTTTTTATATTTTGTGACAATGTAAATATTAAATCCCAAATTGTCTGAAATGAATTAATGCCCATAATTGTAGAGGATAACACTTACATTCAGCGTGTAGATGCTTATACAATAAAACTAATTATTATGATGATAAGCATTTATTAATTGATTACTGCACACTATTCATTGGTTAACATTTATTTCATGTGAAGCGTTATCCCAGCATTGTGCTTGACAGACCCAGACCTCACAGAGTTTACATATTTGTTGGAGAGACAAACAATAAACTACTGAACAAAAGAACAAAATCAATAATCACTGATTATGTTATAAAGAAGATAAGCAGGATGATAGGTTAAAAAGAATAGCAAGTAGACCAATTTAAATAAGGTAATCAGGGAAGAACTTTCAGGGTGGGCTGACATTTAAACTAAACTTGCAGCATAAGAAATGGCCAAGTCCTTTATATAACCTTATGAGTTATTAATCCTTGCAGTAACTCTATGGGTTAGGAACTGTTGTTGCCTTAATTTCAGAGAGAAAGAAACTGAGGCTTAACAAAGATTTACCTGCTCAAGTTTAAAGGCTAGAGACTGGGACCTGAATCTGTAAGATCCCAGTGGCTTATAAAGCTGGAACCTGTGACATTTGGTTGTTTGGCTCTTTCTGACTCTGCATTTCTGAGACTGAAACTGACTACAGCAACTTGGAGAGAGTGAACACATGGGGCCAGGCCTGTGAATTAATGGCTAACTTCAAGAATCCTAAACTTTAATGAAGTTAGAATACTAGGATTCAGAAACATACCCAAAAGCAGCTGGAGCTAGTTATCATCTTTATTATGGACATGGATTGTGGGAGACACGTAGATAGGGTAAAAGATAATTTCCCACTTTTCTTTGATACCACTTTGATATTATGGAGTAGTATAAATACACTGGTCTAATAAAAGTAATATAGGTAATGAGGAGGGATAGTCTTGCTGAAGACAAGTTGTTCCTTCTGTTGGGTTTAAACTCACTGTTCAGGGTGGAATTACGCAGGGTTACGAGTCCAGATGAGGAAGAGTGCTGCTCAGCAGTCCCAGTTACCTCTGCCACTGTAGACCATTTGGGGAAGCCAATTCATTTATCTGAAGCTCAGTTTCCCTATCATGCTCAAAGATCTTCTGACAGTGTTAGTGGCCAATCTGTTAAAGCCAATCTCTTTTTCACATTTAAAAAGTCAGTGGAAACAGTAAATGTGAGTTTCGGAGTCAAGATTCACGCAGAAATGGATCTGTAGGGAGGAATGCCATCTTTGGATGAGGATGCTTAAAGGAAGCATAATGTACCTCATAGATGCTCAGCAAGTAAGGGGACCAGAAAAACTGATAGAGACAGTTCTGGACAATATAATTGGTATAAATTTCCCCACAAAGTAGAATATAGGCCACATTGTTAACTTCACAAATGAGATTTTATTTCTTCTTTTGAATGTTTGCTGAGATTTCTTTAAGTATGTCTCTGCTTTAATGCTAGCATTATATACAGATCTTCTTTGGCTTATGATGGGGTTATGTCCCAATAAACCCTTATTTTCCTAAGTTGAAAATATGAATTGAAAATGAATTTAATAAACCTAACCTACTGAACATCGTAGATTAGCCTAGCCTACCTTAAACATGCTTAGAACACTCACATTAGCCTACAGTTGGGCAAAATCATCGAACACAAAGCCTATTTTATGAGAAATTGTTGCATATCTCATGTAACTTATGGAATCCTATACGGAAAATGAGAAACAGAATGGCCCTGTGGGGACAGAATGGTTGTCAGCGTAACTGCAGTTGATCCTCTTGATTGCCTCCTGACTGGGAGTTGTGATGGCTGCCGCTGTTCAGCATCATGAGACAGGATCATATTATGTATCTCCATTCTGGAAAAAGATACAAATTCAAAATTCAAAGTATGGTTCTTACTGAATGTGGATCACTTGTTTACCATCGTAAAGTCGAAAAATCATTAAGTCAAACTAAGTCAGGGACCGTTTGTATTGTTTGCCAGACATCCTACACTCTTTTTAAATGCAGAATACACACACACACACAAAACAGTATTACTTTAAGTTGAGTAATGCTATGTGTATACCATTAACACACACATTCTCATAAGAAAAACTGACAAAATCTTACTTTGCTTTATGGAACTAAAGAGCTTTGTCTCAGATCTTACTTGTCCTTATGCATAAGTTCATCGGGAATTCCTACTGAAGGATAAAACTTTTCAAAGGGCTCCTGATCTACCAATCATACAAGATTAATGTGATCTTCATGTATTCAACATACTGATACTGAGTTATTTCTATGAGCCAGGCATTGTCCTAGGCATGTGGAATCCAAAGCAGGCATTAACACATTGTAGCTATGCTCAATAAACAGAGTTTTGATATGCAAAGTATGTCAAACCCACGCTGTTTTCATTATTGCAATGGTACTGAATAATGTAAATACTGAATATCTATTTTGTGTGTAACCCTATGGTGAGGGCTTTGCACTTGTTACCGGAGCCTACTATATTTCACAATGCCAAGGGGCACTACTTTTATGTTATATAAATGGTGACTCAATTTGGAATGTGGAAGTTCTCAATTATCTTGCTTAATTATCACAAAAATCAAATGGGCAGTTTTTGTTATCCCTTTTCCTAAGATGAAAACAGCCTCAAAAATGTGAGAATTACTTAACTGTTAAATGGCAGAGCTGGGTTGAGATTTGGATCTGACTAATGCTAAAGCCTGAATAATTTTATTACTCTGTGAAGTCTGTTGTTATAACGCTATCATATGCAGAATTAATAATCTAAGTACCCCAAGATTCTTTTATAAGCATAAATCGTACATCAGAGGTCATTTATACATTTATCTTAGGAGAAAAATAACGTCTTACATCTGCTCTCAGCTCTAGGTAAATGCAATAGCTGGAGGTCCTGCCATGTTTTTAAAAGAGGAACATTCACACACTGAGAGGCAATGTAGAATGTTTTCTTAACCTTCTCCTTAGAGAGAGCTACCTGGGAAATCTCTTAAGAGTACTCTATCTTAGTCACAAATACACATTTATGTCTTTTCCTAGCCACATTGTGGAGATAAGAAAAAATAACCTGATGGCAGGTTTAGGGCTGTCAACCCAAAATTTTAGATTTTAACAACTGAAAATTGTGTTTGATAAAGAGAGATATATATCAAGGTTGATGTTTGTTTTTTGTTTTTGTTTTTTTTGTCTGAACCATTACACTCATCAATTCTTATTGTAGTCGTTTTGTTTCTAGCATAACAAAAGAGTATTTTTATGTGGCCTCAGTAAAGTTTATGTAAATATATATTTAATGATAACACACAACAGCAGCGTGGGTCGGTAGAGGTTAAAAGAAGATAAGACACATGAAAAATTTAAAGAAGTGGATTTCAATGTCATGAATCACAATTTATGTTCTAGAATGGGCAGTGGAGTACACGGTGCTAGTTGTGCTTTCCCAACATTCGCAGACTTGCCTACCCACACAGTTTACACCTTTGAATATACCCAAGACAGTTCATTAATCCTAAGTTTATTTTTAATGTTTAATATTTAATAGAAGCTGTGATATCTCAAAAAATAAGAAAAGTTGGTGCTCATGATGATTCTGCAAGGAAAAATCATCTTTATTTAAATACAGATTAAACTAATGAATATGTCTACTAGAATGTTAACATAGGTATTTAGCAGAGCAAAAGAACATCAGCTAAAGGAGTCCAAAAGCTTTGTTCCTCCTTTGACATAGTTGTGTGATTTTGTTTTCATGACCATGGTTTTGCATGTCTGCTACTTCCTTTCTTCACTTTTAAATTCCAATGAAACTGCAAATATTCTAGTTTGTGTGAACAAACTAGACAAATATTATTATTATTATTATTTTAAGATTTTATTTATTTATTTGACAGAGAGAGAGATAGCGAGAGCAGGAACACAAGCAGAGGGAGTGGGAGAGGGAGAAGCAGACTTCCCAGCGAGCAGGAAGCCCGATATGGGGCTCGATCCCAGGACCCTGGGATCATGACCTGAGCCGAAGGCAGACGCTTAATGACTGAGCCACCCAGGCGCCCCTAGACAAATATTATTGGAAGAAACTCATTACCACTTTTGGAAACAAAGTATGTACCATGGGCGGGCGGGGGAGTGGGGATCAGTAGCTCTGTGATTCAATTGGTATACATTTTCTTTTTTTTTTTTTTTTT
>NC_138379.1:17455392-17477448 GCF_054177405.1 Leptonychotes weddellii
GGTATACATTTTCACTATGAAATAAACCATATGATATAGTTCAAAAATATATTAGAAAATATTATAGCTTTCCTCTAAAAGAAGGCTTAATTGAATTTTGTCCACTGCAATTATCTACATTCATTTAAAATTGACTTTTATATACAGATTTCATATTGCTCTTTATAACTACACTTTATTAATGCATGAATATGAATATCAACAAATTTTCCACCTTCAAATTAAGGTTGATTGAATGTTTCAAATAGTCTTTGTGTTACCAGAGGGTGTGGGTGTGTGTGTGCGTGTGTGTAATTTTTCCCCCCTTAATTTCAATTAACGTGTCTTATGAAGGTTTAGACTTACGCTTCCTTCAAAGGATTGCTTTACTTTTTGGACCTCAACTTCAAATGAGTTGTAGGAAGGCTACGTTTTCCTTGAATTGCTTCACAGTTAGTTGCGTGTCTATAATCAGATTATACACTTCTTAAATAATAGCCATAGTCTTTTCCATCTATATATTCTTCTGTTGAAGTTCTTCCTGATTCCAAGACTCTCCCCTTTCTCTTGGGTAATGTGTTGAATAAATTATATATTTTCTGGATCAAATCATGTTTTTTTTTTTAAAGATTTTATTTATTTATTTGAGAGAGAGAATGAGATAGAGAGCATGAGAGGGGGGAGGGACAGAGAGAGAGGCAGACTCCCTGCTGAGCAGGGAGCCTGACGTGGGACTCCATCCCGGGACTCCAGGATCATGACCTGAGCCGAAGGCAGTCGCTTAACCAACTGAGCCACCCAGGCGCCCTCAAATCATGTTTTTCTTTAATCTCCTATAGTAACCATGGCATTCTAGATCATATAGAAGGGACACAGTAAATGCTTATTAACTAATGGGAGATGTTTCCTAAACCTACATGTGAGAATCTTATCCTCAGTAGAATTACATCAATATTCCTATCAGATTATATAACCATTTCTCTCTCTCTCTCTTTCTTAGAGAGAGAGGGAGAGAGAGAGTGTGTGCACTATCAGGGGGAAGGGCAGAGGGACAGGGAGAGAGAATGTTAAGCAGGCTTCATGCCCAGTGCAGAGACTGACATGGGTCTCATGACCTTGAAATCATGAACTGAGCTGAATCAAGAGTCGGACACTCAACCAACTGAGCCACCCAGGTGCCCCCACATAACCATTTTTTTTTAAAGGTCTTATTTTGATCTTTGATGTGTGTGACTCAAAAATAATCTGATTCCTGATTTTTAAAGTACAATTATAAAAGGAAAGAAATAAAAAAATGAAGGAAATTCCCCAGGGTTACTTAAAATAAAATTTTCACATTTGTCTTTTATATTTTCTGATTATAATCAAGGCAGCCAGGTAGAGCGAAAAAAGGATTATTTTCTGAGATTCTAAAAACTTGACTTGTCATTCAAGTATTGACCTTCAATACTTTTGTGAATTCAGGCAAACCATTAACCTTTTTGAGTTTCAGTTGTCTCCTTTGAACAAATAGTGTAATAATTATATCTGCTATGCAAAATGGTTTATAAGAAAGTAAATTGTATCTCAGCTTCAAATTTTATCTGTTGAAGTCTATACTAAGGTAAATTCAGTGAAAGCAAGCTATAATTCATCAACTCGGTTAAAACTGCAACCTAAAATATAAAACAAATAGAATTTTACATAAAGGAGGATTGATTCAAAAAGGAATAGAGTAGACCCAGAGTTGAGACCCAGAGTAGAGAAAATTTACTAATTTAAGCAAGAAAGAAAGCATAATAAATTGTTTTCAACCCCTAACCCCAAAGCTTCAGTGGAGATGTAACAGGGATATCCACACTAAAAGATTATAATATAAAGAAAAAGACACCTGCAAAATATTAGCTGTTCCATGTGTTATCTCATTTTGCATTAACTGCTAATGTGGTTATAATGTCAGGAGCAAAATTAGACTTTATTCTGCCCATCTCACCTGTTAGTTGTATGTTCCCTAAATGGCGTGGGTAATGTTCCCGTAACACACAGCACAGTACTTTGCTAGGAGTTCAATAAATGTTTGTTGAATTGAATTACCACATTAAAATTGTCAGATTGCAGGGTTTACAGCCTATAAATCTTATTTTAAAATCCAGATTTACACAAATTTGCATATTATTTAGAAAATGAATAAATTAAGCCCAAATCAGTATCTAATTTATATGCATTTCCACAAACTCAGTTTAATAGTTGGAAGTATTACCACTGACCAACAAGTTGGATAGGACACCAAGATGACCTAACTCACTTGGGAATTGGCAGTGTTTAGAATATTGCCCAGAATTTTGTTTACTTACCAATGAATTTTTTTCCAGATGAACTTTCTTTGGAGATGTTTATTTTTGGTTACTTATTTAACACTTCTTGAATCCTGTTGCTTTGTTGATTGGATGTGTTTAGTTTTTACAGACATTGCTGCATGCTTCTGCAGTAAGTAAAGCTGATCATGCTTTATGGGTAAATGATGAGTAACCAACACAGTTTAAAGAATTACCTCCACCCCCCCTTTTTTTTTAAAGATTTACTTTCTTGCCAAGCTGTTCTACTGAATAGTCATTTTTCATTCAAGAAAGAGAACATGCTCTTGGCTTGTGGCATTGCAATTCATGTACCTTTCTTTCGAGAAATTCATGTAAACTTATGATAGGGGCTACCCTCTTTATTTGTCAGACTAAAATTAAACTGACTTCTTCACAATTTCCTCCACTCTCCTGCCCATTCTTTTCCTTAAGTATCTAAGTTCTGCAAATTTTTATATAAAGTCTCAGGGAGAAGCATCCAACATGATGTTTATCAAGTTGCAGCACCAATTCAATATGCAAAACAGAACAAAACCCAAAAAACAAAACCAAAATCGCCATTTCCTAATGCGGTGCCTCTAAATTGAAGTTCTCTGCCTGATTAGGTAAAAACAAGACTTATGTCTCTTATGTCATAGCACCTAATCCCAGCTTCCTCTATCTGCTCAAGTAATTTTAAGTGAAAGATGAAGGAATTATTTAACAAGATGAGATTTAGCAAGACATTGTTGACAGGGTTTCCAAGGAAACAACAAAACAAAAGGGCAGTGAATCCTGATTTTAAAACGGATTCAACTTTTAAATGATGTAGAGAAGTAACATTGATACTTATGAACTTTAAAAATTTTAAGGAAAGCCCAATCAGTCAAGATATTGAATAACATATTTCTGTTGGGAATAAAGAAAGAAGGGGACTCTATAAAAAGAAAGTGCTGTAAAGAGGAGGAATTGTATTTCGAAGGCTACAGTGTTTCAAGGTGTTCAGTTGATGAAATCTTTGTCTTGTAGTCACCAAGCTTCATTCTGTGTTTCTATAATCACAATGCAGTTTTTACAGTCTACAATTATCTTTAATTGTAAGGATACGCAACACCTTATTAAGCTAAAAGGGAGATAGTAGTTGTGCATATTAAAGAACCTGTGAACTCCAATAGCCTATTTTGATTACTGAATGATTTTGACACTCTTCTGAAGAGCAGTTGCCTCATTTTGTTCCCTACCTTCAGGGAGTTTGTTAAAGGAAAAAATGCTGAGGATATCCTCTTAACAATATCTGAAGATGATCTGGTCCTATAC
The DNA here is from genome assembly GCF_054177405.1 of Leptonychotes weddellii. Lineage (NCBI taxonomy): Eukaryota > Metazoa > Chordata > Mammalia > Carnivora > Phocidae > Leptonychotes > Leptonychotes weddellii. The sequence goes on from NC_138379.1 coordinate 17,459,004, forward strand.
GGCCAGCAAGAGGAACAAGGAACTCAACACCACAGATGCTAGTTATGTTGTTTGGAAGAAAAAGAAGGAAGTTCTACAACATTTCACTCAATCATGACTGTAGTTTTAGCCAAAGACCTTGGGAGGTTCCCTTTAATTCAGAAGGGATAACTAAGTTGATAAGATCAGAGTACTGATATATTGGCATATCTCTAACTTGTAGATGTGGAAACAAACCCTTCCCCTCCCAACAACAAAAACACCACCAAACACACACGCACGCACACACAGATCACCACCATGACTAACCTGTCTCACCTAAAATTTTGCGTAATGAAGCCCTATTATTCCAGGTTTAGCCGACAGTACTTATTTTAAGAGTTTCTTTGTTTTCTTTGTTCCTCTACTTATTCTGTAAATCAAAATTAATCACCGCTTTCACTAGTGTTGCCTTTATACAATATTTATAACTCTATTTAGCCTATATCTTATGCTGCTTGGTATCATTATATTAACATGTTTGTCACCCTTAATGAATTGTAAGCTCCTTGAAAGCAAGCATTAATACTTTTTACCCCTTTTCCTTCCTTTCTCTGTGTGATATATATATATTTATAAATTTTTATATATAAATATAAATAAATATTTACAAATAAAAAATATATATAAATACATAATATATATATGAAACACACATACAAATATCTAGATATCTATCTATGCACACACAGTTATATAGAGTATAAATAAAGTATTTACACATATTAAATGGTGTATATATATGAATTGTAAAATTAAATCAGGTTGCCTTTTCTTGTATATTAGTCTATGAAAAGGCAATAAAATCATTCTACTTGTCAGCAAATTGTCCCTATTTCAGTGAGAATATTAGATCAGATTATATTGTACATTTTATACATTTTTAAATTAACACTGTAACACAGCAGCTAAATCCAATCCCTCCTCCTGTTCTCCAAAAAAAATAAATAAATAAATTACTTGATCAATCCAGTTGATAGGATATTTCAGTATTTTTTCAGTATTGTATAAGGTTCTCCTACAAGATACTTGGGGAAGTCAGAATTGTATTGCTTCCTATCCACTTTACACTCTGTGCTCCCCTCCCTTTATGCAGACAATGATCTAGTCTCTTCTCCTCCTCCTCCTCACATTTAGGTTCCACTTAGAAAGTTTACTTAGAGTACCCCTTAGGCAGTGATTTTTTTTTTAGGTTGGAGGAAACTGGTAGAGGTGCACAACAACTCTAACAAAACCTTTGAAAAATTCCCTATCAAGTAAGGGCACAATTTTACTTTCAGTTGTATCAAAACATTCTTGTGTGGGCTTCATGGATGTTTAGAAATATCACATCTGCCAGTTCCTGCTTCCGAAGGAGGATGAAAAGCTGGAATGCCAGTTTGTTTTTGCCAACATATAGGGTGCATGGCTCTGAGATTTTACCATTGGCCTTTGGGATCCATTCTGTGGATTCCATTACTTTAAAAGCTTTTTATTGCATAGTTCATAATCACAATTGAACATTAATTAGTTCATAATCACAATTAAACAAATTAAGTGTATGACTTAGGCAAATGCATGTTTCATTGTGGCTTCTGTATATACAGGTATCATTACACTTTTCTTATTAGAAGGAAAGATTTAGCCAGTTTGTGAAATTTGTACCATATTTCAGTATCTTTGAGAAATTTTTTCATAAAGAGACTACCTGTCAGAAAGATCTTATCAAAGAACTATGCCAACAAAGCAACAAGCCCAGATGGTTTTATAGGGGAATTCTATGGAATCTTCAAATACCATACCATACCAAAGCTATATACATTTTTACAGAATATAGAATGACATACCTTCCTAAATCTCTTTATAATACAGCTGTAACATTGATACTAAAGCCCTATAAGGATAGAGAAAAACCTGCAAATTAACCTCACTTATAAGTGTTTGTGGAAAAATCTTAAATAAAATAGTAGCAACAGAATTCAATACCATATTAAGATAATTACACAAAATGGCCCACTAAGATTTATTTCAGGAATGCAAGATGTTCAGTATCAAAACATCTGTTAATATAATCCATCACATTAATAGATCTGATGGAAAAATCACATGAATATTTCCATAAATATTGAAAAGAATCTCCAACAAAATTTAACACCCATTTCCCACAAACACACTCAATAATAATATAACAGATGGATACTTAGCCTAATGAAATAGGAATACCTCAATCCTAAAGCCATTAACTTCCTTATTGGGGAAATTCTAGAGACATTCTGAGTATACTCAGGAATTAGGCAGAGATACCTCCTATTTCCACAATTATTTGACACTAGGAGATATTAGCCATTAGAATTAAGATAACACATGTAAAAGTATAGAATTGAAGAAGTAAAATTATTTGCAAATGATATATAATAGTATACCTAGAGAATTCTAGAGATTTAATGTTAAAAATAACTCAATATAATAATTCAATAAGATAATAAGGTATAAAATTAATGTACATAGTCAAAAGTTATTTGTATCAATCAGCTATTACTGCATAGACAACCACCTAAAAAAATGTAGATTTGAACAAATGGGCAGTTTTTAATAAAGGGAGGGAATTTTAGATAAAAAGGTAAGTTTGCATTTACACCCATTCTCGTGCATAAAAATTAACACCAAATGCATCAGTGTAATACAATATTTTTTAATCCATCACACATGTATTAGCAACAAACATACTAGAATTTGTTTGTAATTTGGCTGACTCAAAATATTTTAAATTGATAAATTTGTATAATATAAAGAAATGTTCTGTGACATTATTAACATTTCAAATATTAACAATTCAAAGTTAAAGGACCAGTGATGAACATGAAGAAAATATTTTCAAATTATGTCACAGATAAAGGGCTAAAATCTCTTAAAATATCATTTTTTAAAATAATAAGGAAGACCAAATGCCCATAAAATGGACATAAAATGGGCAAAAGATAAAAATAGCCATTTGACATAGTAGAAGACATACAAAAGGCTCTTAGATGAAAAAATAGTCAATTTTTTCATAATGAAAAAAATCCAAATAAAAAAATGCAAAAAAAAAAAATGAAGTCTATCTTTCACCTTTCCAACTGGCAAAAATTTGATAGCTTGACCATACTGTCTGCTAATATGGCCCTAAGAAAATAGGCCATCTCATACCTATCTAGTGAGAATGTAAAATGATAACATCCACATTGGAAAGAATTTGGTAAAATCTTACGACATTCTCTATGCAGTTATTATATGACCCAGCAGTCCTACCTCTAGAAACTTAGCCTGAGTATATACTCAAAATGATGAGAAACATACATGTGAGTTTATTCATTGCAGGATTTTGTAAATGCAAAAATACTGAAACAACTTAGATATACATTCAGTGGAGTCCTATGCAGTTGGTCCCTCCTTCCCCTAAAAATATGGATAAATCTCCACTACATGATAAATAGGGATTTCCAGTATATCTTCTTAAAAGACAAAGCGGAGTTCAAAACATATATAGAAGATATCATACTTGGGGCACCTGGGGGGCTCAGTTGGTTAAGTGTCCAACTCTTGATTTTAGCTCAGGTCTTAATCTCAGGGTCATGAGTTCAAGCCCTGCATTGGGCTCCACACCCAGGTATATATAAAATACCATATTTTACACATGCAAACACATATATAATCATATATTTATATATAATGCATATATAAGTATACATATATGAGCATGCATTATTATGAAGTACAGGAATTAGAGAAGAAGATGGGACTTCTCTGAGCATATTTTTTATATAATTTTGCCTTTTACTACATACTAATTTTTACTCATTCAAAAAATAATAATGGAATAAAGAAAACATTAAAATTGAAACAAATAAAAACCAAAGCCTAACTTTTTAATCAAATGTATCGCAAAAGATTTAGTCTAAATGAGTTTTGAGTACAGTATTGTGCTGTATACTTTCAATGGGATTATAATCTAAAGATAAAGAAATGCTCTTTATTTAGTAGGCTTGTTTTTGGTGATAGAGTAGTTGTTTCAAAACATTTTATATATACTGTATGATTGGTAAATATGTTATCATTTTGGGGACGAGAAATAGAAATATGAAATGGGGTAAAGTGGAGAAGAAATCCCTGAATTAGCATGAAACAGTGATTTAAAATATATTTCTATTATCTATCAATTGGTTTTCCTTTGTACAAGTGTACATCTTAAATTCAATGATACCCAGTAACAATTAGCACATTTAGCCCCAGGGTCTTGGTTTCTAAGTACTGCTTATCATTAGAAGGAACCATTGGGCTTAAGAGAAGTGTTTCATTTCATGGCTAAGTTGGGGAAGTACAAATTGAACCTGGAACATCTTGATCCACAAAAGAAGGAAATGCTGAAAAAATTGACGGACACATTTCAAAACAAGACAGAAACTAACCTGAGGGTGTTTCAACTGGCCAAATTTAGGACAATTTATACATCAAAATGAATAATGGAAATATTTAATACAGAATATATGAGTCTATATGGATCCTAAATCTTTTTAAGTGAGTGTGAAGAGGGGAAAGTCGCCATTAACAGAAGAATGACATCTGATGCTTTATGGACAAAATGAAAGAAAGTCAAATTTTCACACCCATAATAGTCATAATTAATTCAGGCAAGAATTATCAGTGGATACTAAAATCATTGGGGCAAACTAATATTAATCCTTTATTAATAGGATAGCCACACAATCTCTAGGTATTCTCCCATTAACATGCAATTTAATTTTTATTTACAAAGGGATGTATCTTTAAAATGGAAAAATTTGGGAACCATACTTAAGCCAAATAATCAAATATCATCAGTAATGGCACATGCAGACATCTTGTTCTTTAATCCATTAATTTCTCCTGATCCTAAATTGTGTTTCCATCTTTTTCCTATAGTAGTGTTTTTATTCCTAAGAATAAGACTTCACAAATTAATCACTTGAGCCTCTCTACAAAAACTGCTATGTGTGCAATCACTATGCAGTCTTCTTGTGCCTGTTACATATAGCTCTCCTACTCAGAAATACTTTTCATTAAGACACAGTTCTATAAAGAACACAATGTTTTATCTATGATAATTAGAATTGTGCTAGCTTTTGTAAAAAATACACACAAAATTCCTTGTTTCAACAAGATAGTTTATTTCTCTCTCAAGAAATTGTCCATTATAGGTGTTCATGCTGAGAACTCCTGGAGGCATATCTTCATCTGCTTTTCACTAGTGTCAGGGAGAGGGGCATAGAAAATCACGGCATGAAGGTCTTTACAGGCCAGATATCATTCCAACTTGTATCCCATTAGAGAAAACTTAAGTCACGCGGCCATTCCTAGGGCAAGGGAGGGTGACAGAATGCAGTGTAAATGCATAGCCAAAGAGAGAATGGATTTAGGGGTACATCTAACAGTCTCTGAAATATGGTCCATTCCTTCAGTTTGGGCATCTATAAATGACAATACTTAGAATGGGTCCTTTACCAAATAAAAGTAGTTTGGCTTTTGAAATGGCTCCATCCATGTTCTGTAATGAGAATTCTATATATTTGATTGTATGTGATTAAATGCAATAAACCATAAAGAATACTAGAATGTGTTCTGTTGTTCATTTTCAGGAACGTCTTAAAAAGAATTCAGTTCTTAATCTTAATGCCTGTATTTAAGGAAACAGAATAAGCTGGTTCTAAAACTTCTTCTGTTAACTGCCATAATATCACTGTTTGAAGGCTCTTATTGTTGAATCAAAAAAAAAAAAAATCCAGTGTAACTGGGATTAAGTAGTTGGTCAAATATTTTTTTTAAATCAAATAAAACAATGAATTATTAAAACTGATAAAATTCATACTGTAAACATTTTTTGTTAATTTTGAACTCACTAATAAACATTATCTTGCCAATTTTTCAATCCAAGGACAAAGCCTACCTAATGGAATGCTAAGTTTTCTAACATTGGTAAACCAGCCCTCAAAATGTATCTACAGTTTCTACTTTTTTTTTTCAATTTTCTTTTCTCTTTGTGTGTGAAGAACAAACTCACAGCCATTTGATATGCAATCTGACATTAGATTCCTTTTGTATTTTTCTCATCTTTTATTAGTCTTACAGAGAACTAATCTTCAGCAAAAGTTTACTAATTCTCCTTATTGAATTTTGACAAAAAAGTCAACTTACGTTTTGTAGAAACAAGTTTGTCTTTTTGCAAGACTAATTTCATAAGTTTATAAAATATTTAATTCTTTAATTATAATAATAAAGGTAAAACTGCATAAAACTATTGGAATCAAGCAAAACATTATTCTCGCTAAGCAAACAACCCAGCTGTGGGAATAGAAGAGTATGGTATGCCATAGATTTACCTGTTAGCCATGCTTGGTCAACAAACTGTTAAACATCAATCAGTATGCTTTACAGAGAAATCAGGGAGCTTTGATTAATCTGGCCAGGTCAGTTAAATGCAGGTCAGTTAAGAGAGCTTAGGTTGTAATTCATGTACTTTGTATCTTCCCCAATAGTAATATCTGCACACTGCTATCATTCCATCTCTAGAAACGGTTCCTCTGAAAGTTAGCTTTATTATGTGATCTCTGAACATGGGGTAAAATTTTTAGTCATTTTGTATGGGAAAAATCATTTCCTACAGAAGTCTAGAATTAAATTCTTCATTTACACGATTTCTTGGTTCTTTCTGTGAATTTTAAATTTTCTCCCTGCAATGGTAGATTGGGACATTTACTGTTTAATTACTGAATCCCTGCTATCATTTGGATTACATTAGAATCTATGATGAATTAATTAATGAACTGGGCCATTATTATGCATTGCATGGCTGGCTTTCTTCAAGTCATGGTTCAATTAACTCTTCATGATTTTGTCCAGGGTTTCTGAAATCCAGGGAAACCACTCCCTGTGCTTGCCAGAGTCAATCCTTAATCCTCCTGTTTTTAAACAAAATTAGAAATAAAAATGTACATGGCCCTTGGCTTTGCTTTATTACATTTTTCTTTTGAACTCCAACAACTGTTTACAGAATACTGAGCATTGTTCCTCAGCATGTCAATATATTTCAAGTATTCCTTCTGAAAAACTTAGGAGGAGGGGAAACACTGATCAAACAAAATTAAAAATTCTTAAATCTGGACACTGGATATTCTTCCCAAATTTCCCTTCTATCACAAATACGCATAGGTTAGACGGTTAGAAATTTTCCAAATTAGAAATTTCCTCTTACCTTTCTGGGTCCATAATCATGGTTTCTCTTCCCTCATAATAATGGTAGTACTTTACATATTTGTTCTTCTGTTATTAAGTCCTTAAGAATTTCTCTTTGGAAAAAAAAAGAAGAATTTCTCTTTGGAATTATATGTCTCTATTTCACTTCTGTGATCTCAGCAAAGTCAGGGGTGTGATTTACACACATCTCCTTCACAGTGCCCAGCACAATGCCTTATAAATTGTAAGTGAATGAGCATATACATGTATGAAGTCTTCTTAAGTATGCTATTGATAATTCCTTTGGTATTTTAAAATAATATATTGTTCTTTCACAATATATATTTTTGTTTTACTCTATACATGTTATATATGTATGTGTTTATATAGATATATACATATGCATGCACATATAATTTTGCTCTATGTATATATGACAAAAGGAGGGAAATGCCATGATTTAGCGTCCCCAGACAGCAGCCTTCTTTAACTTCTTTAACTTCCAATGCATTTTAAAATACAGTTTTAAAGATATGGATATTTTCTAATTGTACAGATTCTACTTTCTATCATTTGCCACAATCTTAAGCTACCTGAAATTTGTAAAAGGCCTTATAAATATTAACGTACAATCCACTGGATTTGAGGTGCACTTGTACAAATTGGAACTAAGATTCATCAGTGAGAAGATGTGATTTTCCTCCCTCGTAAAGAGCTCAAGGAAATCTTGAAATGATGTATTTCAAGGTAATGCCACGAGTGTTTCCTTTCTGCTTAGAATGGCTATTTATAGTTGGTTCAATTAATTCCTAGAGAGTGCAGGGCAAAGAATCCCTTTATCCTGTCATCCTATAGAGCTAAAGGTATGGTCTGTGCTGAGCTAGAGCAAACTTTAAAGCTGATCAAACTTCTAAGCAAAATCCTATATTATGATTAGTGATGGACCCAATCCTGTGAAGTGAATAGAGGTGAAGGAATCACAAAAGGTTCCAAGGTTGGAGTTGGATGAAAGAATCCAAAGGATGAACTGTGTATCTAAGCCTTATCTAAACCCCCTTGGTGGCTGGAATTGAGGCTGAAATCTTGTTAAGACACACCTTCTCTGGAGATTTTATGCCTTTTCTCATTTTAGTCAGGTCAGATGAGCCGAGAGCTCAGTTTTTTGGCTCAAAAGCACCAAGGGAAATGTGACTGAAATTGCAGAGGCAGCTTCTAGGATTGGGAAGTAGGGTTCAGATGTCAGGACCACTTCAAAGCCGAGGGGACTATTTGGACCTAATTATTAGCAGATAGCAATATATAAAAAATTATTTTGTAAGCCATAAAGTCAGTTATATGTACTTATAACAGAGAAAGCTACAGAGGGTAGCCAATGGTCAGATGAATTTCACCTTTACAGAACAGAGAAAAGAATAACAGAGAATGAAAAACAGTTCTTACTTGTTTGGGCTCAGAGGGAAAAAATGCAAAGTTGAGTGTTTTGCGAATTTTTATTTCTAAATATCTTGAAAAATAAAAGACTCAAGCATTGATTTTGTCAAACACAGAAGATCATTTCCCTGGAATTTAAAGGTGGTGAGGCTACTTCAGGTACTGTTTCCAAGTTTATCTAGGAGGACATTCTTCTCTGAGTGAGAATGTGCCGCACATCCACTCACTGTTACTGTGATGTCTCTGGTTATCAACTCAAGGTATATGTGTTTTGTTTACATAGTCTTCATAAAATTTAGGGAGGGTGATATTTGGAACCATTTTATTATATTAAAATATATGGATTATGGAAGTCTCCGTAACTCAGATTTGGTTAGAAACATTGAGTAATACATTCAATTCTAAAGTATAAGTATTCCTACAGTAAAAATTTTATGTTTCATTAAAAATGGTTTTAGCAATTCTCTTAAGTTTTCAATTTACCATTTTTTCCTTGAATAATTATGTCCACCAAAAAATCTGCTAAGTACTTCAGAAGATACAAAGGTGATCAAGACATAATTCGTGCACCGAGGGTATCAGAAAATAGTTATCTAGTTAATCAACAAATATTTATTAAGATTCTAACATTATAAAAGACACTAATATACCATAGAGAGACAATGATGAACAAAATGGACAAGATACCTATTTTTATGGAGCTTACTTTCTAACAGATGGCTCAGATGAGGACATACATAATGATTATGCAAAGCAAAGTATAATACATACCAAAGTTACAAAGGTCAAAAAAGGATCATATCTTAAGGGAAGTAAATGATAAATTTAAAGGAGTGCTGGATCTTGAGGTATGGGTGGACTGTGGATGAATTCAGAAAAGGGATAGACTCCAGAAATAGCCATTGACAGACATTGTGAAGCAAGTTAACATATTTTAGTTTTTGGTTGGATAGAGGGCTTGAATATCAATAAGGTAAAGAATTTAAGGAGTTTGTATAGAATTCTGTTGCTGGGAAATGCTAAAATTCTGTGAAGTGCCTGCATCAGAGCTGAGCAATGCAAAGTTTTTAACAAAATCCTATAATTAAATTGTTAATATTTTATAAATTTATTTCATGTTTTCTCCATTCAGGGAAAGTAAATAATACTTGGTCACTAATATCTCTGTAAAATGATTGTGCTGCACTTGTAATAGATTTATCCAGAATATAGACTACCCACAGTTCTAATGAGTCTCCTAAGTAGATCTGTACCATAAGATCTCTCAGAAACTGGTGAAATAAGTCTTTCCTTTGCTGTTTCTTTAAAATTGATGAATCTTTGGGGTGCCTGGGTGGCTCAGTCGGTTAAGCATCTGCCTTTGGCTCAGGTCATGATCCTGGGGTCCTGGCATCGAGTCCTGCATCCGGCTCCTTGCTCAGCAGGGAGCCTGCTTCTCCCTCTGCCTCTGCCTGCCGCTCATGATCTCTCTCTCTCATATAAATAAATAAAATCTTTTAAAAAATTTAAAAAATAAAATTGATGAATCTTTAATAATAAGATACTAATTTGGGGGAAAATTTATACTTTAAGTAAATCAATTAGGTACCAAAAGTTTTGGAAATATTTATCTAAATATTTTCCATCTTTGGAGAAACTATAAAGACTATTAAGGTGAAATTATGGTTTGTGAATTGAAAGCATCTAACAGTTTTAGCACTAGAGAAATTGGTAAGGAAAAAATTGATTTGGCAAGCGTCTATGAATTCAATTAATGAATTAAACCAGCTATAATTTGCAAATGATTTCATGGATATTAGTGGGTCAGATAATGTGCGGATTTGTGATCTTGAGGTTAACTCAAAACTACATGTGTATTCCCTGAAAATTCATGGTACGTGTTTTGATGTTATTATCAAGAAACAAGGAGGCTTGAATTCCCATGCTTAGATATGCAAGCAGAATTAGGCAGAAGATGTGTGTGTGTGTGTGTGTGTGTGTGTGTTACAATATGTAACTGAAATACAGTATTTTTGGTAATACTTTCAGAATCAAGACAGTACCTTCAAATCTGAAATCATATAGATTATAGCCTTTGGACCCTGTAACATTGTGTCTTGGCCATAAGTTGGTATACTTTCAATAGACTTTGCTGAAAGATTGTGTAAAACCAGGGGTGTTATTCACCCCTAATTGTATAACCAATCTAGTAACCAAATATCAAAGAAATACCAAAGATACCTAGGGTAATTTTGAGGGTTAAATTTATGGTAATAAGAAAAAGAAAATCTAGTTTGCAATCCCTTAAAAGCTTGGTAGATGTTGGGCACTCCATCTGTACTTCCACTTCATGCTAAACTATCCTACTTCATTAGGTGGATAGTTTCCTTACTAGTGGAAACGCTATTCTAAATTTTTGATCCAAGTTTCTAGGACAAATTAATTACTCAAAGAGTGTATACAGCAGTGTGTGTAGGTTTTTTTTTTCCTTTATTTTATTATGACACAAATGTCTATACTTTATATTAAGCTCTTTGATTAGAGCTTTTTTGAAATCTAAATCCTTAGGAGAACTGTGATTTTGATGCTTTTTGACAGTATAAGGATGTTTGGTGCGTGGTGTTTAGAATAAGAACCTAAATATTTAAACTCCCTACTGATTATAAATTGAGGAAATATGGGACATACATCATATACTATGTTCTATTAGACCTTTTAATATACACTGATTATAAGCCAGATACTATGTAAACACTATATTCCTATACTCATTTAATTTATGCAACTCTATGAGATAGATATTATTATGTCTCTTTTGCAAACAAATTTGTTGGTATCTAGAAAACCTGAGTAACTTGTCTAAGGTTAAACAAATAGAAAATAGTGATGTTGAATCACAAACAGATTCTCTGCCCACTCTTATTTTTGTAGTATTAATATAGGAATGCCTGAATGCAGAACACCCAAAAAAGACAATGCACAGATTTTTGATTCATGTTATCTTGAAGTACACACAGTGTGCATTATGTAACAGTTTTTATTTTTCAACCCACATATGATTCAAAATAATGTATTTCATGGATGTTCATTTTTCTTACGTTGTAAAGAACTATGATTTTTCCTTCTAATTTTATTTTCATAAGGAAGACCTTATGAAATGCTTATAAACGACAACCACAAAACAAAAAAAAACATAGAATGTCACATACACTCACACAACATAGAAGACAGTTGTTCATATTTTTGCACAAGCACAAGTAAGTATATTATTCATAAAAAGAGAAGCATACCGTAATACTACTTTGCTACCTTTAATTCACATTAACTAATATATATTATAAGCCTCTTTCCTTAACAAGGACTTTGCTTTTGCAAAACAGCTTTGTTTTAATGACAGTGTAGTTTGTATGTGGATGTTTTGGAACATACCTTACCCTTTCCTTGAACGTTCAGATTTAATGCTGCAGTGAACATGCTTTTAATGACATCTTTGTGCATATTCTAAATTATCTCACTAGCATATGTTTCTACAAGTAGAATATGTGGGTTACGAGGTACACTAAATTTTATAGCTTCTGATAGGTATTGCCAAGTTGCCCTCCAGGAAGGCAGTGCTCTCTATAAGCTAATATTTGGTAGTTTTATTAATAATGGCTCATTGCCTTAAATAAAGATATTTAACATGTTAATTTAGTCCAAAATTCCTGAAGGAGAAAAAAAATAAAAACAGATAAGCATTTTGGTGTGAAATTACCCTTGCTCTACAGGACCATTGCTACTTGATAAACATTTACCTTGAAAGTCATAAATGTACACACAAGAGTCTTCAGATATCTGGAGAAGATACTTTATCATAAACATTCACCATAGCATACCCTAAAAGTTTGAGATTTGGTTAATCAGAAGAAATTTACATATCTTAATGAATAAATTAACATATCATTTTTATCACCATGAAATAAAGGAAATTTTTCCAATTCTTTTTATGAGAAAGTTGATGTTGTGGATATGCTACTTAGTTTCCTTGAAGGAACAACATTTCCAAATAAGTGAAAATTGTTTTCCAGCAAAGAACTGCTTCCAAGTTGGTTAAAACTGGTTCAACATTCTACTTTAATCTTACATTGAATGTAAATAGGGAAAAATACTTTCATGGGTAATCTTTGGACACCCACATGCAATAGATTGAGTACTGTCATTTAGGTATAAAGTTTACATGCTTTAAAAATACACTTTCTACTTATGGAAACAAACACATGTCCAGAAGACAAAACACAAATCAAGAAAAACCTTACAATCCAACATAAAATATAAATTTTAATGTAGATTATCATTGATAACCTTTACGTATGTACGTGTCTATGTGTGAAAAAACAAACCTTAAAATTCATGGTCACATCTATTTTCAGAACATATGAATATGTGTATTTGTAATGTTTTAGAACTATGGAATTTTTGCAAATTGTTAGTCCTTTAAGTTAGTCGAATGACAGAACATGGAAATGAAATGACATTTCTGTTGGTTTGAAGTCCAATGGAGACTCAACGAAGTAGGTTCTGATTACTAGTGCCAAGGTCTAATTCTTTGTAAAAATATTCCTTTAAGATAACATCTAGGGTCACCTGGGTGGTTCAGTCATTAAGCGTCTCTCTTTGGCTCAGGTCATGATCCCAGGGTCCTGGGATCGAGCCCCGCATAGGGCTCCCTGCTCTGTGGGAAGCCTGCTTCTCCTTCTCCCACTCCCCCTGCTTGTGTTCCCTCTCTCACTGTGTCTCTCTCTGTCAAATAAATAAATAAAATCTTTAAAAAAAAAAGATAACATCTAAATTTTAAATGTTATAATAAAGGAGAAACATGGGAAAGCAAGTTTAATAAATAATTTTCATTATAATTATAATCAATTTTCTAGTCAGTATCTTAATAAAGAACCATAAGGAGATAGGATGCAAACAAAGCTATAAAAATGGGCACAACATCGTTAATATTCCTAAAGAATTGGCAAAGGTGCCATTATTAATTCAAACTTTGCAGGTACTCTGATAATGCTTTGTATACAGAAAATAGATGTTATAAAAAGCATACATTGGGGAGGCAGTAGACTTTTAATCTTTTAATTCCTTTTGCAACTAAATACCAAACTCTGTAAGTTTAGCAATGTATTAGTCACTCTAGGTTGGGTTATGCTGTGAGTAACAACTCCACTATCTCAAGTGTTTTTATCAAAATCAAGTTTATTTTCTTCCCTGCTACAAGTTCAAAGTGCATCATCTCCATATCTTATTCAAATAGTATTTTTTGTAAGCTGAAAGTTAGATCTAAAAAGTTGGCTGTATTCAGGTTTAATAACTTAGCAAAAATATTTTGTAGATGGTGCTCTATGATTCCTATTTCAGCATATCAGGAAGCACATCTTATCATCCTATTTTAGGTGACACTAAGTTTGATCAATTGGATCAGCACAGAGATTCAAACTTTGCTGTTTTTCCAAGTGGATCTAGAATCCACTGATAATTGGTGTCTCAATCTTAATTATCTCATTATGGTTCGCAAAATGATAATTTTTCTAATTCTGTTATTCTATAATTATTGGCTGGAGGACATTTGTAGAGAGGACTTCTCAACAACTAGGGCTCCCTCTTCCAGATTTATTGAGATACAAAGGACATACAACATTGTGTAAGTTTAAGATGTACAACATGATGACTCAAAACATGCATATATGAGTGGATATAAAAGATGTGATATATACATATACACACACTCACATACACACACAATGGGATATTATTCAGCTGTGAAAAAGAATTGTGCCATTTGCAACAACATGGATGGGACTTGAGGGCATTATGCTGAATGAAATAAGTGAGACAGAGAAAGACAAATACTATATGATCTTACTTACATGTGGAATATAACAAAGTCAAATTCATAGAAACAGACAGTACAATGGTGGTTTCCAGGGCTGGAGAATGCGGGGAGAACGGGGAGATATTATTCAAAGGGTACAAACTTCCAGCTATGAGATGAGTAAATTTTGGGGACCTAAGATATAGCATGTTGACCATAATTAACACTGCCATATTGTGTACTTGAAAGTTGCTAAGAAAGTAGATCTTAAATGTTCGTAATACACACACACACACACACACACACACACACACACCGAGGTAGTTATGTGAAGTGATGGAGGTGTTACCTAACTAGGACTCTTTAATTAGCAAGAAAGTCAATTCATACAGTGTCAGAGGAGGATGCTTCTTTAATTATTTCCTTTTATTGTCAGTTTTCAGAGTAAAGATTTGGTGCTCTAGTTACTTCTAATGGCAACATTTTTTGTTGTTTTTGTGTTTATGCTTTGTAGTGGGAAATGAGAGGAGAGAGAATGTGAAAATAAAGCACATTAATGTTCAAGGCTATGTAGATTTTAGACTTTTTAAAAATCATTTCTTCACTTAGTATAGAGTTTGTAGAATTCTTTTTTTTTTTTTTAAGATTTTATTTATTTGACAGAGAGAGAGAAAGGGAGCATAAGCAGGGAGAGTAGGAGAGGGAGAAGCAGGCTCGCTGCTGAGCAGGGAGCCTGATGAGGGGCTCGATCCCAGGACCCTGGGATCATAACCTGAGCTGAAGGCAGATGCTTAACTGACTGAGCAACCCAGGTGCTCCAGAGTTTGTAGAATTCTAATACTGATTTCTTTCTAACTATCAGAAGTTTTCTGTACATATTTAATAAAGATAGATTTATACTGGCATAAATTTGAATAACAAAAGATGTTGAGTATCTTTGGTAATTAATTTGAATCAGGGCAGAATTTAAAAAATTAATAATTGAAGATTAAACTAGCCTAACAACTAAAAATGCATGTTGTTCTAGATCAATGAATGAAAATAATATATTAAGGAATGAGCCATATTTCTAATCTATTCATTACTATAAAATCAAATTAACATTAAAGAATGAATAGTCTAAAATCTGTCTTCTATGAACCCACAGAACAGATGCACAGAAGATTTAGAAGCTGATATATATTTCAAGATTGTGCTTTCTGGAGAGTCTGTCTGGACTCTGTAGGTGTTATTTCAATATGTTTGACAATTAATGTATAATACATTGTGAGTCGTAAAATTAAACTGGTTTCCCTGTTTGATCCACTCCATCTCTTTCATGTAAATTAACATTCATCTGTATGGATTTGCAAGAATCTGAAGTAACAGTCCCGACCACCTGTCACGTAGCACATAGCTTTTAAGCCAAAGCAATCTCTTTTCAGAATGAATGCCATATTTATCAGCCTAACATAAAGATAGAGGGATTCTTGGTAAATTGTTTTTCTATTCCCAAACATTTGCTTTTCAGTTTCTACATACCATCATTGTATCTAGCTTTTTTACCTCTTCTGTGTAGCCACTAAAGAGAAAATGAAAGCTAATGTCAGGTGCAAAAGTGGACCTTTCCAGCAGTTACCTCTCATAGCTCGATGTAAACATTTCTCTGGAACTGAGATGTGAACATTCAAATGGAATCTGGCCACTTATTATTTACGTCAAATGCCTAATGCTTTCACGCCTCCACTTTGCATTTGAGTTGGGTGTGTGTGGTGAAGCTGAGTACGGATAGTAAATTGATGGATTTTATTGCTGTCATCACCTGGGCTTGCATCATAGATGAGAATCGAGGGAAGCAGACACATGGGAAGACTCTTTGCATTATCTAATAAGCAGGGTATATCCAAGGAATGACTGTACCTTTGCTCCTTAATATTTTTTAAGGAATTTCCCTGTACATCTGGACAAAAAAGAAAACAACATACTAATGAGTGTATTAAAAATTACAGATGTGAAGTTTGTAGGTATAGTCAACGCGACCTCAACAGAATTACTCTAGGGCTAGGAGATATTGAGAACGTGAATTTCACCACTTAAATCTCTGGCAGCAGTGTGGATTTCAAATGAAGTGAAATCAATATTTACTTCATTTATTTTGTTACTAAATGTGTGATATAATTTAGATAAATAAATGTAAGTGCAATATTCATTGTTGATTTATTAATTACCATGTGTCTTGAGACAGCCTTTCCAGTGTGTAGAAGGGGCAGTGTTCAATTCACAATTTCTTCCATTCTCTGCCCACATTCTAGGGCAGCATCCTTTATATCCAGACACTATCATCTCTTTAATAATGAGTATGTGTGAAGCCAATCTACCTCTTCCAAGCCAAAGCCCTATGCATTCGACATAATGTAGCTATCCAAACTAGAGGGTGATTCTGAAAGCAGTGATACCCTTGGGGAATTTCCAGTTGATGGGAAATCAATAAGGGCTTTGATAAATAAATACTTAACATGGAACCTAGTACACAGTAGATGCCAAAATATATTTGTTGAATGAATGTGTTGTTAATGATATGTACTCCGGCAAAGTAGACTCAGCCTTTTAGAATTACTCACCTTGTGAGGACTGCAGTACTGCAAGAAGGCTACTTTTCAGCATTTTTGATATCTTTTTCTTCAGTAAGATACCAGATAATACCATGAAATCTGGAGAGTTTGCAAATAATGTTGCCTGCTTGAGAGTGGAGCTGTTTACAATTCCACTTGGAGTTTAAATGTAGCTTTAAAATAATTACAGAGCTCATACATCAGAGGATGCAAACAGACAAAGCAGCTTTTTTACCTGTCCCAGATACAAGCCCCAGGATCCTTGGCCTTTGAGGCTAAGCATGGATCATAGGAATAGGGCTGCTATCTACCACACTGAGCATAGTCTGGATGGTTATGTAACAAAGCGTCTACGCCCTACATCTTGGAACTTAGATCTTGTATTTCTTGCTCCTTGTCAAGTCCACATTTACTTTTTCTAAGAAGAAGACTTTGGGGCGCCTGGGTGGCTCAGTTGGTTAAGCGACTGCCTTCGGCTCAGGTCATGATCCTGGAGTCCCGGGATCGAGTCCCGCATCGGGCTCCCTGCTCGGCAGGGAGTCTGCTTCTCCCTCTGACCGCCCCCCCCGCTCTCTCTCTCTCATTCTCTCTCTCAAATAAATAAATAAAATCTTAAAAAAAAAAAAAAGAAGACTTTAACATTCCAAAAAAGTCAGTGTTCATATTTTAGCTAAATAAGTTCTGAGTGGTAATTTTATTTTATTTTTTAAAGATATTTTTATTTTTTTAAGTAATCTCTACACCCATAGTGGGGTTCAAGCACATAACCCCAAGATCAAGAGTTATATGCTCCACCGAGGCAGCCAGGTGCCCCATGAACAATAATTTTAAATTTAGCAATTACATTATTCACTAGTCAACAGTGCATTTGTGGGTTAGGAGTGGTGTCTAGTAATAAATTTATTTATGACATGAAAATAAGCCAAAATACAAACACTTTAGTATATATTTAAAAGAGAGTTTTTATCAGAAAATTCAGAAGCAATTCAATTAACATCTACATTTTTTTTTCCCAGAAAAACTAAAAATTGCATAGTATTGTATACATCTTCCACATATATCATGTCAGGATCAAATTTTACCTACAAACAGAATTAGAAAGTGCCTTTCAGAACTCAACATGTCCCAAAGTACAGAAGCATCTGTATAGTAATAACCATTTCTAACATGCTCTCTACTCCTTCATCTTTAGAACATTCCTTTCATAGAGCTAGTTCATGGTCCATATATAAATATTAGTCTCATTATTTTATTTTGGAGACAGACATATGATTTAAGCCTATATGTTATGAATACCATAACAAAAAGTCACTTTCTGTAGAAATCCTCCAGCAACTAACATGAGTTAATGATT
>NC_138379.1:17477948-17494777 GCF_054177405.1 Leptonychotes weddellii
GGCCTACACTGATTCAACACTAGCAAGTTGCATTTCTCTTTTGAAAATTTGGAGCTGCATCTCTGAGACTTTTATTAACCTCTTCCAAGCCATTGAACTAGAAAGTGATAAAAGAAAAAATGATAAGCCTGATTATCATTTGCAGTGTGCAGCACTAAGTGGAGAGCTAGTGAGGGGATATGGGAATAGAAAGACACCAAGATGTCACACAGTGAGACTGAGATTGATAACTTAGCCACCTTGGTGCCAAAGGCTTTCAGATTGGTTCCTATACCGGAGAGGCATGGCTCACAGATAAGGAAATACCTCTAATGTAATAAACTCTATTTCATTTAAGCATGTTTTAGAGGATTTCTTTTTTTTTTTTTATAAAAAGATTTTATTTATTTATTTGAGATAGAGAGAATGAGAGAGAGAGAGAGAGAGCACATGAGAGGGGGGAGGGTCAGAGGGAGAAGCAGACTCCCTGCCGAGCAGGGAGCCCGATGCGGGACTCGATCCCGGGACTCCAGGATCATGACCTGAGCCGAAGGCAGTCGCTCAACCGACTGAGCCACCCAGGCGCCCATTTTAGAGGATTTCTATCCTATGCAACCAAAACAGTGTTTTCTCAGAAGTGTGTATTCATAAACTATTGCATATCTACTAGATTCTTGGCTAAAAATTCTGAGAAAAAAATGTGAAATAGTAGCCGCACTGTCACTCCAGTGTCATCCTATTTAGAGAAGGAGGAGGAAGACAATGAAGAGAAGTGGAGGTGAGTGTGGGTGGTAAATAGGTGCATTACACTGTGTTAAGTACTGGAATAATAGTAAATGATTATAATAGTAAATTTTATAAATGAGGACAGAGTTTGAGACATTGGAATGTCCCATTCACAACTGAGCAGTCTTGGATAAGTAGGACATCAGTGGGCAGAAAAAGGGGAGAAGGAGTTTCCAAGAAGGGAGGGATCGGCATTTAAAAAGATACAGAAGTGGGCAGGAAGGTGGAAAGCATAAAGGGACATAAGGCTGGAAAGATAGGGCAACGTCAGATGTAAAGGTCTTGAATTCTAGCCTAATATATTTGACCTTCATCCCATAGGTCATAGGTGGTGTGATCATATGTCCCGGTTTGCCAGGAACAATTCTAATTTATACTTGCCATCTTGGCACAATTATTAATAGCACCCTCTTTTTCATTCTCAAAAGTATCACAGTTTAGGCAATGTAGTATTTGGTCGCTCTTCCTGTAGGGAGCTATTAAAGTGTTTTGGCTGGAAAATAACATGAGTAAATTTTTGTTTTACAGCTACCACTCTTGGAATTGTTTAGAGCTCCAAACTGAGGCCTGATCTAGTCAATCCAGATCTTGTGGCCTGTTATTGTAAATAAAGTTTTATTGAAACAGTCATTCCTCATTTTTATTTATTCTCTATGGCTCTTTTCATGACTCCATGGCAGAGTGGAATGGTTGCAGTAGAGATCACATGGTCTGCAAAGATGAAAATATTTACTACCTGGCTTTTTACTGAAAAAGTTTTCTGACCCTCACTGTAGAATAAAGATGGAGAAGGTAAAGCCAGAGCAGGAGGATTGATTGAATCAAAATGTCTTTGCTTAAGAAGTATATGCCTTTTTTATTTCCAGTAATATTTGAGTTTTGGTACCACGTGGAGGATCTATTAAAATACAGACATTTGAATAGTGACATTTTTTTGAGATGTTCCTCTTCATATGACAGAGATGTTTTACTGGAAGCCTTAGCAAACCCTTACAAAGGTGCTTAAACTATTACATTTAGAAACAAAAAGAAATGTATTTTAAGATCTTTTTTGTTCCAAAGTTTCTTGTCCGGTAAGAAGATTCCAACTGCCATTAAAATCCAAAATAAATAAACCTCAAATGTGAAAGTAATTACATAGAAGGTCACACAAAATGAGTATAAACAGTTCAGGCTGAAATGGCCTCAGTAGCGCAAATGATAGGAAGAGTAAATAGCAACCCCACCCCTACTTTTTTTTCGTGGGAAGGAAGAACATTTGGCAATTCTGATTGTTTTTTATTGTTCTCACCCAAAGCACCAAAACCTGATACATCTTGTTCTTGAATCATTTGCAAAGAAAAAGAATTTGTGTATGAGTTGCCACTGGCCTTGGAAACGAGTGAGACATGTGTCCGGGAGTTTTGTTATGTAGGATATACAATAATCAACAAGACTGAATTTAGTACAATTATAAATCAGAGAGAACAGCACTTCCTTACATTTATAAGAACTTGTAAATATTGTAAAGCACTGAGATAGCATTTTATTTTTAGTTCTACCAAACCATGTGAAATAATATGTACTGGACAAGATTCTTTGTATCAAGAAGTGACAATATTATTTACAGATGGAAAGACGGAGTCTCAGAAGGATGGTATGATTTTTCTAAGTCCTTGTAACTGGAGCAAGTTCATGATCTCAGGCTTTTAGAATGCAAGGAAGATGCTTATTTTCTGACCCTTGTGCAAGGACCTCCCATTGTCTTACCTCTTACTCCTTTCCTTAGTACTTGTGATAGAATTCAGGGGTTCTTGATCTTGAGATAGAAAAAAATTATATAGTTTATTTGAACTAATATCTAAGTGAAGTTATCATTTCTGTTAGTTATGAATGCAGATAATACACTATAGTAACATTAGTGGTTCCTGTGACATTTTCATTAAAAAAATCAGTTTTAATATCCCATTAGAGTTGTGACAGATACCACAAACTATCACTTATATTCATCACTACTTTAAAATCATGATAGTTATTAGAATTACTACTAGGTGTACTTATTTAATACATTAATAAAGATGCACATATATTCTCATATCAACAAAATTTCAATATAATTTATTTGCTTTGTAATGCTATGTATTGTATTTTTTTTGTACTGTATTTTTTTATTTAAAAACACTAACCTGAGAAGGGGCCCATAGGTATCAGTAAGGGAACATGGCATCAGAAATCAAACTCCTCCCAGGGTCCACCATATCTATTCAGTTAGCTACCACTATATGGTGAATCACCCCAGAATTTAATAGCTAAAAACAACAACAATTATTAGTACTCTTTCTTATGCTTCTAGTGTTTGGGATTCACCATGGTTGTAATTACATAAGGTCTGTCATGCTGTTGTATCCGGATGTTGGCTAGACTCATCTCAAGCCTTTCCCATTCTCGAATCTGACAGTTGATATTGGCAGTTGGCAAGGATTTAAGCTGAGCTTGTTGCAGTTACACCTACAGGAGGCTATTTGGCATTCTCGAAGTATGGTACCTAGTTCCAAGAATGAGCATCCCAAGCGATCCAGACAGAAGCCATATAGCCTTTAGGATCTAGCTTCGGAAGTCACGTTGCATCACTTCCTCTGTAGTCATGGGTTTGCCTGGATACAAGAACAGATGATACAGACCCCAGCTGTCTAAAAGATGAATTGCAATGTCAATCATAAGTGAATGTGAAATAGGATATATTTGGGTGGCCTCTTTGGAAAATATAATCTACCATAATGTTCTAAGATTTTCCATGCTTCTGAATCTTTCACATAGTATATCTTCTTCTTTAAATTCCCTCGCCTTATTTCTTTAATTTTATACTCCTGATTTTCCTCTAAATCCGAAGTGAAGCAGAAATTCTATTGCAAACCCCCGCCAATTTCTTTGCACCTGAATGTGTATATATGTGTGCTACTATTTTGCCTTAAATTTTCCTTTATTTGTCAGCTCATGGAAAAATTCTAGTACTTCTTTTTTAATAGGTCTTTCCTCTTTATTGTGAGTTTTTTAAGGACAGGTTCAGAGATTTTCCTTGTTTCTCCTACATGACTTCCTACTAGTTACACGTTCATAGTCAACCAAGGTTTGTGGAATCACTGCTCTTTCAAATTCATCCTGCTGCTGCCTTTTAGAACAAATCAGTCACCATCAAAAGAGTTAATATCCACTGTATTAAAAGATGTGAGACTCACAAGTAGTTATGGAGCAGAAACAACTTTATTAGCTGGCTCCTTCCACAGCTGAAAAATGAGTTTAAGGAGACAACACTACCTCAAAATTACCAGATGGTATCACTGATTCTTTTTTTTTTTTATTTTATTATGTTATGTTAATCACCATACATTACATCATTAGTTTTTGATGTAGTATTCCATGATTCATTATTTGCGTATAACACCCAGTGCTCCATGCAATACATGCCCTCTTTAATACCCATCACCAGGCTAACCCATCCTCCCACCCCCCTCCCCTCTAGAACCCTCAATTTGTTTCTCAGAGTCCATAGTCTCTCATGGTTCATCTCCCCCTCGATTTCCCCCCCTTCATTTTTCCCTTCCTACTATCTTCTTCTTTTTTTAACATATAATGTATTATTCACTGATTCTTAACAGACTTTATGTGAATAACATCATAACTGCCTCTAAACCAAACATAGAGTCACCACAAAACATTACTGAAAACCTGAAAACACAATTTCTCCAAAAGACATCAAGGTGCTTGATAAAGCGATGAAATATTGAGCCGTAAATTAAGGAATCAATTGTATGAGATTATTTAAAAATACAAGTACTTAAGTTGTGTGGCCTTCTGACACAACATCAAATGACATGTTAAAAGGGACCAAAAAGTTCATGAGGGATTCATTTCAAATCCTGGTAAAGCAAGAAAAATTAACCTTGGAAAGAACCCAACCTGTTCACATTAATGTTCAACAGGAAAAAATTGTATCATTTTAGAGACTCATATGAAACATGAAACTCTGGTCATTACACAAGCTTTAGTTTTTTGTTTGCTTGTTTGTTTGTTTGGTTTATTACAAGACAAAAAAGGTGGACAGGCTTACTGAGAAAATAATAGGAAATTCATAACATTTGCTATGTTTAATAATAAGAATTATAGAAGAACCTCTGTTATAAAGAGATTCAGGCAGAGGTAGGCTGACTTCTAGGTTCTACTAGGATGAGTTGACGCAACAAGCATCTGTGGCTACATTGAAACCATGATGCATTTCCCAATTGAGAAACATATTCACAAAGTGGACAGAGAAGATCAGTTTGGAAAGAGAAGTTTGACTTAAACTCACCACCAGCGAATAACAACAGATTTTGGTGAGACTAAGATGGGCTACACCACCATCCTAGAAGAAATGCCAATGCATGTAGCTCCCTTTAATTGATTCATCAAATGAGCATTATTTTTGGTTTTGTTTTGTTTTCATCAAATGAGCGGTTTTTTTTGTTTTGTTTTGTTTTGTTTTTTGTGAATCTTAAATTATTATTTCTTCCTGTCGCTTACACCCAAGGTGGGGGCAGGGGAAGAGGAGGGGAAGAGGAGAGGGGGGCATTGCCTCCCCCCCTAAGGCACTGAGTGGAGAAGCCGCAAGGGGGGAGGGGGGAGGTCATCAAATGAGCGTTCTTATAAGCAGTATTTATTTGTGCTGCAAAGATTATTGCAATGCGCAGTTCACTCTATTATTTGGGGATTTTTGAATCTTCACTTGATGCTCCCAACAAATCAGAAGTATGAACAGATATCAAAATAACTTCATTTATAAGCTCTAGTAAGAAATGATGTATTGGCTTTATTTTCTTTAGAATTAGAGTGTTGGGGTTGGAAACATTTTTGAACAAAATATATCATCCTGAAAATATATCCTTTGTGTGAATATCTGTCCTGATTCTGAGAAATTTTTAGTAGATTTTTTTTTATCATTTAATTTTATTCTTGTGAACTTAAAGTAAGAAAACCATTGTATAAATGCTGTCATTTTATACGAACAAGCCTATCTTGATTGTTTTAGTTATTAGTCTGAATGTAAAAGGACTTCTAATCAGAGGAATATGATTCGGATGACTTCTCATTGTTATTTATTTAATACGTGAGTTCTGAGAGTAACTGACCCATTCTCTTGCCCTCAACGTCTTTATTCACTGAGTATGCGCTGAGAGCAGCATCTCCCTGAAGCCTCCCCTAACTGTCCACGCCCCAGGTCACCAGATGCAGTGCCACATTGCTGGAGGAAACAGATACTCGGGCTCCACTGCAAACCCAATGAACCTCAATCTCTAGAGATGAGATGTGTGCGTCAATACTTTACAAAGGCCTCCCAAATGATTCCAGTGTGCAGCCAGGTCACAGTGCCCTGGAAAGCATACACAGGCCTCTTTATTTCCAAATGTTAGCACTTCCTCTGCAATTATAGCATTTGGGGTAGACGCTCTTCTGATGAGAAAGGAGAAAATGATGTGAAGGATGTCATTTTCCAAAATATGGGAGGCATGATGTGACATTGAAGCTGAGGAAATAATCCCTGAGCTTCATTCTTCTTAGAGGAGGGAATATGTGCTCTCATTTTTCATGGCCCATTTAAACAGGGCAGCTCACAGGGGCTAAATCTGGGCTAGGTAGGCAGAGAATAATCTTCCCCTGCCTAAAATAACAAATGATGAGATGAGGAGTGTTATTGGAAAAATGCATCAAAACCCTACATGTTTGTTTAAATGAAGCTGTGGTAAAAACTATGTACAGAAGAAACCCCTGTGCAGTTTGATTCTGAGCTGTGAGATTTATTTTGTGTTTAAAGGGTGGGTCTGTGATAATAAAATCCGAGGGTAATAAATAAATCTTTATCAACTTACACAGAGCTATCAGGAGATACTTCTTATTTCCCTGGAAAGAGCCATGTTCTCATATTGTACATTTTCTCTATGCTTTGACTTCCTGATCTTTAATCTAATAATGACCAACTGGCCTTTCCCATAGCTTGTGCTAGTCCTTCCTGAAGGAACTTAAATTCAATAGCATGCAAGATAGTATTGTTATATACATCACGTTCTGACCTGTCATGTCAATGGTACAAGAGCTGGTTATTACAGTATGGTTTTCACAAATATTCTATTTCATGATGGGCAATTTATTACCTTGAATTCTTACCATAAGAAACGTGAAACATGAAATAGCCTTATTAGAATGTATAACTCTAAATGAGACTTCAATGAATGCAAAAAAGTTAAAAGGAATTAGTATTAAGTTCTCCTTTCTACTGTACAGGAAATAGTTAACTAAGAACATGAACCAATAATGTTGTCTGAATTGGCCAGTTCATGCTGAGTAGGTGACCAGTAATGAATCAATCAATGCACTAGAAAGTGAGAAAGTTAGCCACAATTTTAAGAGAAAACCCAGTATTTTTTTTAAATTCCTGTTTGACTTGTTCTAAAAAAATGTTTCTTTTTTAAAAAGTGGCTATGCTTGGTGGCTCTTCTTTTCCCCAAAGTGTACCAGATGCTCTATTCCTTGCAGTAACTGCTTGTCTCTTATGTGCAATGGGAGCGGAGGGAACAGAGTTCATTTGCAAATTGTGGGTACAGCTATTTTGTTCTGTAACTCAGAACCATCTTTGAGCTTCTAAAGCTACCACCTGAAAGATTCCATCTGGTGGTATAGATATTTTGGATACAGAAAGTCTGAACATCCAGATTTTAAGCTATTGTTCCAAGCTAATATACAGAGTCCTAGCCATGACTAAGGTGCTGCACTAGCAAGTTGCCTGCCTCAGCTCATGTAATTAACACAACACCAGCTTATGGTAGTTCTTTATTATTATGTTTATTATTCCCATTTTGCAGAAGTACAAACTGAGGCTTATTTGGAGTAAGCAACTTTCCCAAAGACATACATTAGGTATGTAGGTACTACATTAGGTAGTAGAATTTGAACACAGATCTTTCTAAACCTAAACATGAGGATTTCACTGACCTTCTAAACTATGAATTGCTTTTATTTCCAATATTCTATTTTCCGGAGAGTGCCACTGAGATATTTTTCTTCTCATCTGCATCATTACCATAAATTGTGAGTTTAACTTACAGTGAATAATAAACAGATCTGAAGATGAATTTTGTTTTAAAATTTGGGATTCAAGTTCTGTTTTTAATATCTAGTAGACTGAAACACTAATAAAAATGTGATTCTGATTCTTACGGGGAGATGCTCAGAGAAATCAAAGTGAGATATGTAAGCTGAATGTTTGTGTGTATGTATTTCATAGAGCATACAGAGAATGGGTTTTAGCTTTTTCACTGTCCATATAGACAACTAGAATATAAACTTTATGACATAGTAGATAAGCCTCCCTTGATTTACAGCATGTCCTCAAGCTCACAGAGTAGCTGGCATTTGTATAGTTTCAGTATATAGTTTAGGGTAAATAAAGGTATATGACCTACCAGCTCTGGTATGGGTATAAGTATACACTAAAATACTGAAGTGGTAGTCTATGAGAAGAGTCATTTTAATAGCAAGGATCCACACTTACTGCCATTACAAAAGGGAGTGTATAGAAAAATTCCTAGAATGTAATAGATGCTCAAAAAATAATGAGAACAGTATAAGATTCTTGTGATCATGGAATAATTGTCTTTGATTTTGTAAGTGGACCAATCATGAGCTTGCAGACTTTTCTTCCCACCATGGAATTAAATTGTCTGTGCTAGAATATATATTTTAGATTCTCAGACAACTAGGAAAAGAAAATGTCTGTTGTGCTTTTGTAACTTTCAGCCAGTGGTACAAATGCCAGAGATACAGCATCCTTTACACCATGGGTACCCACATATCATCAATCCGCTTACCACACAGCACCCTCAAAATGGTGGCCATCTCTGGTTAAGGCTGTTGGTTGTCAAGTTGTAGTGAGAACCAAATGAAAGATTAGATTTGGAACTATTTTGAAACCTATAAAACACTGTAGACTAAAGAGCTATTAATTATATTTTTATGTAACTTTAACATTCTCTACATGCCTTACTGTTTTCTTTTTATTTGGCCTTATGCACATTTGAGAATGGGAGCTCCTTAAGGATGGGACCTTGTCCTGTTTTTCATTAGACAGTGCCTGGTACATGATAGGTCTTCAATAAGAGCAGGGGACGCCTGGGTGGCTCAGTGGGTTAAGCCGCCAACTCTTGTTTTCAGCTCAGGTCATATCTCAGGGTCTTGATCTCAGGGTCATGATCTCCAGGTTGTGAGATGGAATGCCTCTAGGGCTCCAAGCTCAGTGTGGAGTCTGCTTGAGATTCTTCTTCTGCCTCTCTCCCCTCTCTAAAATAATAAATATTCTTAAAAAAAGAAAAAAACAGCAATAATAGCAGTAGATGCCATTGATGAAAGCTGATAAGATTTCAATGTACAATTCGTGAATGTGTAATTCATTGGTTTTAACTTTTCATTTCCTGGAAAACATGGGGTTGTGCTTGTTTCAGGTAACCCCACCACACACTCAGAGGTAATTAAAAAAAAACAAAAAAAAAACTTCTTTCCATCTCAGTTCCCTTAATTCTAAACTGGGGATAGTCCATGATGTCGAAATGTTGGGGTTCAGAGCCAAGGGTCCAGAAAGAATTCTTGAGATGTCTTTGGTACAAAAAGGTGTTTTTATTATAGCATGGGGACAGGGCCTGTGGGCAGAAAGGGCTGCACTGGGGTTGTGAGGAGCAATTGATTATAGACTTGGGAGTTGGGAGAGCTAAAGACAGAGGGAAGTTTCCAAAAGGACTTTCATATGCTAAAGAAGACTCACAGGATCCTGGAGGCCTAGCTATTGTCAAGCTAAGGTTGTTTTTCCCTCTAGCAAAGCATTAACATTAAGATTGGGATTTCCTGGATGAATGTTACACTCTGCCTGCCTCAATTATTTGTCAATGGGCTGCAGGTTATAAGGAAATTTAATTTCATCTACATTTTTTTCTGCCTTTGTTCTCCACATCAGTCCACACCCCCCACAGGTTTGTTTTCATGGCTGAATGAGATAATGTGTTTGAAAATGATCTTGCACTCTCAAGAGTCCATCAAATATTTTTAGTGACCCTAAGTAAGCTAAAGTTATATAAGGGACAAAACAAATGTCATGTCTCTGAGACCAAAATACTTTCTTAACAGTAAGTTATTTCTTCTATATCACTTACATAAGTCTGTATAGGGAGAAGGGGACAAGATGGCCCAGAAAAACATAGTCTCTTAAATATCATTATGAGTATTATGAAACATAGTTTTGATTTTTGTCTTTAAAAAAGCTATAGAAGAAATCATTTCTAGCCTTTTTAATTGCAACTTTTATTATATATTATTAAACATAGAAGTAATCCCAAGAGATGATCTATTACTTAATATTTCAAGTGCTGACTAGGCATAGGAAGTAGGCAGTCCTATTTTCCTTGAAACATGGTGGTTGTGGGTAGTCCTGTGAGGCTGGAAAATAGAAAAAAAAAAATGGAAAGAACTTCTCTTCTTCTAGAGTGTTGATTTGGATTCAAGGCTGCAGAACTAAATCTCTTAGAGTTTATAATGAGAATCACCATCTGAGTTTTCATGCTGACTCATCTTAAAATGGTGTGTTAACAATGTGGGCATAGCAGAGGTTTCTGCTATAAAAATGAGAACAAAGAGTGTTCTCCAACTGCTTCCTGTGAAGGTAAAGTTCTGATCTTCTGAATTCCCTCTTCCACCAGCTGGGTCAGAAATTTTCACAGGTGAAGCCTGAGCCCAGTGACCATAGCGATTAAAACCATCTTCCTTGGGCGCCTGGGTGGCTCAGTTGGTTAAGCGACTGCCTTCAGCTCAGGTCATGATCCTGGAGTCCCGGGATCAAGTTCCGCATCGGGCTCCCTGCTCTGCAGGGGGTCTGCTTCGCCCTCTGCCCTCTTCCCTCTCGTGCTGTCTGTCTCTCATTCTCTCTGTCTCAAATAAATAAATAAAATCTTTAAAAAAAAAAAAAAAAACCATCTTCCTTGTTGCTTTTCCAGAGTAACTGTGCTAAGAAGTAGCTTAGTGGGGGCTTTATTCACTCCTCTACCCTACCCTCATAATCTTCATAAACATCCCCGAGTCTCCCCAGTACAGACATAATGTAGAACAGTATGCTTGCCATGCAAATGCTCTCAAGACAAGCCTCATAGGCTTCCTTAAAGCCAGATGACTATTCCCAAGTGTTTCCACACAAATATTCTGGAGCTTTCCATGGATCTCTTCTCTCTGGACTTTGAAAAACAGCCAAAAGATGCACATTTCATGAGCTAGCATGAGCTTCTCTCCCTGGATCCTGCAAAATGTCACAGTCCTGTGGGTTTTCCCAAACCATCTCCCTGGTGCATTGCCAGAGTGACATTATCTAATGAGCATGCCGGATGGGGTGAGGCAAGCTGAGGGGTGCATCAGGTGCACTTGTCACGGATGCAGACCTCTGAAAGACTGGCTTTCAAGTCTGACTTGCAAATTGGATATGCCCTTCACTTTGGATTAGCCTCCAATTTAAATTCAACTGTTGTCATTTCCGTCTTAGCATCATATGCATTCTGATGGAGGCCTTGGATAAAATTTCAGTACCAGAAAATTCTTGCTGTTAACATAATGCTAAGAAGCAACTTTGCTACGGTAAAATGAAATATAACACCAAATGCACTGCCTTGCCAATAGAATCTGCCTCCTCTCTTCCAAAATTGATGTGTTTGAACCTTTGAGTGGCCTATACAACTAATCAGAAAACTGAATATGCCCTTTAACTGATAGGACTGTAATAGTGATACATAAAAGGTAAGAGTTCTCATAAGTTTCTTATTCACCCTTCATAGTCACACCCAGAGGCAATACAATTGCAAGTTTATAGGTGAGGAAATGATGCCTGGAGGCATCGACTATCTTGGCCAAAGTCTCATCTGAGGGCTACTGAGATGCAGGTCAAAGTCTCATTGTCTTACTCTAAAGTCTCATCTTTCTATCTTACTAAATTGCAGACATTATGGAATACACTGACTAAAATGGCTATAAGTTATTCAATACTTATAATGTCAAGAAAGCAGTGTTGTGTTTGTGAACAAGGCAAATACAGCCTCCAACCTTAGCCACCTTACAGTCTAACTGGGGAAGAAAAAAAAAAAAAAAAGCAAAAGAAGTGATTAAAGTGCCACTTAAGTTTTGAAAGGGAAAGGATAGGATGCTCCAGCACCATACAGCAGGAGAATCTAACATATTCTGTGAGGAAATATGTACAGTCAAGACTGAAAATCAAATACTAGAATTTGGCCAAGTGAAGATGGGGTTAGGGGATGTGAGGTGAGATGGGGAGGAAGTCTGAGTAAAAGGAATGACAAAGGATCAGGTTTGAGAAAACACACAAGTTAGTGAAGAAAATTACAGGCAGGTTGTGAGACTAGAGTGGATAGTGAGGAAGATATTGATGGAATATAGAGCTTCGGAAGGAAGCAGGGGCCATACTATAGAACTGTATATAGGATTATCATTGTGCTAAATGCTGTGCTGAACATGTTATTTATTTTGACCTTTACAACAATGATTTAAGTTACATGTCACACTGTAAGGGTTCAGAAAAAGTCTCCCCGAAATATCCCCCTTTAGCACGTGGACTCTTGAGCTGAAGGCAGTAGAGACCATGTGGGGTCAAAAGAAACTTTTCTACTTCCTTTACCTAAAAGAATCTTAATTGGGGGTCTTCTTCAGAATAAGAGTTATTACCAAAAATAAGTTTTATGTGAGTGACTCATGTGTATGACAGAGAAAACATCTGTTCTTCTTACTTTCCTGTGAAATGCCCTCTTCCCCTTTTGAAACCCCAGGTGCCTATCCCAATCCTTATTTCAGGAAGGCATGTACACCTCATTTTACTTTCCTGTCTTGAACCTCTCATGGATGTGGGGTTTCCACACAGACAAAATTAAATTGATCTCCTATTGATCTCTCTCAAATCAACTTAATTCTTCGATCAGCTAGAAGAACTTTTGAATTTTTTTTTTTTTTTTAAGATTTTATTTTTCAACAGAGAGAGAGAGACAGCGAGAGAGGGAACACAAGCAGGGGGAGTGGGAGAGGGAGAAGCAGGCTTCCCGCCAAGCAGGGAGCCCGATGTGGGACTCGATCCCAGGACCCTGGGATCATGACCTGAGCTGAAGGCAGACGTTTAACGACTGAGCCACCCAGGCGCCCTGAACCTTTGAATTTTTTATAGATTTTTTTTTTCCCCTTCCAACAACACCATGTTACCAGTAGAGAGGCTGGAGCTCACAGAATTAAGGTATCCACAACACTACTGGTTTGACTCCAAAGCCCTTGATCACGATGGTATCCCACATTGTTGGCATACTTTTCACTTAGCTTCACCAGTGGACAGGGATGAGGAGTCAAGTTGTCTTCCTGCTTGGTCTTTACTGCACATGTGAAAGATGACCCCAACCACAAGTCTAGTCAATTCATTCTGTGCTGACAAGGGGCATCATGCAGTCTTAATTATGGCATAATTGAAAATGTACATGATTTTTGTGAAACTTCGCAACCAAGGACATCATTAACATTTAATGCTTTACCCACATTTATCCAACTTTGTAGATTTGACATTTTATACTTTGCTGACCTTTTTGAGTTGTTAAAAGGAAATATCTTTTTTTGTATTCCCTTCCCTCTGTTAGAGGAAAAGAAAGCCAACTGTATTAGTATTTATAGAAAAAAATGAAGGGAAAAAAGATAAAGACCACATTTCTTACTACTTTTTTTTTTCTTTTAAAGTAGAATTATCCTGGGCTTTCAACCAGAGACTTTGGGTTGCTCTGTTATTGATCTGTCTGTTCTATATAAAGATCAGACCATATGCATCTGTCCAAATTGGCAAGGATTCATTTATAGTCTTTGCCTTTCATACTTTTATTTGTTGCTTACTGCTACAGTCTCACACAGAAAATTTAATAGAATAAATCTCCATATTTCATCCAATAGATTAAAATAGCTACAGTTTTTCCAAACACATTTAACATAATATAATTATCTTATGATCTAGATAGCTTTTACTTCTCTGGAAAAGTGGTTATTTCCCTGATCATGTATTTTAAATTAATCTTATGAATTACTGAGATTCTGCACATGATTACAATGTGTGTGTGTGTGTGTGTGTATTGGGCTGTGTGGTGGGGAGGGAGGGGCTAGAGGGGGAAGGGAGTCCCTATACCACCAAGGAATTCTCAGACAACAGCTAGATGTCCTGCAATTCAGTTCAATTCTGACACTATTGACCTGGAGATAGCATCAAATGGCAACAGGTTAAGGGTTCAGTCCCACAGGACAGCCCCCCAACCCAGACTTCAGATGTCAGTCACAGGTCCTGGTTGGCATTTGTGCTTTTGACCAACCAGCTATTGATTAAGTTCGAAGGACCCCCTCCTTGGGTTCAGTTAATTTCCCGAAGTGGCTCGTGGAACTCAGAGAAACATTTTACTTACTACATCACTGGTTTATTATAGAAGGATACAGGAACAGCCAGATGTCAGAGATGCATAGGTCAAGGTATGGGGAGAGGGTGTGAAGTTTTCATGCTTTCTTTGAGCACCGCGTAACCAAATCTCCCTATGCTCACCAACCTGGAAATTCTCTGAACCAGGTGCTTTTAGGTTTTTATGGAGGCTTCATTACATAGGTATGTTTGATTAAATCATTAGTTATTGGTGATTGAACTCAATATCTAGCCCCTCTCCTTTTTGCCATACAGATGAGTCACTCAGAAAAAAAACAATTTCTAGTAATATCTTCTCCTGTGGCTACTGTTTCTTAAAAATAACCAGCTCAAGATAAACCTTATACAGAAGCGGCATATTTTGGGTGCCAAATTCTGGTTCCCCTTCAAGACCAAATATATATTTCTTATAAGATCACTGTTGGTCTTTTAGTTTTCCTTCCTATTGTTATTGCAATTTAATCTTTGATTTGCACTTTGCTCCTGCAGCTGCAGGCGGCTACCTTCTTTTTCCTCAGTAGGACACTATCTAATTCATGAATCATTTCATAAAGCCAATTAGATCTTTGGATTTACTCATTTGAATTTTAGTTTTTTTGTTGTTTTTGACACTGGTATCCTTCTTTGAGTTTTATTTCTTCGGATGAGAACCAAGGTAGCCCACCTATTGGGATTTTAGGAATGTTTTTTAGTTTTCTCAAATCACTGTTTTAGGTTAAAAAGTTACTTGAGCCAGATGGTGGTTTAAACAGCTAGCTATCACGTGTCCTTTTGCATAATACTGTATAATCTATCTTTTATACATGAAAGGGGATAAATGCTGAGCATAGAGATTATGGAAAGCTTGTTGAAAAGCCAAGAATCTGGAAATATGAATCTGTGAAATATCTTAGTCCAGGGAGAACAAAGATATCTCAGTGCAGTGCTGATTAATTATTACTGTCTCCCTAGCATAGTAGCTAAGAATTTGTAGCCCGGTATTTGCATACTTTGAATGAGTATCATGATCCAATGGGGATGTCTGTCTTGGGCACAAACTAGGAAAAGGTAAGCAAGCCACATGTTTTTCAATTTTGCCTTGCTGCATGAAGTTGGTCTGAATCAGCAAGCTTTTTCTGTAAAGGAACAGGGAGTAAATATGTCAGGACATACAGTCCCTGTCACAACTACTTTGCTACTATAGTCCTCAAACAGCCAAATAGCCATACGCAGATGAACAGACACTCTGTGTTTCAATAAAATTTTGCTTACAAAAAAGGTAACAGGCCAGATTTGGCCCATAGACTCAAACAGTTTGCTGACTCCTTGTCTGAATAGTATGCCATGTAGCTTCATTTGAATGATACTCATATCATGATTTTTGAGAACATGTGACTATTCACCTGGCCATATATTTGGTGGCAATCTTGTATGCCTGTGCATTACCTAGCAAGAAAAGAATTCATAAAAACCCATATTTTTCCAGTTTGTACATCTCCAGATAGGTGAACTGGGATAGCACTCATGCATATTAAGGTATAAATTAGTACCTGTCATATGCATTGTTTTTACCATTTTTTCTCATTATTATAATTATCTTTCCTCAAATTGGATAATTTTGCATTTCTGTGTGATTGAAATCTAATATTGATTCTATTTTTGATAGGAGCAGGATGATATGTAATAGTGGCTGGAACATGAGGCTATACTAGTAAAAAGTCTCTTGGTTATAAGTCACATGAACACAACTCAAATAGGCTAAACAAAGAGGGAAAAATTATCGTATTGATGACATAATGTCTTCTAAAAAATTAAAAGTTATACCTGACCCATCTGACCACTTTTAACCAGAGATTTCATGAATAGCCACAGGACTCATTAGCATCTTTAATGTCTACTTGTATCTGTGTATTTGCTTTATTCTTCCCTCTTCTTTGCCAGACTAACTTCCTTCTTATCTCTAATCCACTTGGAGAGAAATATGGCTGCCAGAAGATTCTGAAGGTATAGTTTCAGCCTCAGAGAAAGATTGACTCTTCCTTGGTTCCACTCTAATTCCTGGGAAGGGACTCTTGGGCCAAATACCTTTCCTGGACTGATGAGCTATGGGCAGTGGCTCTGAGGAAAGGACTGTTAGGTGCAGTTTGGGGAACAACCCAGAGCCAGCTGTGCTATGGACAGCTGGTGGAGATAACAGAAGGGCCGCACCTGGACGACCTCTGAGGCTATGAGATGTGTTCTCATGAAAGAGATTTTGTACAAAGGGAAGTGCTTGGGTAAGAAACACATGTCTCGTTTACTGGCTTAGAGAGAGAATGTCTTGTCTTTTAAATTCGTATTTGGGGGGCGCCTGGGTGGCTCAGTCGTTAAGCGTCTGCCTTCGGCTCAGGTCATAATCCCGGGGTCCTGGGATCGAGCCCCGCATCGGGCTCCCTGCTTGGCAGGAAGCCTGCTTCTCCCTCTCCCACTCCCCCTGCTTGTGTTCCCTCTCTCACTGTCTCTCTCTGTCAAATAAATAAATAAATAAATCTTAAAAATAAATAAAAATGGG
>NC_138379.1:17494877-17516041 GCF_054177405.1 Leptonychotes weddellii
AAATAAAATCTTTAAAAAGAATAAAAAATTCGTATTTGGCATAGTAAATTAGCCTCTCCATTTTCTTGAAAAATTTCCTAACAGTTGAACACTCCTAAGGCACCGGGCTTCTGAGTATTTGGAAACATCATATGACATTCTTGGTAAGCAGACCATGGGTCGAAATGAATTAGACTGTGCTTTGTTGTTGGGCCAGTGAGGCCTAGGCTGAAAGGTTACTCAAGTGAGGACAGTGGAATTGAATGCAAAGGATCCAATTAGCTCTGCTCGCCTTTTTGTGCTCTGTTTAAGCTACGTAATAATTTCATCTTCTTCCCTGCGCTGTGATGATAACTTTCAAGGCCTGAATCTCAGACGCTATTACAAGTAACAAATGATAATCCAAAATAATGTGTTCCTTGTTGAAGGACCTCAGAACACCAACCACCGTATCTCAGAAGAAATCACTTGTGTCCCAGGCAAATTAAAAATGTCCTCGTGTGTGAAGGTAAACTGCTGCTTAATAACTGCCTGTCAGCAAGGGACAGCATTTGGGGATGAGAACATTGGCTCATAATGCAAGTGCTGAGGAGGCGTGTGTTGCTTTTCTCCCATGCTTCTCTAGAAGCAGGACCTGGCCCACAGGAGACAGGAAAGTGTGGTTCTAGGTGACAGGATCAGGACATCAACATTTGAGTGCGTCTGGGGAGCTCTCACTCAGAAGAAAACCTAGCTGAGAAATTACTTTCTGAGTGACACCTGGAGGAGTTGGGAGTTGTCAACCCAACCCTTGTGTTTCTTTTCTTTTTTCTTTTTTTTAAGATTTTATTTCTTTGTTTGACAGAGAGAGAGAGAGAACTGAGAGAGAACACAAGCAGGGGGAGCAGCAGAGGGAGAGGGAGAAGCAGGGAGCCTGACCCAGGGCTTGATCCCAGGACCCTGAGATCATGACCTGAGCAGAAGGCAGACATTTAACTGACTGAGCCACCCAGATGTCCCAAACCTTGTGTTTCCATCACCAAGTTGTTTGAGATTCCACACGACACAGAGTTTAATATTTAAAATAATAAGATATTATGAAAACAACAAAAATATATTTGGATTTGTTTTTTTTATTTGTTCATTTAATAAGTGATTTCCATTTTCCAGAAAATAACCTGAAACCATCTTCTGTTTCCATTTTAGCATTGCCATGTAAGTTAGCTGATACCTGAAGCTATGGACTTCTGTAAGCAAAGAGCCTACAGCCTACTCCACTATCCCATACCCAGTAGGAAGTACATAGCCCTTCCCAGGACTGTTGTACCTTCCTGGAGACGTATTCTCTCATGACTTCTCTTGTTGCTTTTCCATATTCACAGTGTGCTCTTGACCACACTCCGGGATCTTATTCCTTCAGGCCTCCTCACTTCTTCATTCTGTGTCCTATTCCCATATTGTGCCTAAACCTCAATCACAGTTCAGGTTTTTGTAGTAGGATTTAACTGAATTTTGCATAATGTGGAGATGAATAATAAATTTCACACATTCCCATTCTTTTTTTTTTACCAACAACATTCTTTTTTTTTTTTTTTTAAAGATTTTATTTATTTATTTGACAGAGAGATAGAGAGCACAAGTAGGCAGAGAGAGAGGGAGAAGCAGACTCTCCACTGAGCAGGGAGCCTGACGTGGGGCTCGATCCCAGGACCCCGGGATCATGACCTGAGCCGAAGGCAGCCGCTTAACTGACTGAGCCACCCAGACGCCCCCAACATTCTTTATTTTATTTCTTATTATAGCAAATTTAAAGATCAGATAATATATCAGATAAATAGACTAATACATTTTAATTTTTTTCTTTTTTTTTTTATTATGTTATGTTAATCACCATACACATTCCCATTCTTAATAGAACTAGAACTTTTTTGGCAAGAGTTTCCTTCGGGGCTGATGTTTCTCCTCAGGCCCTACTTTTTCCACATTACTGAAACCTTTACCTTCTTCTACATATCCAAGGATCTCAGAATGTATTTTACTTTAAGGCAATTTAGCTTTTCCTTTTTCTATCTTCACCTATCTCAGGTATGCTCTGAGGGTGTTCTTTATATAATTGAAATGGTCCATGGAAGTATTATAATATATAAAGACCTTACTTTCCCCTAAGAGTTCTTCATCCCCTTTAAAGGAGCACCTTTGCTTACATCCTACATAAAAATGTTCTTAGATAGTTATGAGATACACTGCATTGTTTAAGTTGAGGTGAAATCTATATAACACAAAATTATGTAGCATTTAGGGCACTTGCAATATTGTCCACTCATCATTTCTATTTAGTTCCAAAACATATTCATGCTCTCAAAATAAAAGTCTACTCATTAAGCAGCCACTGTCTGCTATGGGTTGAACTGTATTTCCCCCCACCCCCCCAAAAAAGATATGTTAAAGTTCTAAGCCCTAGTACTTCAGAAGACAGTCTTGTTTGGATTGAGGGTTGTTGCAGATGTGATTAGTTAAGTTGAGATGAGATCATCCCAGAGTAGGGTGAGCGACAGATCCAATATGGCTAATGTTCTTGTAAGAAGACAGCCACGTGAAGGCCCACCTTGGCAGAATGTCTGTGATTACAAAGGCAAAGAAGGAATTATGCATCTGTGAGCCAGGGACACCAAAGATCATGGGCAAGCCAGCAGAAGCTAGGTGAATCAAGGAAGGATTCCCTTCAGGTTTCCGAAGGACCATGGCCCGGCTGACACCTTGATTTTGGACCTCTCACCTAGATAAGTGAGAGACAATATGTTTTTATTACATCTCCCAGTTTCTAGTTCTTTATTATGGCTGCCCTAAGAAACTGAGAACACTTGTGTTCCCTGCTGCTCTCAGCCCCTGGCAACTATCAGTCTGCTTTCTGTCTCTATGGATATACCTATTCTGGATATTTCATGTAAAAGGAATCATGAAATTCATGGCCCTTTTTGTCTGACTTCTTACACTTAACAAAACATTTTTGAGGTCCATTCACATTGTAAGTGTGTTAGTACTTCATTCCTTTTTATGGGTAATAATATTCCATAGTATAGGTATATCATGATTTTTTTATCCATTCATGTGCTGATGGATATTTGGGTTGTCTCCATTATCCACTATTGTGGATAGTTCTGCTATTAATATT
This sequence comes from Leptonychotes weddellii, assembly GCF_054177405.1. Lineage (NCBI taxonomy): Eukaryota > Metazoa > Chordata > Mammalia > Carnivora > Phocidae > Leptonychotes > Leptonychotes weddellii. Next base: position 17,498,008 of record NC_138379.1, read on the forward strand.
TGTGTACACATTTTGGGGTTGTTTGTTTTCTTTTTCAGTACCTATTTTCAATTACTTGGGGCAAATACCTAAGGGATAAATTACTGGGTCATATGGTAATTTCATGCTTATATTTCTGAGGATGCATAGCATTTTGTTTTGTAACTTTGAATCTTATTTTATAAACAGTCCTCACATTTCATTTACATTCTCTTCATATCATTTTACTAAATATCTGTTAAATAATCAGGTAACCAACCTTTACTGAATTTCTGCTCTATGCTGTATGTACTAAATATAAAACCAGGAACCTTTCCAGCATTAATCTCATTTCATCATTATAACAGCTCAATGAATCAGTCACCACTGTTCTCTCCATTCAGATGAGAGTTTGAGGGTTAGAAAATATAAACTGACTCAGATTTCTCAGCAATGTGGTGGCAGAACCAGGATTCAAAACTTTTGTGTTGAGCTCTAGATCCAATGCTCTTTCCTATTGCACCATGTTCTAAATTCCCACCTTATTGATATACCCTGAGTTAATAAAGGATTCCCTACTGATCTTGTTCCCAATGGTTTGTTATGTTCTGTGTCCCTGCAGGAAGTAGCCTTTTCTGGAATCTATTTTGCTGCCCTCTATCTTTTGGCCTCTAGATAGGGTATGATCCCTTCTTTGTTACCACATGCTTTGGACCAGTTCTATCCAATAGAACTTTCTATAATGATGGAAAGGTTTTATAATTTTGTACTGTCAAATACAGGATCTTACTATCTTCTTTTTTTTAACATATAATATATTATTTGTTTCAGAGGTACAGGTCTGTGAAGGGAAAAATGAAGGGGGGGGAAATTGGAGGGGGAAAAGAACCATGAGAGACTACGGACTCTGAGAAACAAACTGAGGGTTCTAGAGGGGAGGGGGTAGGAGGATAGGTTAGCCTGATGATGGGTATTAAAGAGGGCACGTTCTGCATGGAGCACTGGGTGTTATGCACAAACAATGAATCATGGAACACTACATCTAAAACTAATGATGTAATGTATGGGGATTAACATAACAATAAAAAATTAAAAAAAACTAATGATGTATGGTGATTAACATAATAAAATAAAAAAAATTAAAAACAAACAAACAAAAAAAACAAATACAGGATCTTTTGGCCATACAGGACTATTGAGCAGTTGAAATGTGGCTAAATTTACTGAGGAATTAAATTTTTAATTTAATTTAATTTTAAATATTATCTGGCTAATAGCTAACATACTGCACAATGTAGCTTTTGACTTTTCCCATCCTATTAAGACTCATTTGTCCTTGTAACCTTTCTCATGGTCCCAGCCTAGTTAAGTATGCATATTCCTAAAATAAACCTCACATTTTTGTTTTATGGATAGTAATTTCTTAGGTAGCCCATCTTCAGTGTGGTGCCATAACCTGCAATCAAGTAAAAAATGTGGTGTTCTAAACAAATAATACTATTATAAAATTTTTCATTACACTGTAAGGCTTTGTGTTTGCAACATTTAAACAAATAGAGAAATTTGATGGATAACCTGAATAATAGAAAGTCTGAGTTTCAGCTCCCATTTATTTTAGCTCCCAGAAATCACTCTTCAAACCTTTGTTTTAAGCCTCATCTATAAAGTGAGTTTGGTCTGGGTACTTGATTAAACATCTCCAATTTGAGTAGACTTTTTTTTCTTCATCTCCCCTATAGTGATCATATGATGCACACCTTCAAACTTCATCCTAAGAAACTCCCATTCTGTAAATCTATGGTCTCTTGAGGACAACAAAGACACTAAGCTATGGCTCTCAGCTCTGGTTAATGGGACAGCTGTTTTCTGTAATCAGTTCCTGTGCTGAGTAAAAGGAGACAAGCTTGTCTTGATCACATACTTTACTGAACACTGCAGGATAAAACAATTTCATTGAAACATCTGAATCAATTAGGAAAAATGGTTTGTGTTTTATTTTGTTTACTCCCTTAAGCAAAAGCAAAAAATATGTTGCTTCTGCAATATCAGTGCCAGGAATATTCCATCTTACATTTTAATTCTGTTCAGAGACATGTTCACCCAAGGCTGTAAGCAGAGAATCTCTCATAAGGAGAATTAAGTATTAAAATATATAAATGTATTAAACAATCTCAGCTAATTCCAGAAGCACAGGATAAAATGTATTTAAAAAAATGTTTCTTCAGACAAAGGAAACATGGACAACTGGTCTGTCTGTCCCAAGAGTGACTATTACAACACATCCAGTATCTTCATAGCATTTTAGATTTTTAGCATGAAATTGTAGCTAAGGCTTTAAGATGGACTATAAATCTGTATCTAGTTAGAATAATTTCTACAAAAGAATTTTCTTTCATGTAACTATATATCCAAAATGTTTCAGAAACAGATTGATTTCTAGACTGCTTGCATTTTCAAAGAATTTTAGGAATTCACACCCTAGAGACTTCATGAAGTTCCTTTTAAACCCAAGTTTTAATGTACAGAAATGAGTGGCTCACAGATATGTTAGAGATTTTAGTATAAACTAGAGATATGAAACTCAATGCTATGGAATATTTACCAGAGAAGACAAAGTGAAAAAATAAAAGAACTCTCTTTGTTCCTATACCTTTATCCACCTAAGGGAAATATTATAAAGTAAATAATAATATAAAATAAAAATAATACTCTAATATAAAATGCACTACAACAACATAATACCATAAAACTGAAGCAAATAAGACTATCCTGAGTCTGAGTGTTAACATTATAAACTAGGAGTCATAGCTATAGATTCTGTCATCAGTTTAAATTTTGTACCTATATGGGGCGCCTGGGTGACTCAGTCAGTTAAGCGTCTGCCTTCCGCTCAGGTCATGATCCAGGGTCCTGGGATAGAGCCCCATATCAGGCTCCCTGCTCAGTGGGGAGTCTGCTTCTTCCTCTCCCTCTATCCCTATCTCTCTCTTGTTATCTCTAAATAAATAAATAAATAAATTTATTTTATACCTATAATTTAATTTTTTTTAATGATTCATTCAAAGAATTTGTCAGGAAGCAGGAAGGCATATCTACTTCTAACCACACCCAATTCACAACTTCGGTTTTATACATAGGCAGGTGCCTGTAAAATGTCTTTTGAAAAACTTGTAGACTGACACCATATTCTATAGTTATACCCATGCAAAATTCATAAAAATAAAGGTTGGGTTAATTAATGTCCCATGAAGTTTTTAAAACATAACTTCCTTCTCACTGGTTAGTTTAATGCTGTGAAATAATCCTAAAACACACATCTCAGAAAGGCCCCAAGCAAGACTATGCATAACAAGTGTGCCAAACCTCTTCTACCCACTACATATGGATGGTGAGTTGATTAACATGATATTAAAATGCAAAATAAAAATTGGATCTTCACTGTGCCCTTTTGGTTACTATTTTAAAGGTAGGGAAGGCATAAGGGATGAATAATAGACCTAATAAGGAAACATTTCACTTGGTTTTTCATTATAGTAAAAACATCTCAGTGGAGAGATAAAATGCATTTACTAAATTTGCCAGAATGGAGATGTGATTGTTGGAACAGTTTAGGTACTTTATAATTCATTTTGCACTAATCTCTTTTTTGAAATCTGAGCACAAGGAAGAAAAGAAATACTTACTTTCATAATACAGTTGGAGGACACAGAAAATGGTCTTTATTTCCAGACATTTTGAATTATGAGTTTTATTCTGACAATCATTTTAAGCAAAGAAATGGAAGTATCAGCTATTAAAAGGAAATTAACTCCCAAATTGCAATTACAACATTAACTTTAGTTAGCATGTCAATAGGGAAAAATCATTTTCTAAATATTTGTCTTTGGATGTGTCTTTTTTACATTCAGCCAATTTAGCTTTTGCCTTCTGATGTGAAAGTGATCAATGGTTGTTTTTATCATGGCTGAAAAAGTCATGTGACTGACCAGTCAACCTAAAAGCACAGAAAATATATATACTCAATCTCGAGTTGATTAGACTTTTTCATTAACTAGTTCTGTTTGGTTACACAAAAATGTTTAGATTGTTTATAATGTTGTAGGTTTGCTGTACATAGCAACAAAGCTACACTGGAGAACGAGTATTATATGAGAAAGAGTATTACACCTAATTCTAGCTAAAAGGTTAATAGTTGATGGGAATAGAAAAATGACAAAGGAAAATTCTCCATTGTTATGAATAACAGAGGTTAAGACACACTGAGGACCTAAACCATACTTACTCGCCCAGGTGGGTTCAGTAATTAGGAGACCAATAGTGGCTCCCCACTTGAGAACAATGAAATGTAGCTCTGGTTTCCAGACTTGACCCTTCTCTTTTCAACCAACACATCAGCAATGCCACTGTGGAGGGTAACTCTTTTTGGTAAGGTGTTGTAGGAACCTGGAGTGATGGGAAAACTCCCACTCCCGATGGAATCTATTTCACAGCCCTTCTTTGTCAAGAAGCTGGGATTCAGCATGAGTGGAGTGATTTCAAAATGCTACCATTTCTTGGCTCCACAAGATAAGTGCTGTAAAAATTGACTACCCTTTAATCAAATACTGATGATATTTGGGTAAAATCGGCTGCTGCTTGGGAACATTCTTTCCTTTAAGCCAACTGGTTCCAAGAGGGTATAGTTTGAGAAGCAGAGTAGTGTGGGCACGAGAGATGGTATTTTGGCACACTCAGATAAGAGATTGCTCCAGAGAAATGAGGAAAAGAGCAGAGTGATGAGCAGAGGCTAATTAGCTACAAACGTAAAGGTACATCTTGGTGCTGCACAAAATCATCTTAGGTAGTTTTGCTTCAGTTGTGATATTCTTGATCTCTCCTCCAGGTTGAGTTGGTGGAATAGGCATAAACTGACCTAACCAGCCTCAGGCAGGATAGTCAAATCCATGAAATGTATCTTCCACACCTTCCCACGACTTGTCTCTTTCCTACCCAGCTATCATCTATCTCCACATCTGGTTGTTATAATGCGCTTACATTTTCTACCATGGCAGCTGACTCAGTTCTGTGCTCCAGTGAGTTAGTTTTCCTTTCCTCTATAGCACAGCTCACCCTGTTCATTCTTCTGATCATTTTGTCATGAGGACAAAATCGGTTTAATAAGCAGATTCTGCACAGGTTTTGAATGATATCCACTGCCTAATTCCTCAATGATTTCATAGATGTTCATAATTTGAAATAGGTCTGTAGACAATTCAAATGATTCTTGCCTTTATCGTTTCTTGCTTTTTACCTTTGGAGCTCTCTGAATGTGTCTGAATGATGGTAGGACTTTAGGGAAATAATTTTCAGATAGACTAAGGTTTGTTTTGTCTTTGATTTTTTTTTCCCTATAGTTCAAGTGAAAGAGTATGGTAATTGCTCAATCTGTCTGAAGCAAAATTGCAAACAAACAAAACAAAACAAGCAAACAAACAAGAAAACCTTGATGCATATTCCCCTGTTACCCCCTTACGTACGTTTCCATGTCAGATATCACGTATCCATCTTAGCACTCAGTCACTCTGAATTCAGATGACTTCTTAGAATCCTTCTTAAGTCAGGCTTTCAGGCAACCACTAATGGATTATCAGCAGCTGCCACCCCTATTTTTAGTGGAGTGTGTGTGTGTAGTTGAGTGGTTGAGGCAAAGGCAGGTACTTCTGTATGTCCACTCACTTTTACCTTTAACAGAGACCAAACATCACAACCACCTGCTGTACCAGCTCTCTCATGGAGATACATTTAAGACTAAGTTAGGGCGCCTGGGTGGCTCAGTTGGTTAAGCGACTGCCTTTGGCTCAGGTCATGATCCCGGAGTCCCGGGATCAAGTCCCACATCGGGCTCCCAGCTCAGGGGGGAGCCTGCTTCTCCCTCTGACCCTATCCCCTCTCATGCTGTTTCTCTCTCTCTCTCTCTCAAATAAAAAATAAAAAAAGCTTTAAAAAAAAAAAAAAGACTAAGTTAACTATATGGATATGATTTCAATTTCAGGATACTCTTTCCAGGGGGGAATAGGATAGAAGGGATACTGATCTATGACTGAGGCAGAAAGAAGTGTTAGGAAATGGGCCTTTGAATGAATTGTTCACTTCCCCATCCTTAATCAACAGAATGTGCCTAGTGTATTCGTATGCTTGATATATTCGCTCATGCCAGGTTTTCTTCAAATCCGTATCATTTAAGACACCTATATTTACTCCTTAAGCTATCCAAAATAGAAATGCAGTTAACATATGTATTTTTTACATACCTCCAGTTCATTATGATCTAAATTTTCAGTTGGTACCAGAAAATTTCAATTCTGGTCTCACTGTTTTTAACTGAAGATACTAAGTCAAAAAATTTTGTATGAGAATGTGAAGTTGTTTTACTCCTGTTAATTAAGCTATCATATTGATGTTCCTGATAGATGGCTGGTGAGAATGTGTATCTTTTATTTTTTTAAGATTTTATTTATTTGAGAGGGAGGGAAAGAGAGAGAGAGTGAGAGAGAGTAAGAGCAGGGGTGGGGAGGGGTAGAGGGGAAGGAAGAGCAGGGAGTCTGATGCAAGGCTAGATCCCAGGGTCCTCGGATCATGACTTCAACCCAAGGCAGACACTTAACTGACTGAGCCACCCAGGTGCCCTATCCTTTAATTTTTATAAGAAATTATTTTTATTATTTTTCAGTCAAATTATCCTTCTCCCTAGTTAGATTGTATCTGAGCTTTAAAGTCTTAAAGCATACACGAAAAACAAAACAAAAGAAACTTAAAGGAAATCACATTTATTGATTTTCTCTTTTAGGTCACCATGCTAAACATATTAATATTGTTTCATATTATCTTACTTAACTTTTATTTTAAACATTTGTGGAGTCACATTGTCCCAGTTTACAGATAAATAATTGATGGCTCAGAGAGGTTTTAAATTATATGTGCAAGGCCACAATCCAGTACATGAAGGGAGTGGTTTCTAACTGAGATCTGACTTTCTCCACAGACCAATCAATAAAAACAGACATTAGAATACATAATTTCTACTCACCAGGGTCCTCAGATTGTGATACTTAAGTACCATTATGGTATTTAAGTACCATTTAGAAATGGGAAGTTTCCTTAGAGATTGTAATGGATAAAGTGAATCTCTTTTTTTTTCCCTTAAGATTTTATTTAATTTTTTGAGAGAGGGAGAGAGACAGAGCGAGCATGAGTGGGGCAGGGTGGTGGAAGAGGGAGAAACAGACTTCTTGCTGAGCAGTTTGCCCAATGCAGAACTTGATCCCAGGACCCTGAGATTATGACCTGAGTTGAAGGCAGACGCTTAACCAACTGAGGCCACCCAGGTGTCCCAAATCCTTTTTTTTTTTTTTTTGTATTTGTCTGTTTATAGCAGCAGTTAACAGAAAATTGTGATGAAAAACTGAAATTCTGGCTGTAGGTCTGGCTTCAGGATTGGTTGATCCAATGGTTCAATCATATCAAGATCAGAATTCTTTCCATCTGGCAAATCTGTTTTCCTTTGGGTTGCCTTTTATACTCAGATCAGTAGCAAGATGGCTGTAGCACTTCCAGATCTACCATTGTCCAGTGGAAAGGGAGGGACCATTTCATTTCGTTACTTTTTTTTTTTTTTTTGGATATGGAATGATCCCTAGCAGATAATCCCACCTTGCCTCATTATCCAAGTTATGTCATATTTCTATTCTTCTGCTAGTCATTGAAATGGAAATTAGATTACTACGTTTGATTTAGAGCAAGCAATCAAAATTAAAAAAAATAAATATTGCCGAATCAACCATACAATTGCAAAGACACAGCTGTCTCCATGCCACATATAGATCTTTCAAGGGCCGTTTTCATCTCTCTGCAGACTCCTGGGCCATTCACTCATTGGCAAAAACAAAAAACAAACAAACAACAACAACAACAACAAAAACATGAGCATTAATTTTAAGTCTCTGTATTTATCTTATGTTTTACAAATCTATGGGTCCAAAAATTTATTATGCTTTGCTTATTCACTTTCACTCCTCATACTTCTAAACACTCAGTTGTGTCAGCTATCAAAAGAAGATTAAAAAATGGTATTTAGAGTGAGGCATATGAAATTGCCAATATTTTACTATATTGAACTTGTAAATATAGCAATATAAAATGGCTAATATGTGAACACCAACACTTAAGTGAGATAAACACTTGAGTGTAGTGCTTGGCAAACAACTCTTATGGAATGAATGGTTTAAGAATCTTCATAAACTTGATTTGAATAGTTGCACATAGTCCTCTGGCCTTTAATTGATAGAAAAATTACACTTCAGCCCAGAAAGAATCAAAACTCTAATTTATTAATTAACTTGGATGTTTTGAAAATTGTTGACAATAATGATGCTTAAGGTAAGGTGAAAATAGGGTGTTATTCGCAAATGCCAACCATTTGGGAGTAGAAGTATGACAGTATAGGGAGTAGAAGAATGATTCCAAGGAAGGGGATTTTAGAATCCCTGGGATGGGAGGTCTTTCCAAGCAACTATCTGGAAGATAGGGTTGCTGAAAACAAGGAACTAAGAGAAAGTCCAAACTTCCAAGAAAAAAGAGCAGAAGAATAAAGTAGTCCAGAAAGGCCAATTGGCCTTCTTAACGGGGGTAAATATAAGTAGTAGCCAGCCGATGTGGCTACTATACAATCCTGGGATCACTTTGCCCCTAGGCAAGTAGTTCTCCAACCATTAGAATCGCCTGAAGTGCACGTTAAAACCCATTGCTGGGTTCTACCCATAGAGTTGAAGATTCAATTCGTCTGAATGGAGCCCAAGAATTTGGGTTTCCAAGAAATTCCTACTTTATTCCAGTGTTTCTGATTGAAAACCACTCTTCTACCATTTGGCTAGGTTGTAGGGTAACAAAATCAAAATTTTTTGATCTAAACAAATCAGTGCATCAAGAGCTGAAGATAGTGGGATTTTATTGCTATCTATAAAGACATTCTGCAGAATATGAAAGAGCAGTTGCTAAGACATAAAGACATCCATATTAGGATGCAGGAGACCAAAGGTACATGAGGCTGAACTAATCCCAAGACAGAGTTGAAGTGTTCAAAGTTCAGCATTGAAATCTGGCAACTGAGTTAATGTGTTTGATTTGTAGTGTGCCCAAAGGCAAACAATGGTAACTGATAACAAAGTACTAACAACAAGAATTGTAGTCCAACCACATAATAACCTTACATGGTGAAGCACAAGGCAGGGGTAGTGATTTACAATGTAAGTCTGAACAAGTATAAGAGACGTTATGTCTACTCACTTGACAACCACATATGTCCAATGCCAAACAAGGGAAATGGAGCAGGAACAGATGTGTGCCAGTAAGAGAAGATGCTATATTTGTATCTCATCCTGTGTAAGCAAGAAATGAAAGGCTAGAGTGTAGCTGCCAGAGGACTGAGTTAATTGTCTACAACTATCTAATATGGCTAAATCATTGTTTACTATGCACATGCCCTCTATTTAACAATCTTGATTGGCTTAGATTAAGAGACAACGTTTTCTCAGAACTTTATTATCCCCAGTGTTTTTATTGCCTCCCAGACTGTCTTAGTCTGCTCTTTTCTTGGGTTGACATAACAAAATACCCCAGACTGGGTGGTATAAACAACAAAAATTGATTTCTTATAGCTCTAGAGGCTGGCAGTCCAAGATGAAGGTGCTGGTAAGGTAGCTTTCATTCTGAGGTCTCTTCTCTTGGTTTGTAGGTGCTGCCATCTTGTTTTGTGCTAATAGGGCCTTTTCTTTGGTGTGAGTAGGGAAAGAGAGTAAGCTCTCTGGTGTCTGTCTTCATAAGGACACTAATCTTGTCAAATCAAGGACCCATGTTTATGACCTCATTTAACCTTAATTATTTCCTTAGAGGTTCCATCTCTATATACAACCACCCTGGGGGTTAAGGATTCAATATATGAACTTGGGGGGTTGGGGGGACATAAACTTCAGTTCATCACACAGACCATGGATAAACATAAGAAAAGTCTTATCATACACAGACTAGGACTGAAACTAAAAATGGTATAAACTGTACCATAAATCGCATACACAATGGGTATACTGATTTTGATTTAGAGATTAGGAATATTATTATATTTCTTTCTGTTAACATAGATAAACTGGTTTCAAAATTCAACTAGGAAATGTTTAAAAATTTAGAAATAATATTTTAAACATATAGGGTGATATAGATGTAATGAATATTTACTTTAAAACCATGTTGATCATTAATCTATTTTATTATTATATTTTCTAACTTCAGATGACTCCCATACATAATCCATGTAAAGGGAACAAACTATCCGCTCCTGTGAAAGTGGGAATGTTGTTTGTGGCCTTTTCTTATTCATTAATTCTAATAAGAAGAGAATTTGATTGACAAATGGTAAATAGAAGAGATGAAAAAGTCTGTTGATTCCCAGAACATGAATATAAACAAAGTCACTAATATTAAGAAATCTCCCCAAGACATATCTGGTTTTTTTCTTTTCCACTCTTCTTTATTTATAAAGCCTTAACTTAAAGTGAGTTCTTTTCTAAAACTTTCTCATCTTTGGTTTTTAAGTCAAAATTTAGCTCAAAAGAAGAGAAATTTGATTTGACTAAAAAGAGAAATAGCAAACAATCAAAATTTATTTACCAGTTCAAGGAAATCATAAGCAGTGATATATCACCAGATGGTAAATAGATTAGTGTTACCTCTAATGGTGTTTACTATTTTCAACTCAATGTTATTCACAATTTTTATGTTATTTGGAGTTTCAACTATTTCATTTATTGCAAAAGTTTGTTAGGCACAACTCTAAAATCAGTTTTTTATGTTCTATTCCTTTCAACACAGATTTACAAAAATGCTGAAAAATTAGTTTTGTAGTTAAAGGGGAGTTGGAGTAGATTATACAATCAAATGCCTGGTAGTAAAATAAAGAAATAGAAATTACATTGGTAGGATGAAGTCTGGTGGTTTGGGAGATGTACTGAGTAATAAATGGAAACACAATATCAGTGTGCATCTATCTTTTGATATATATTTAAATTTGTTTTGCTTTTCAAGAGAGTTTGCTGTCTTAATACTATTGTGTTGATTATTGTCACTGTAATATCATCCCTAGGGTTTTATCACTTTCTGCACTTTAAATGTTGATAGAGATGATATAGGTACATATATTTTAGATTTTAGGCACTCTTTGGAAATTCAATTTAGTTTCTGTGTAAAGTGTTTTTATATTCCGCCCCCAGAATCAGTTATTTTTTATTCTTATTTTATGCCTATTACATAAAAATATCAAAATAGCTTTTGTGGATACCAGTGCCTTATACTAAATAGTAAGTTTTAACAATTTTATATCACTTTTTAGCTATTTTCAGCTTAAATATGAATTCATTTTTGAATTATTTCAAAATCAGTATCGAATTGTTATATTTCAGTCTCTCAGTGTGCTTGGATATAGAGATAACTAGGCTCACTGATGGACTTGATGTGGGATGTTAAAATAAAGAGAAGAAAAGTTTTTGTGATTATTACTTGTTGATGTTATTTTGCCTAAGCTCCTTGAAAGAAGAAAATTGCCATTTACTGAAATAGTGACTATCGGTTTGGGAGAGAGAAAAATGAATCACAGTATATTTGTTTTAGGGTATCAGGATATTTCTCTGTTTCTCAACTGTGTGAGATATCAGTCATGATTTTTTTTCTAGATGTTTCGAACTTTTCGATTTGGGATTGAAATCATTTTTAAGAGAATTAGAGAATAGACACTGTCAACAGAATATCTTCTTCTTCGACAGTGGGCATACGCCCATGTTTCCCTTATTCTACTTGGGAAGGCACTAACCTTGTATGTCACTGCTTTAGTCTTCAACAGTTTTAGAAATCAGTTAACAAGAAGGATCCTTTCTACCTCCAGATAGCTAATAGCCATAAGAGAATAAAGAATAATGAATACCCTTCTTGGGAAATTCGATTGCTTGCTGCTTCTTGGACAGTTCACTTCATCTTAAATCATGCCATGTCTTACTTCTAGGTTCAGTGAGGTTTGAAATAGGTGATGAGTGATTATAGCAAATGATGTCTTACTCTGGAAGTTGGACACACAACAGAGAAACTTTAGTAGAAAATACATGGAAAACATAGCAAAATTTAGAGGCAGTGCTGCCCTGTGTATTTGGCAGGGATAATAGAAAAAACTGCTGAAAAATTATATTACATGCAAAAATAGCACGGTTGATAGTCTCTCCTACTCATATGCCCTTTTCTAGGAATATATACTTTTAGGGACTATTTAAATTAACTTACAGTACATCCTTATTCCTATTTCCTCCCTTAAAATCTTGAGAAAGATAGATTCCTTCTGATCATCAATGAAGAGATGATTGGACTAAGGAAGAGGCACTTATTCTTTTGTAATACATACAACGGTTTATAAACATAAATACTTTCTAGGCGTTTTCACTGACATTACATTCTTTCTATATTTCCAGAGTGAAACATTTGAAATGAAGAATTCCAAAAATGACAAAACACAAAAACCTATAAGTGTTTGGGTCAGTTACTGCTACTCATATGACTTCAATTGTGTGTCTATCTTATATAAACAAACAAACTTCTTGAACCAGTAGAGCAGATTTCTATGTATAACAGGTCTGGAAAAAGTAATATGTGTTCATTGCCAAGCTAGCTTACATGAAGGGAAAAATGAGAACACTGGGAATGTTTGTCTTAGCAGAGTCCAGGTGGTAACTACCTAGATGGATGAATAGATCAGAAGCAATTTTGAATATACATTTTTCATGAGTTGAGTGGCCAGATCCCAAAAGGAAATATTCTGAGAGACAAAACATTTTAATCAGGGTTGAAAATATTGAGAAAATTAAAAATGCCAAGTAAATTTTCGACAGTTGTTTCAATTAGCCAAAGCCATCTGAAAACCTTTTTGAAAACAAGAAAATAAAAACATGTGAAAATACTTCTCTCTCCCAATTCCATTTTAGAATTCTAGAACTACTAGTCATTGAGAAAGATTTGAATGCCAAAGGAAGTAGAGGGTTTTTTTGTTCCTTCAAGTTTTTATTTGAATTCTAGTTAGTTAACATATATGGTAAAATTGGTTTCAGGTGTGTAATTTAGTGATTCATCACTTACATGTAACACCCAGGGCTCATCACAAGTGCTGTCCTTAATCCCCATTATGCACTTAGCCCATCCCCCACCCAAGGAAGTGGACTTTCTAGTTCATTTGGAGCCCACAGAAAGATGACATTGAAAATACAGGCAGGGATATCTACCATTGTAGTGTCCTTTTCACAATAAATCCTAAAAGCAGCCAATGTTTGAGGTTATTTTGGCACTAGTAGATATATTTAATTAAATGTGTCAATAGTATTGTTTTTGTTGTTGTTGCTGTTTACAAGTCTAAAATACATTCTTTCCAAAAGAGCAAATGAACATCTGTGTACATGATTGTGTGTATGTGTTTAACAATCATTGGTCAATTTTCCTGCTTAAATATTAAGGATTTCAGTAGTTATGATCATCTTCACAATATGCTAATTTGTTTGGTTATCAAATAGGTAAAAGCATTTCTTCGACTTTGGCTATTATCCTTCCCATAATAATAAATGGAATTGTTGCATCTACAGAAGGAGTGGTTCCAGCATGACTTACACTAGGTATAAAATATAATCAATAGTATCTAAATAAGCATTCTAAAATTTCATGAACATCATAATATAGTAAAGATTGATTTTGTATAACTCTGGGGATAAAATTTGGGGCCCAAAATAAGTCTGTGAAATAACTGGCAGAGTGGTCACCTAACTTTAGATCATGCCTGCTTCGACCGATGAGTAGGCATCAAAATATAGGACTATGATTTCCTAAGCATACAGGTGAACTGTATCAATTAAGTACAACTAAATGTATGGCTATTAAATAGAGGATCTCATTTTTATACTAAAAAAATATAAATACAAACAAATCTACCTCAACTCCCTTCTTTAAAATTTTAGGAAATGGAAGTTAGAAAAATCAAAGGATATATTCACACAGTTAGTGAGATGTCAAAATATGAAGCTTTGGTTGTCCTGTGATGACAGGGAAATGGAGAGATAGAGATGACATAATAAAGATGATGTTGGTGAGTGAGATTTTAACAAATAATGGCCATTTACGGAGACCTTTGAATAGTTTATCTCATGTAATCCTTACAATCACCCTATAAGGTAGGTATTATTCTACTTATCTTAGAACAGAGGGAGGTAAAGCTCAGAGAGAATAAATAATTTGCCTTAGGATATAAGGTTGGTATACACTGGAGCAGGGAGTCAATTTTTGGTCTGAATATAAAGTCAATAATTTTGAAATATTTTCATTATTATTTTTTATTTTTATTTATTTATTTATTTTTTTTTAAATATTTTATTTATTTAATATTTGACAGAGAGAGACACAGCGAGAGAGGGAACACCAGCAGGAGGAGTGGGAGAGGGAGCAGGCTTCCCGCGGAGCCGGGAGCCTGATGCGGGGCCCAGGGTCCTGGGATCATGACCTGAGCTGAAGGCAGACGCTTAACGACTGAGCCACCCAGGAGCCCCTCATTATTATTTTTTAACAACTATAGTACACATCCCTACCCTGAGGGTTGTGTTACAAAATAAGTTTTCCTAGGAATTGGAAATGGATTTCTATAGTATTAGGAAAATTTGACCTACAGAGGAAAGCATGAAGCAGTACTTTTAAGAGTCTTTGATGTGGGCGCCTGGGTGGCTCAGTTGGTTAAGCAACTGCCTTTGGCTCAGGTCATGATCCTGGAGTCCCGGGATCGAGTCCCACATCGGGCTCCCTGCTCAGCAGGGGGTCTGCTTCTCCCTCTGCCCTCTTCCCTCTCGTGCTCTCTGTCTCTCATTCTCTCTCTCTCAAATAAATAAAATCTTTAAAAAAAAAAAAAGTCTTTGATGCTCCCCAAATAGTGCATAGAATCAATTCTAGAACCTTTCTTTCATACCTATTTTATTATTGACATTTTATATAATTTCAGAGCATATGATATACCTAATAGCTCTCTGTATGTGCTTAACCTGCTCCCATGTAACGAGACAGGATTTAGGGCAAATATAATTTGTACTATAAAAGTGGATCAACTGCATTTTCATACAAAGCTCTCCCTTCATAGGTCATGAAAATGAATCCTTTTCCTCAGTGATGAAAGCAGGTTGGCATGGATTCATTTACCCTCATGTAATGGAGACCTGCATTGGAGAGAAGGTTGGCTAGGCTGAGAGTGCAAATGTGTGCTCCAGAAGCAAGAATTCTGTGTAATCATTAAAGAACTAACTAGCAAGTCATGTGTCTGGGTCCCTAAGTGTGCTATTTTTGTGGTAACTCTTTCCTTTTTAGATTGTTCCACTTTTTTTCTTTTCTTTTTGAACATACAATGACTGGAATTAAATTGTAGAGACACACTTACCAATGTTGCAAATGAAGTGCTATGAATATGAGATATGTTGGATGACAAATTTAAGATCCAAAAATATCTTTACCAAAGGGAGCAATGGACCGAATCTAACAAGACGAAATGTAGTAAGAATACACACTGGCAAATTTAACTGCTATTATATTTTTACTGCTTATTCCTGATATAAGGGAAAGCTATTGATGTTTATGATTTAATCTAGCCAACATACTAATATTTCTCTTATATGTTATAGTGAATTCTTCAGTATTTTCTAAATATATAACCATGTAATCTTCAAATAGTAATATTTTTATATCTTTATCTTTTATGCCTTTCTGTATCTATAAATTTCTTTTCCATTTCATGTTTTATTTTGCATTTTCTGGACCTTCCAGGTTAATGCCTTGTTTTCTAATAAGTAGATTTCTAAAATCAAGTGTTCTTTGTCCTTAGTAAGTTCCCTGTCTTCAGAAGGATCATGTATGGCATTAAAGACAACATATATTCAGAGAGATAGTTTAAAGATACATTGGTCAGGGCGCCTGGGTGGCTCAGTCGGTTAGGCGTCTGCCTTCGGCTCAGGTCGTGATCCCAGGGTCCTGGGATCGAGTCCCGCATCGGGCTCCCTGCTCGGCCAGGAGCCTGCTTCTCCCTCTCCCACTCCCCCTGCTTGTGTTCCCTCTCTCGCTGTCTCTCTCTGTCAAATAAATAAATAAAATCTTAAAAAAAAAAATAAAATAAAAAAAAATAAAGATACATTGGTCAAAGAAGTATGGACCATGTACCAGTGATAGTCTGTGAACCTAACATCAATCCCTAAAAATATAAGTGCAGAAATTGAATGTAGGTGTTTAGAAATTTTACAGCAATTTGATCAAATAATTTTGTCTTTCGAATGTAGTAATAAAACATGTAATCTTTTACTTTGTGTATCTTTTTTCTTATTCATTTAGTAATTCATTTTTATAATATTTTATATAAGTGTCAGTCTTCAATAATGGGAAAAATAAGTTGGTCTTGATGGTTTGAGGAGCAATGTTATATCAGGGATAAGAATATTGGGATGGTGGTTGAGCTAAATGAATTCTATGTTTATGTTTCCTTTAAACTTCAATATTTTCTATATAGAACTATTCCTACTGAAAACTGTAGTTTTACTGTTTTGAGAGAACTTGTATCACATTCTAATCAAGTAACCAAAGTTTTGAGAATAGAATTAGAAAGTGTGTATACTTATTCAAATTCCAGAATCCGAGGCTGTGTTACTCAGTCATTTTTCTTGTTATTATTGTTGTCGTTTTGCTTTGTTTTCTTTGCATGTGTTTTGTTGAGTCTCTTTCTCAGTCCAAAATCCAAATCCACAACACCCAAAATGGAATATCAATGTTAAGACAGACATATCAAGGAGCAAAGCTATGGCACTGTGGTTTACTAAATGCCTGAATTCACTTGATTCTTATTTCCAGGAACCTTGTTCATTTGAATGATCTTCAGGGGATGTGAAGGACAGGACAGGGAAGATAGCTTCATGTAACAACCTGCATCCATTAAGCCATCTCAGTAACAAAGAAGCATATATATAGTCATTTACTTTAATTTTTTGAATGTATATCATATATGATAAATGGCATACATATATGAGATATTTGCCCATGGACGGGCCCTACAATATACCTAATTTCCAGTGTGCCAATTATAACTCCCCTTCCTTCTCATCCACTTCAGGAAGTATACTAGATTTCAAGAGGATATAGAATATATTACTTGTTAGATTAGTATTTAGTATATTATTTTCCTAGCTTTAAATCTTTATAATTTTATCATAGATAATTTTAAAATACACTTTTTATAATTTTGTCCTAGATTATTTTTCATCTTACACATTACTGTGATGGACAGTGTGTCTCAATATTGTAGTTGTGATCTGCTCATGATATGTAGAGCTCACACACAGACACATGAACACACACGTATAACAGTTTTCATAAAACACTATAAGGTAGAGGGGGCACCTGGGTCGCTCAGTCGGTTAAGCGTCTGCCTTCGGCTCAGGTCATGATCCCAGGGTGCTGGGATGGAGCCCCGCATCGGGCTCCCTGCTCCGCGGGAAGCTTGCTTCTCCCTCTCCCACTTCCCCTGCTTGTGTTCCCGCTCTCGCTGTGTCTCTCTCTGTCAAATAAATAAATAAAATCTTTAAAAAAAACCCAAAAACACTATAAGGTAGAGAGTGATCTGAGAGTTTACTTAGACCAACTCCCGTATGTGACAGATGAAGATATCAAGTACAAATCAACAGAGATGAAATTTTTTCCATAGTCATTCATTCTGTAGTCTATGTAAAACAGCCTATGTCAGTTCTTAGCTTTCTTTTTTTTTTTTTTTCATTATTTCCTCATTTTTTTCTCCCAATGTTTTTTTTTTTTATTCTTATGTTAATCCCCATACATTACATCATTAGTTTTAGATGAAGTGTTCCATGATTCATTGTTTGTGCATAACACCCAGTGCTCCATGCAGAATGTGCCCTCCTCAATACCCACCACCAGGCTAACCCATCCTCCCACC
>NC_138379.1:17516541-17569909 GCF_054177405.1 Leptonychotes weddellii
TCTCTCTCTCTAATAAATAAATAAATCTTTTAAAAAAATTATTATATTTTCAGGAACCATAAAGGATATATACAGTTTATAACGTTGCTGATCATTATGGAAGCCAATACTCATATGTGGCCATGGAGTGCCTGAAATGAGGCTGTCCAATTTGAGATGTCCTGTAGGATAGATGTATTCCAGAGCTCAAAGTTCTAATACGAAAAAAAATAATTAAAATAGCTTAGTGATATTTTTATGTTGGTTTTTATGTTGATAATATTTTAGATAGTTTTGTCTAAATAAAATACATTACAAGTAATTTCACCTGTTTCTTATTAATATTACTTCTAGAAAATTTAGAATTGTGTACATGTCTCCCATTATATTTTCCTTAAGTAGCCCTGGTTTAGAACCTTCCATATATCTGTAAATAATTCCCATTCTGCTAATAATGCCCAGCAGAGACTTTATCTGAGAAGACAAGTCAAAGAAAAATTCTGAGCCTGAGATAGGTAAATTTCCTTTACAGTGAATTTAGATAAGTATCAAGCCAAGACCTACTATGCCTTTCTAAATATCATCTAATGTTATAACCACACCCATGAAGTGAGTTTGACACAGCTTTAATTGAAGTAAAAAGGTCAACAGAATTTTAAAATTAATGGTATAGGTTAACATTTTACAAGGATATAAAATATGCCAAGGTCTGTGAAGCCTTCACATGCTTATGTTGAATTACATGTTATCACAATCATAGCCAAAATGCACCACCTCAAAATATGTTCAAAATAGGTGAATTTACAGGTGCCTGGGTGGCTCAGTCATTAAGCATCTACCTTCAGCTCAGGTCATGGTCCCGGGGTCCTGGGATCGAGCCCCTCATCGGGCTCCCTGCTCTACAGGAAGCCTGCTTCTCCTCTCCCACTCCCCCTGCTTGTGTTCCCTTTCTTGCTGTGTCTCTCTCTGTCAAATAAATAAATAAAATCTTAAAAAAAAAAAAGATTAGTGAATTCACATAATCTTAACATGAATAATTATAGATAGTTCTTTTTTTCTATGTGATAAGTTGTTCTACTTCCTATGTACTGCTCTTCCTAGGTCCCTTGGTATTTTTATTTAAATCAAATCTAATTTTTGTTTTGATATTTTCAATATTTTGAGTAAAGCTTTATCAGTACTTTATAAATTAGAAATATACCCAATCAAAAAATAGTTTTTCTTTCAGTATGTTGTACTGAAATACAGTAAAAAAATGATTGGTAAGGAAACAGAAGAACCAGATTCCAAACAGTTTTTACTAACATGCCTTTTGTTTTATCATAGTGGTCTTCATTGTTAACTGAGATTGCAGTAGGTATCCTCAAGCTCCTCCCAATTCTGTCCCATGATTTTGGGATCCCAATTGTGGCATTTCTTAATGAAACATGGTGGTTGTGTGTTCTTCTGATTTGTGGTAGTAACTGTTATATCTCCAGTGCCTGGCATATTAAGAAGTGTTTTTAAATTTGTTTAGTTATAATGTCCAAGCAGGAATACTACAGCAATTCTAGGTACTAACCTGTTATTTTTGATATTTTAAATTTATATTTTTAAATATTTAAAATATTTACTTATATACAGTTGACCCTTAAACAACATGGATTTGAACTGTGTATGGGTCTACTACGTGGATTTTTTTCAATAAATACAGTACAGTTCTGTAAATGTATTTTCTCTTCTTGATTTTCTTCATAACGTTTTCTTTTCACGAGCTTACTTTATTGCAAGAATACGGTATATAATACATATACAATACAAAATATGTCTTAATCGACTATTTATGTTATCAGTAAGGGTTCTGGTCAATAGTGGGCTATCAGTAGTTAAACTTTTGGGGAGTCAAAAGTTATACATGGATTTTTGATTGCACAGGAGTCAGTGTCCCTAACTCCCATATTGTTCAAGGGTCAATTGTGTTTTATGACTATATAATTTTAATTATATACATTTTATAATTTTAATATTAAGTTTTATATTTAATTATGAATTTAAGGTTTAAAATCAAATTACTTATGTTATTTTATTCTAATGACAAAGAACTGTTTCAAGTATGTGTCCTGAAGATGAGGGGCAGGAAGACAGCTGCGCCAGATATGTTGGCTTGGGGAACTTTAAGTGGGTCTATTTCAAAACCTCATCTAATGCCTTGGTTATTAAGGGATTAGATTATAATACAAATATTTGAACCTTTCTCTCTTCTATTAGAAGATTGTGAGATTCAATTTTACCTTTTATGCATTTATCAGAAAGCAGAAATAATGTTTTTTTTTTAAAGATTTATTTATTTTAGGGGGAGAGAGAGAGAGAGAGCATGAGTGGGAGGGGCAAAGGAGAGGGAGAGAGAAACTCAAGCAGACTCCATGCTGAGCACAGAGCCCGATGTGTGGCTCCATCTCAGGGCCCTGAGATCACAACCTGAATTGAAACCAAGAGTCGGTTGCTTAACTGCACCACCCAGATTCCCCAGACAGCAAAAATAATATTAAAAATATTCATTTTAACCTTAGATATTATTACTTAGAACCCAACAAAAAGTCACTGTGCATTAGATATAAGATTCCAGATGCAAGCTTGCTGAGTCATGCATTCCTCAGGCATTTCTGTCACTGCTGCCCATTGCCTAGGATGTCATGTCTGACCTCTGGAGAGCCACCAGGAATGAGAATCAGTATTTAAGTTTCCATGAACAGAGTGACATGAAAATACTGTTTGTAGTAGTATTGGTGATAGCAACAAGTTTATTTTGATGCTTCAGTTCAGACACTGGAATCCATTTCTCAACAGCCATTTCACTACAGCAGATAAATGGATATCAACCATGATAATTTCGTCCTCTTTGCCATAGACTGGTTCAGGGGTCTTGGGGTATTAGGGAAAGAAATATCTTGTTCTTGGGACCCATGGGAAATTAGTCATGTAACTGAGAATAGATATAGATCAAGTTGGTATTGGTGACCAGCTTACAAAGCAAAATGAATCAGCCTTGTCTTATGCCATAGATGGGGGGCTTAAACAACATAAATGTATTTTCTCACAGTTGTGGAGGCTGGAAGTCTAAAAGCAAGGTGCCAGCATTAGTGGTTTCTCCTGAGAGCTCTCTTCCTGACTTGCAGACTGCCACCTTCTGTCTGTGTCCTTATTGGCTGAGAAAGTGCTGGAGTGAGCTCTGCAATCTTTTCTTATAAGGACACTAATATCATCCTGAGGGTCTTGCCCCATGAATTTATCTAAACCTAACTACCTCCCCAAAGTCTTATTTCCAAATACTTTCATATTGGGGGTTAGCACTTCAATATATGAGTTTTGAGGGAACACAATTCAGTCTGTAGGAAGCCTCATATTCTGTAGGTCAATATGAAGGGTGAAGGGGGACTCCTGTATCAATCCATTTCGGAACCCTGCCTGAGTATGAGTCCTTCATATGTGAATTATCATATCTCCCTTTTATTTTATGCCAATTTGATTTGTATTTTCTTCCTCCCTTCCTCCCTCCCTACCTCCTTCCCTTCTTTCCTCCCTCCTTACCTCCCTCCTCTCCTCCCTTCCTCCTTCCTTCCTTCCTTCCTTCCTTCCTTCCTTCCTTCCTTCCTTCCTCTTTCACAGTAAAGTGCTTACTAGTGAATTCAGTGTATGATCTCATTAGCACTAGAGGGCTACCATTCAAAATTGGCCCTGGGCACTGACTCTTGGTTCAGTGTGAGCAATTTCTCTTCCAAGAAAACTTGGAACAATGATAGGGGAGGGGAAATCAGCCCTTGGCAGGACTTTGGAAGTCAGGGACAGTCGGAGTTGATTGCTTTCACTACAGCTTTGTTCAGCATTTAAAGAAAGTATGGGGACATAGTGAGATACCAATTGGTATTACATGTATCAACAGAGCAGTGGAAGTTTGGGAAAAAAAACTCTACCTAGCTGTCTCTAACATTTTTGACACATTATTTTATATTCATCCACATTCAAATCCGTTATTGAATATATATACTTATCTTTCCGTGAAAAGCTACTTTCAGTCTAGCAAAAGCATGTAGGCCATTTTCTCTCCTAATACTCCAGTCACATTGTAGTTCTGAATGGCCCATGCTTGTTTTTATACCTTAAGACCCCTAAACATGCAATTTATTCTGCTGTTTGTCTTGCTGGCAAACACCTGTTCATCCCTTAGGACCCTGCTCAACTGTAACTTCCTCTGTCAAGTATTCTTTGAATTAGACTTGACCCACACATTTCTAGAGGCAATAATAATTAATTTTCAGTGTTTTTAAGTCATTGTGTGTACCTCTTAAAAGCATCATACTGTGTCTTTATTATTAGTTTATCTGTATGTCTAATTGTAATATGGAATGGTATCTTGAGCATAGAGGTTACACCATTTTTTGTTTTTTATAGCCCAGCACCTGGCACAGAGGTTAATAGATCTTGGGCTCAGTATCAATGTGTATTTTTTGATTATATGGAGAATGGTTAATGATATGATGGCCAGATCAATGGCCAGAAGGGACTTTTTAAATTTATCTTTCTAAAGTATACATCTGAATTTGGACAATATTGTTTCAAATGGCCTTAGTTTTGACAGAATTAATATTCTTTGGGGGTTTTTTTTACACAATTTTCCAAAATGCCTGGTGTTAAATATCATCCAACATAGTAATTTGAACAGCTTTTAGCTATATTCAGGAACAAATCTGTAGCAATAGTCTTTGAATTACTGTATTGCCAAAGAAATTACTAATATTTTTAAGCAGCTCTGTAACCATATGTCGCTATGCAAAAGCATTCCAGAATGTTTCTGCTGTACAGGTCCAGGGCCTGCAAACCTTTCCATCTCTGAGATAAGAATTGATCCAGAGTTTCAACTTGCTTTATGGTTATCTGTCCATACTATTTAAATATTGATATGACTTGATGATCTGAAGGAGTTTTCAAAACTACCTCTTCATTTGTTTTTCCACCCTCAATATCATAATGATGCCCAAGTATGTTCTGTGTGTTGTACTACTTTTCCTTTCATTTTCCATTAAAACAATCTTTCCATCAAAGCAGAATTCAGATACCTTGCTTACAATGACATAAACCTTTCTATAGAAACCAGTTATGATGTAAACAGGACTGAGACTTTAGGTAGGAGAATGAATGGCAGGAAGTATTGAATTCCAATCAAGATTTTTGTGCATTATTATATTTAGAAACCAGGATATGGCCAGAAAAAAAATAAATTAAAAATGTGTTCAGTAAAAAAATGACTTATGTGTTAGAAAATAAATAGTTTTAATAACTATTTTGCTATAGTTTTGTAAATATTTAGATTTATGGGTTAGGTAGTTTTGGTGGCAGACGGCAGGGGAGAATAGGAAGAATGGGGGCTTTGTCATCCTAAGACTTTTAATGATATTTCACAAGTACAGTTTTAAGACTGAATGTCTAGACCAAACAATTAATTTTACTGATGAAGAAATGCAAGTCTGGAGGGTATAGATAATTTGCTGTGGGCTACATAAGTAGGTAGCGGCAGAGCCAGAAGAGGAATTAAGCTTTTTATGGCACTTTTTCCTATCAGCCATTTTCTAAGTTTAAAATATGGCAGCATTCATTTGCATAATTTTTTTTTTCCGTATCCAAACCATTTAATGCTAAAAACCTGAACACTTCCATTCAGTATAAAGCCGGAAAATGTAAATCTGAGATTAAAGCACAGCTCAAAACTTCACATTGTTTGAATATATATGAAGAATTTGTTCATATAACATATCAGTGCATGTTTCCATTAGCCTGGAGACTTTGCAACATTCTTCACATTAGCAAACTTGAACATATTTTTCATAGAAATTAAGAAAATAGTTAAGATAGCCTCTTGCATTATATAGCTGCATCATCATAGTAAAGTTCACTTATTTTCACTCCATTAGGAAAAATAATTTAAATGGCCTAATTCATATGGTCAAATCAAGAAAATGATGCAATATTTATGTGTATATATATCTGTGTTTGTGAATACTACCTACATTTACATAGCACATATTTCATCCTTTTTTTAAGAGGATGTGTGTTTGTATGTTTGTGTGTATATACACAAAATAAAGAAATGTACACATGAAAATTTGTTCAAGCATAATTTTGGCTATATATAATTTTTGTCTTAGGCACTTCTTTTAGGAGCATTAATCAATTAATAAGATTATGTGAATCTGCTATATTGATGGACTTGTAAATTTTGGGGGATTCTAAAAAGGGAAGGTGATGTTTTTTTATCTTTGATGAGCCCCAGTACATCTTCCCTGGAAAAGGTCATGCCTCTTCATCAGAGAGGTGATCTATCTTACCTTACTTAATCCTTCTTATATGGTACTTACTTTATTCACTTGATAATGAAATGTGAAAACCTATAGAGTATGTTCTCTGGAACTGGGATAATTAATAATGTGATATTTAATGACATGTACACACACACGCACACAGACACACAGACATATGTCATTGTACCAAAAATAGGAAAAAAAAAGAAGAAAGAAAAATCCAGGTAGTTAATATTTCCAGCCTAAAATGTCCTCAGATTATTTATCAGCATTCTTTATGGTACAAATTCTCCATTCTCTCTGGGGAACCATGAACTAGAATTTACATGTAGGTTTGTATTTATTACTGTATTATGCAGATTTTACTAGTAGTAGATTTTAGTTAACCTTAAAGAGTCCATGTATGTCTATCTAGAAGATGATTACAAAGATTTTTATCTTTGCTTCTGGCTTCAGGCTCAAGAACTTTCCATTTTTCCCTTTGCTCTTCTGCCTAAATATATACCTTGTCTGATTTTCACAGTGAAATAAGGGACAACAGGACCTGTCTGGGACTTCTGAACATGTGACTCCCTTCATAGCAAGGGCCTTCCGCCTCCGTAGGGAACGTAAATTAGTACAGGCCCACTGTTTTGACTACAAGATGAAAAAAATGCATTCATTAGCCTAGAATGGATTTAAGCATATAGGTTCAGCAACTAGTCTCCCAGATACGCTTAATTGAATATTCAAATTCCTGCAGCCTGTAAACACTTGTATTATAGCGGAACTGGGTTCTTGTGGGTCTTGAGTAATTCCATGCTTTTAAGATACTGCTTTTAAGTCAATCAAGAGATGATGACTTTATTGCATACATTATTACAGAATGTGTTCTTAGTGAGCTATCTCTAAGCGATCAAATTATCTAAAGACATTACCTAAATTTTTACTAAAATACAGCTTCTAAAGAGAGTATCAATCTCAGATCTCATGAAAGGTTTTGTTTCTGCCATTAGTTTTGCTCTTTTTTTTTTTTTTTTTTAAGATTTGACAGAGAGAGAACACAGCAGGGGGAACAGCAGGGAGGAGAGGGAGAAGCAGGCTCCCCGCTGAGCAGGGAGCCTGACATGGGGCTCAATCACAAGACCCCCGGGATCGTGACCTGAGCTGAAGGCAGACGCTTAACCAACTAAGCCACTGAGGTGCCCCACTGTGTTTCGTTTTTAATAAAGGATGATTAAATCTTCTTGAAACTCTTGTTCTCTGTCCATATGGGAATACTTTAGCTAATGGGTGAAATCCTCCAAGTTCAAGTGTTGTCTTGAACCTGAGCTGACCCCTAAAATCTATGAGACTACATGGGAACATTTAAAATATAGGACAACTCAAGTTGTCATGTGTCTATTCTTCCAATTGGTACAAAAGGCAGTCCAGAGATTAATAATCATCTCAAATATAGAAGCCACTGGAAATAAGCTTGATGTGGGAAGTTCCAGCCTTTTTAATGTCTCATTTCAGCTGGTCCGTTCAATACCGTTGGACTTATCTACCATTTGACTGATAAATTTTTGATGTTTTAAAAGTAAAAGACCTGGTTTTTCTATGTGGGTGTGAGTGATATTTTGCAATTTTTAAAAGAGGGGGCATCTGGCATATACTCTTGGGCAGAATCTCATTGCAACTTTGTGCTTCTGCCTATTATCCAAAAGTAGCGGCAACTCATCAGAACTCTATTCACAGTAATTGGTGAAATGTTTTTGGAATCTTTCAGGCTGTATAAATGTCAAATGTTGCTGTTATTGCCATTATTAATGGGGCTTTGGGTAGAGAGGAAGGAGAAAGGAATAGCTTGACTGTATTAACATGCATTGACTACATATTGACTGCAAAGAAGAATTGTATCTGCAGCAAGAAAGTTCAATTTTCATGATTTAGTAAGCCATTGAGAGATAGCAATCTGGCTAAATAGAAAGGAATGATTTGCTCTTTAACAAGCAGTTAGTTCTACCTGGGAGGGAAAATCACTCTCCCCTTTGTAAATCTGGTCCTCGTTCTGTGCCTGTGGATACTGTAAGTAAGGGTGTGCCACACAGAAAGAAATCTTCATAAACCCAGCAATTTCCTTATTTTATTCTCCTGTACCCATTGAATATATGTGAGGCCCAAAGAATTTCAAAAAAATGGAGATACATGAAGTGAAAGAAAAAAAAAAGGGTGCTGTTTTAAAATTTTTTCTTCTTTTTCTTGCAAATGCACACACCAAAACAAACAAACAAACCTGTGAAATTGGCTTCTTTCATTCCAGAAATCTTTTAGCTTTTCCTGGCTTCCTGGCCTCCATTCAACACGTGTCAATGCTGAATAGACTCTGGCAGACTCTATCACAGGGGCAAGATGTGTCTTGTGTCAGGAGGAAAAGGAAACACTCCTCTGTATTGATCTACTCTTCTTTAAAAGGGTTGGCCTGGTGATGGGTATTAAGGAGGGCACGTATTGAATGGAGCATTGAGTGTTATACGCAAACAATGAATCATGGAACACTACATCAAAAACTAATGATGTATGGTGATTAACATAACAATAAAATAAAATTAAAAAAATAAAGAAATAGAGGTGGGAAAAATGAAGATCAGGTTAAAGCCATCTATGCGTGGTGATGTATGCTTCAGCTGTTGGGCACTTGAGGATGAGTTTACATTATACTGAATAGCACTAATTATTATTGTTTTTAAAGATTTATTTATTTGAGAGAGAGAGCAAGCGTGCATGTGCATGTGTGTGCATGCGAGCTGCGGGAGGGGGGAGGGGAGGAACAGAGGTAGAGGGAAAGGGAGACTCTTGAGCAGATCCTGTGCTCAGCGCAGAGCCCGAGGCAGGGCTTGATCCCAGGACTCCAAGATCATAACCTGAGCTGAAATCAAGAGTCTGTTGCTCAACCAACTGAGCCACCCAGGCGCTCCATGAATAGCACTAATTATTTAAAATGACTTTTACCTTATTATTAGGGCCAATGAATGATTGAGTTCTTGCTGTGAATGCCAAGTTGTATTTTAGAGAGGATAGAATGAGTTTAGATGTCCGCTTGAGTTGGCAGAATGTAATTTGACAGGGAGAAGGGAAATGGGCATATATTAATCATCCATATCTTGGCAGCTTGAAATAGTGACAGCCATTTTTTTTTTTCTGAATGATATTTCCATTTGTTTATTTTCCCATTTGGCTAAGCACAGACTCCATGGGTAATTCTAAAGAAACTGAGTCTGGGTGGTCTCCTTTAAGAGATGAAGTGATGGAGGATTCTTTTTCGATTGCATATGAATAATCTATATCTTGGTGGCTTGGCATAGTGAGAGCCAATGTTTTAATAAAGGGAGTTCATGATCTCAGTGCTCCAAGAAACTACTGGGCAAACTTGAAGAATTTAGTTAACTTCTCTAAGTCTCATTTTCTCTGTATATCAAAGGGAAATTTTAAACTCGAGCTCAGAGTTTTTATTAAGATTAAGTGATCTGGGGGCGCCTGGGTGGCTCAGTTGGTTAAGCAACTGCCTTCGGCTCAGGTCATGATCGAGTCCCACATCAGGCTCCCCCTGCTCTGCAGGGAGCCTGCTTTTCCCTCTTGCTTCTGCCTACCACTCCACCTGCTTGTGCTCTCTCTCTCTCTGTCAAATAAATAAATAAAATCTTAAAAAAAAAAAAAAGATTAAATGATCTGGTGTATGTGGAAGCACCCATAGAACATCTTGTCCTTAGCAGGTACCAGATAAATATCAATTCCCTCTCTTGCAAACTGAAATGCCATTATCTTCTCTGTAATAGCCACTTAAAAGCAAAGACCAACTCACCGTAAAAGAACAGTGACCTATCAAGCAGTGGGGCAATAAGTGACAGCAACATTTATATTAGTACATAGGTTGTGAGAGAGCATGCTTATCTTTACTAGTTCTCTTGTGGCTCAGTGTATGATACTGTGGGTGATTGAGTAGATAGGTAGCATTAACAAGAAACAGTGAATTCAAGTTTTAACTGGGGGCACTAGACCCTGGGTCTCTACCCATGGAGACATGTCGACATTCCTAATAATGTAATGTTTTGACTGGCAGTCCTGTTTAGAAATATGTATTAGATATTTCGATTAAGAAGACTATTAACATGATGAATGATGCCTCAAACATTCATGAATTTAGATGAGTACTAATAAAATGGTTAGAAAAACAAAGCTTGGGTAGAGTGAATATTTAAATGTGGAGATTTTTAGTAGTGAAAGATGAATCCAGAGATTTGGGTTGATAGATTTTTGTAAGCTGCCTTATCTTGCTACCTATTTTACATATGAAGCAAAGTCTGTTTGGGAAGTAATCAAGGGAACTTTCTACTTTAATTTTCATTTTTAATTTCATTAGTTTTCATTTTAATCTATTTTTGATTTTTAATTTTATACAAAACTATGCATTTTTAACAGCTTTATTGAAATATAATGCCATAAATTTCATAAATTGGAAATGTACAACAATATTATGATTTTTAAATAAAATTATAGAGTTGTAAAACTACAACCAAATTCCAGTTTTAAAATATATCAATTATTCCCCCCAAATTTCCCTTATGTCTTTTGCAGTTATTCCCCACTCCTACCCTCAACCCTGGGCAAACACTGATCTTTGCTGTTTCTATAAACTTGCCTTTTCTGTGCATTTCAATATAAATAGGATCATACACTATGTAGTCTTTTGCATCTGGTTTTATTTTACTTTTACTGTAATATTTTTGAAGTCCATCCCTATTGTAGTACACTATCAGTGGTTCATTCCATTCTGTTGCTCAATGTTATTATATTTATGGTTATACCACATCTTGTTATCAATTTTCTAGGAGATAGGCTTTGGATTGTTTCTAGTTTTGGCTATTTTGAATGCTGCTGCTGTGACTTTTGGGTAACTTTTTTTGTATAAACACATTTTTTCATTTCTTTTGGAATGATTCTTAAGAGTGGAGTTGCTAGGTCACATAGTAGGTTTATATTTAACACTGTAAGTTGTGAACTATTTTCTAAAGTAGCTTTACCATCTGCATTCCTTTCAGCAATGTATGAGGATTCCAGTTTCTCCATATCCTTATCAACGTTTGCTATTATCTCTCTTTTTTGTTAGAAGGTATGCTGTGATATCTTCTCATGGCTTTAATTCCTGGTTCCCAAATGACTAAAGATGTTGAGAATCTTTTTAAAATTTGCCTATTAGCTATTCACGTATCTTCTTTAGCACAATGTCTATTCAAATACTTTGCCAATTTTTAAATTGTTTTTCATTTTCTTTTTATTGAGTTATAACTGTTTTTTATTCAAATTTCTTATCAGCTATGTGATTATGAAAATATATATCCCACTATCTTCCTTGTCTTTTTGTTTTCTGACTGGTGTCTTTTGAATGGCAGATTTAACTCTTTTAGAAAATATAAATCTGCTTTCCAGTCTAGTGTGTAGCCTATTGATTTAGATCTGTCTTTAATAATAATAATTACAATAGATTTTCAAGTCATCATTCCAAACATGAAATCTCAATATGAAATAATAGAATAAAAAAGGAAAGAGTCTAGAATATTAGTCTTAGAAAAGTTAATTTAAAAAATGTCTTTGTATTTTTTAGAGTTAATCTTTCTGTTTTTTTTTTTTCTCTCATAGAACTTGAATGAGAATAGGAGGAAGGAGTTAAGCTAATTCTTAGTAATAGCGATAATAATGATAATAATGCTTAACATCATTAAGCATCTGGCAGTTAAAAAAAACAAACTGAACTGTTACATATCTGAGCTTGATTTAATCAGTAATTTAGTATAGCAAGATAGAATATATCAAGTAAGATTTGTTGAGTACCTACTAACACATTGAGTCAAGCATTGTGTACGTAGGGGTGGAAAGAAAAGCACTTAGCATCCCAGGACCTCATAATCCTTGGGGAGAATAGAACATTAAGTTATATCAGTAAGTTGAATGCCATGAGAGAGGTTTTCATAGATGTTATGGAAATAGCACAGGAGGGTCATCCTAACCTTGACTTCTTAAATAAGGTGTCAGGATATAACCCACGTAGAGAAGATGGGTGCAAAAGGTGAAATAATGAGAAACGTAATATCTATTTTGCATTTCCTATAAGTTAGTCACTGATCAAGGTACTTTATGTAGATATTTCCATAGTCTTAAGGAAAAGCAAACAACCAAATCCTGAGGCCCATGTGGCATAATTAACTTGGCTGAGTTCCTGACATGAGCACATGTGTGTACAAAGATTTGCAGACAATATGCATTATACTGTCAGAAGGGCATGGAAGTAAAGACTAGAGCCAATTATCAGGATATTATGAATATTGTTATAATAAAGGTGAGGAAAGTTGAAGGCCTGACTTAAGACACTAGCAGGGGGAATAGAGAGAAGGATACGTTTCTATGTATTTTAGAGCAAGCATTGGCAAAAGTTGGAGAGTTAGACTGAATTTGCAATATAAGGTAAAGATAAGAGTCAATCAGGTTTCTGACTTGGGCAAATTAGTGGATGATGCTGTCATCCACTGAGTGAAAGAGTATAGGAGGAGCAGAATTTTGTGGACATGAATGAATGATATCAGGGCCCAGGGACCAGAAACTAGAGCTCCTCAATAAAACACTAAAGGTCTTACTAAACCATGCAATCCTTGCATCAAAGTGTACTTCTACTAAGATGAATAAATTGAGTCCTGCAAAACACAGGCAGACCCTACAGACATAATGCATCATATCTATCAGTCATTGATATCCAGGTATCCTCATGAGTTGGAAGGATCTGAAAAATTATTCTCAGCTTTCCTTATATGAAGAACCAGTCATTGGAGAATTATGGTCTCAGAAAGTCTTTATCCCCCCTTCTTTCATTAGTGCAAAAAAGAGTAATTGAGGAGAGGGATATTTCAGATAGCTGCCACCTGGATTTCCCTTCAGCTAGATAAATATTGTGTCAGTTTTCAGCCTAGTACAGACACACTGGCAGGCAAGTTTTCTGAATGAGGCAGAAACTTGATCAGGTTGGCTCTTCTAGCTCTCGATTGTCATTTATTATACCACTACAATTTATCTTAGAACACAGACAGCTGTCATTATGCTAGTCTTGGATTAAGCTAACTGTCAAAGATAAGGCTCAGAGGGAAAAAGAAACAGTAGTCTATCAGCTTCTGCATTTTTGTCCACCCAGTATCCCCTGCCTTTTTAAAATAGATGTTATCATGAAGGAACCACAGGTATTCCACCTACATGTGGTAAAACATTTAAAGACCTTCACAATCACCTCTGGATATAATGTATTTTGCAATAAATTTGATGATGAAAAAATGTCAAATTGCCCTATGGAAACTAGTTCTGATGGACTTCATAACTTTAAATCATTTCAAAGTTGTTTCCTAAGACCAGAAATCTCCCAGGTTTTGGCAATTAATTGGTCTTCTAGAAATTACCTTAACAATGAAAATTTCCCATCACTAGATAATTGTCCATATACCCTTTTCTATCCATGAGTTTGATGCTAACAATGATGAATCTACATATGAATGTGGCTGAAAAACATAGTAGCAGTTTTATTAGCATGTGCATTATAAATGAATCAAGATGTGGATTGAGTGGCTACCATTCTGAACTCTTGACTTGCATGCAACATAACACCTCCCTCTCAGATGGAAAAAAAAGGCAAAAATTTCAAACAGAGTAGTGTGTAAAGAGCCTCCTGATATCCATTGCGACTCTATGACAAGGTAGGACATCTGGTTTTGGTTTTCACATTTGCTCTGGGGTAACTTCTGCTGTGTTTGCTGCTCTCTGATCTCAACGAAAAGCTGGGAGTGAAATCCAGGCAATCTGTTGGCACACAGATGCAGAGTGATTGTAATATTCTTGCTTTTACATTCTGATTTATCCTGGTTGCCTCTAGTGGCCCAGAGATAAGGATCTGCCATTTTCATCCCCCAAAGAAGCAGATGATAGTCAATATGTATAAAACTTTTAAAGTGACAGCAAGCCTCAACTTTGATTTCTTTGAGCTTTACTTCCTGCTTCACCAGATGGACCAAGTCTCTCATCTAGTCCAAGTGGGCTACTCTTTTTGTTTGTAACAGGAGGTCAAAAAAGTCCTCTTAGATTTTTACTTTCACTGTTACTCACTTTGTGAAATTGCATTGCATAGTTTTGACTACTTGTGTGGAAAGCAGCTATATTCTAATAAGGAAGATATTTAGTTATTAGTTTCACTGCTGGGAAGTAAAAATGTAGGTCATTTCTCTATTAGAACACACATAATCAAATAGCACTGATAAAAGTGTTGCCTTTATAATAAGCTCCTTTTCTTGATGTTTATCTGACAACCAGTTGGACTAGAGTTAAATAGGAAGGTGCAGGTCAACCCGTGCACTGAGCTGATGGCATTCCTACTGAAATTGACAGAACAGTAGCAACAGGAGTCAATTCTAATGAGATTGTCATTGCTTGGGAAGGACATGGGCCATAAATGATCAGCTCTGGGAAGAAGAGGCAAGAAGAAAGCTACAGAGAATTATAGGTGACAGAACATGCCCCCTGCCCCCCATGGAGTGCAATCAGGGCTCTTCTGAAAAAACATCTGAGAACTGCAAAGATAGGGATCATTGACCCCAAAAGATAATCAGAATTAAGCATATTAGGGAAATAGGGTCTGAGGGAAGGGCATGCAGTGTAATACAAGACAAAAGGAGTTGTGCTGTGGATTCCAAAGTTCACTGGGGTGACCTGGGCAGTTAGATCACATCCTGACATGGTATTGTAACCGCACATGTTGATCAATCTTTACTCCATATGAGATGATGAACTCTGGGATCTTGAGCAAATGCTTTGATAAATTTTATGGAATATTTAAATTCAAATGATCTATTTCAAGAAGTTTGCATGAAGAAATGCACTGTGTGTGTGAGGAGGATATAATATGATTGCTATATTAAATATATATTATATACAATGCCTATGTCCTCCCTGCCTTTCCAGAATTTATGGGTGGCTTCTACACTTTCTATTTTCTTTCTCACTTCATTTCCTTCTCTTTTTTTAACCCAAACATTTTGCAGAGAATAAGTTCCACAGATGTGTTGCAAACAAATAGGTAATTGAAAGCTTCTCTTGCCCTTTAGTGCCTTAATCTTTGATTATCCTAATTTTGGCAATTGCAGTCTCCCATTATACACAGAACCTGCTTTTATGATGAATGAAAATTAAATTGTGTGCTGGGATATTTGCCATTGGAGTCTTATTCTTCCTATAGAGTACTTATCACCTATACATTTTTGTGACTTAGATCATAGAACAAAGATATTTATTTTCTTTCCCCATCTGGATGCTCTGGAACCAGCTTTTTGAAAGCACTAAAAATCTTGTAACATTTTAACATAGAGAACTGATAGCAATAGTTATATTGAAAATGGAGTTTCTTTGCTGAAGCCTAGTTCATAAGATATTATAATCAGCATTTTACTATTATTACTAATTCTACAGCTGCTACTTATTAAACACTCATCTACTATTAGTATATTCAAAAAATATATGTAACTATTTCCATTATATAAATGAAAAGACTTTTAATAAGAGAGTTTATGTCAGAGTCCTAACTCACATAACTAGTAAAGTTTGTGAATCCTGAACAGAAATCTGGTTATATGTGATTTAAGAACCCATGCACTTTCCACTACATTCTATTGCTACAAATTAGAATTAATAAAAGAAGTGAGCATCTTTTCTACTACATTTGACATTTATTGAATTTAATAACCTTTGGGAAATTATAACATAAGCTAACAAAAGAATACAAACAATTATGTGTTAAACAAGGCAATACTTACAATGCAATAGTAAGAGAAAGGATGATAAGTGAAATAAGAGAGAAAACATACATGGAGGTTGGAATTAAATGAGGTCTCATTAATAATTATTGTTGTGTTCAGAAGGGGCCAAGGCATTTACACTGGCTTCTGTATATTTGATCTCCTTGGTGTCCTAGCAAAGTGGGCATTGTCCTCCCCATCTTACACACAAGGACATGGAACCCAAGGGTGAAGCCCAATATGGCCATTGATATATTATTATTATTAAGATTTTATTTATTTATTGGTCAGAGAGAGAGAGAGCACAAGCAGGGGGAGTGGCAGAGGGAAAAGCAGGCTCCCTGCTGAGCAAGGAAACCAATGTGGGACTCGATCCCAGGACCCTGGGATCATGACCTGAGCCAAAGGCAGCTGCTTAACCAACTGAGCCACCTAGACATCCTGCCATTGATATATTAATTCAGAACATATTTGATAGCTTCCTTATAATAATGCACTCTCCTAGGCTCTGAGGAAATGCCTGTCTCTAGGATAATCAAGATTCCTGTCCTCCAGAAGCTTACATTATTGTACGAGAGGACGGTTCAGCAGTTATTGAATATAATGAGCATGACTACTTGATATAATCTTAGCTACTTTGAAGGAAGGAACTGTAATAGTAACG
This sequence comes from Leptonychotes weddellii, assembly GCF_054177405.1. Lineage (NCBI taxonomy): Eukaryota > Metazoa > Chordata > Mammalia > Carnivora > Phocidae > Leptonychotes > Leptonychotes weddellii. Next base: position 17,533,356 of record NC_138379.1, read on the forward strand.
AGACCTAGGGGACATAAAAGGATAAGATGGCTTGGTGCTTTAGACAATGGAGTTGGGGAAGACCTCTTTTAGAAAGTCACATTTGGAATGAGACCATTGGAAAGAAAAGAGACAGAAAAAAGCTTGGGAAAACACCATCCAGATGAAGAAAGACCAAGCTCAAATTCCCATAGGAGAGAATCAGAATGCCCCTCTCAAGATACTAAAAGAAATCCAGGATTCCTAGACTATAGAGAACAAAGTTAGAGAAGGCAAAGGTCTGATTATGGGGGGGGCGGGGCTCTCAGAAAATGAGAAGAGTTTGTATTGTATTCTAAGTTAACTTAGAAGACATTGAAGTATGTAAGCAAGAAGATGTTATTATCTGATATAAATTTTTGGAAAAAATCACTCTGGGTTATAAAGAGATGTGTAAGGATACAGGGAAATCATTTAGGGAGCTATGGCGGCAATCCAAACAAATCATGATGGTGACTTGGGACTGGTGACTTCGGGTTACAGTAGAATTGAAGAGAGTTGGATGATACATTTTTGGAAACATAACAAAAAGGCATATTGATTGATAGGATGTGGGGAGGAGGGAAGTGGGAGAATGAAGAATTATTTGTAAGTGTTTAGTGTAAGACACCAGATAGTTATTGGCGCCATTTACTGAGATGAAGAAGGCAAGGGAAGCAGTGGATTGCAGAAATGAAAATTAAGAACCAGGAATTCTGTTGGGATATACATATTTTGAAATGCTTATTAGATATCCAAAGGAAAATGCTATGTTTAATAAATGAGTCTAAGCTCACAAGAGAGATCAGGCCTGGAGATAGAAATTTGGGAGTCATTAGCATATAGATATTATTTAAAACCATGGGACAAAATGAGATCATCTTGGGAGAGAGTGTGGATAAAGAACTGATAAAGACCTGAGACCAACACTGGATTGTTCCCACATTCATAACTCAAAGAGAGAAGGAGCTAACAAAGAAGACTGAGAGATTGCTGTTGAAAAAGATGGGAAATCCATACTGACACAGAGCTAAGAGAAGAAAGTATTTCTACAAGGAGAGTATTTACCTATGTGAATTGCTGCCAAAAGGTCAAGGAAGATGAGGCTGATAAGTGAACATTGGCTTAGCCCCCACAAAGATCACTGACAACCCAGACAACAGTGATTTTAGTGGACTAGTTAAAATGAAAATCAGTGCTGAGTCTGGTATAGAGTAAACCGGAGGTGAGGAAATGGAAGTGATAAATACAGACAACATTTTCAGAGAAGTTTGCTGTGAAGGGAAATAAATAGATGAAGCAGTAACTGGAAAGGATATGGATTAAAGGAGGAGTTGTTTAAATCTTTATTGTGAGCAGTCTTATGACTTCAAAACATTACTTACATTATAATCTCTCACAATCCTGAAGGTCATAAAAGTTTGCAGAAAAAAAAAAAAAAGGAAAAGTGGGACCTTCCTATGTTAGGGGGAATAGTATGAACATATCTAAACAAATTGCATAATGATCACCTTTTACTGGTGCCATGCATTTTGTAAGATGACATGCCAAGATCTAGGGATAGGGAGGTAAATGCATTAATTTATTCAAAATGTAATGTTTAATGAGCATCTACTATATATCAATTACTATCCTTTGTGCTGGAGTTTTAACAGTAAAATAAAAAAGCAGAAAATGCTCCTTTCTTCATGGTGCTATTATTTTAATGGGGAGGTGGAAGACATATAGTAAATTAATGAATAAAATAGTTGATAGCAAAAAGAGCTATGAAAAATACAGCAAGTAAGGGATATAAGTAAGACTGGAGGGTGGGGAGATATAGAAGTCTTAAAAGGTATAGACAAGAAAGCCACAGTAAGGAAATAACATTTGAACAAAAACATGAAGGACAAACAATAAGGGGAAATACAGATAATCTATGTGGAAATTGGATCCAGCAGTAAAATCTGCGAGTCCAAGGCCCTGAAGTAGAATCTTCCCAGACCAAGTTTAAAAAGGATTTCAAGGAGGAGAGACAGAGAAACTTTACCAGATGTCTCCAGTAGGTTAGCTCTGTGGAACAAGGTCATTTTTGATTTTGACAAGAAGAGTTCAGCAGAATGATAGAGTAAGAAGCTTGGTTGGAGTGAGTACAAGAGAGAAAGGGAGGGAATTAACTGCAGATTTAGGATATAGAAATTCTTTCAAGAAGTTTTGGTATAAAGAGAAGCAGAGAAATGGGATGGTAGCTGGAGGGCATTGGAGTCCAGAGAGGGATTTTTTTTTAAAAGAACTATAATGGTATGTTGGAACACTGAGGGGAATTCTCCAGCAGAGAGAAAATTGCTGAAACAGTGTCCCCTAAGAGTGAGAGGGGATGGGAAGTGAAAGGTTTGGCAGTGGATGCAGACCCATGGACATAGCCACAGGAAGAAAGGTAGAGTGTATGGGCTCAGATTCCTGTGTGTCTGTGGTGGGAGCTTGACAAAGTTCTTTCTGATTGACCCTCCTTAAGTGAAAGAGGAAGCAAATTATCAGCTGAGAGGTAAGAGAAGGAGATTTTAGAGGTTTGCTGAGCTAGGAGAAGGCATGAAACAGTCCTCTAAATCGAGAAGGGCTAGAAAATAGGATTGCCAGGAAGCACTAGTGCCCCTGGGGGGTTGGTGCCCATGCATTTTAATGAGACTAGTCAAGGTGGTCCCAAGAATTTCCAGCTTTGCTCAGTTGTGCAGGGGAGGGGGCAGGGGTTCAGAGAACATCCCTTCCTTCATAACGGCTCAGGAAAGAGCAAAAGAAAGCATAAACAGTAAAACAAATATTAGAGAATATGTGTTCATTGCTACAATCAAATTACAGCAGATGTAGTGGGAGTTCAGGGTTGAGAGCAAGAACTCTGGCTGACATGGGTGATGGATAAGGGAAGATTATACAAAGAAGTGCTCAAGACAGTAATAAGTAGGTAGGGATGAGGAACACATATTTCTTTTTTTTTTTAATTAATTTATTTATTTTAGAGAAAGAAAGCAGAGAGGAAGGACAGAGGGAGAGGAAAAGAGAGTCCCAAGCTTACTCCACACTAAGTGAGGAGCCCTACGCAGGGCTCAATCTTATGCCTGAGATTAACCTGAGCTGAAACCAAGAGTCAGTTGCTTAACTGACAGGCACCCAGGGGCCCCAGGGAACACATATTTCTGAAGATGTTGATAGATTCTTCATCTCATAATTTTTATTATCATTTTTATCAAAACCAAGATAGACCATGAATCTGGAGTTGTCTGAATGATGACATACAAACACATTGTATAATAATCTTATAATGTAAAATATTATGATATAGTATATTATAACGTACAACATGATATACAATATAACTTACAGTTTTATTACTTTTATATCATTTAATAGACCATTACTTAGTGAACGTTGCATTGTGTTTTCATTAATTACAGCCTCTTGTTCTCACCAGTTGGCAGAACAGCTGCTATTCTTCTTCCCATTTTATAAGTAAGGAAACCAACACACTTGTTATTAAGTCATTTGACCATGATCCTAGAACTAGTTAATTTGCAGAAATGGGATTTAGACCCAGATGTGTGTGATGCCTATGTTCCTCCAGATCATCAAAAACAGTGTCATGGCCATGGTATTGGAGGCTGCTTGCACCCCGAAAGAGTCAGGAGCAAAGGTTTTTATTGGTACCTTTGAATGTTGTATCCAGCAATATGATAATTTCTAAATTACAGCTTTCCCTAAGGTCCTATACAAATAGAATATCATTTTGTGTTTCTTGCTTATGCTGGTTCTCAAAGTTGAGATTGGGATGTTGAATCACTGTGAACTTGTGATTCTATATCTGAAAAGCAGAGATTCAAAAGCAGCCATAAAACTCAGGTCAGAGACCCACAGTGCTTACTAGTTCGAGAGTATTTACAACTTCAGAAGACAGTTCTGTTTGCTCTTCAGAAGAGATTTTAATTGTGTCACAGAAAGGGATGGCACAGTCTTCAAGGCTTTTGTACTGTCAGAGAGCTTAGGAGTACACAACTTATTTGTTCCTTACACAACAAGGTCAATGATAGAGTTCTCTCTCAGAGTCAATCCCATCAATACTGAGAGAGATCTGAGAAGATGAAATAAACAAATGGCATGCTCGAAGTTTATTTTGTCCTTCTGTCTTAAAAGATAGACTTATGATCACAGAGTTTGGGGTGATGATAAAAACCAGGAGGTGAGAGGCATCCCTTGTAACCTGTCGTGGGACAAGTAGCACCAGCCCCTTACAGTGTGAAAATGAAATGTCCCATTGTCTTCCAGACCTGTGGAAATGTATCTCTGACCATCTGTGAAATTGACTCCTCTAGTTATTGACAACTTGTCATGTATTGGAGAAAGCTGTGTGGGCATGGGAAGTAGCTGTTGAACAAAGCAGAGGGAGGTACCCAGAAAGTTAACTGGGTATTTTGAAAACAACCACATCTAGTTTTCTTTTTTTTTTTTTTAAGATTTTATTTATTTATTTGACAGAGAGACACAGCGAGAGAGGGAACACAAGCAGGGGGAGTGGGAGAGGGAGAAGCAGGCTTCCCGCCGAGCAGGGAGCCCGATGTGGGGCTCGATCCCAGGATCCTGGGATCATGACCTGAGCCAAAGGCAGACGCTTAACGACTGAGCCACCCAGGCGCCCCCACATCTAGTTTTCTTAAAGTGGTGGAACAAAAATCCAAAGAAAGCATCCCCTTGGGTCATTACAAATGTAATATTAATGTAGCTATTTTTGATGAATTAAAGAAAAAAAAGCAGAGAAGTTTTTTATTCTACCCAACCCAAACAAATGTGGAAGGCCTCTTAAATTTTCTGTAATGTGGGTGACTGAACGACATTTTCAATTTGAGGCTGGCTTCACTCTGTCTTTTAGCACACAACTGGGGTATGCCTTTTTCCCTACCTGCATAGTGCTATGTTTTTTAGAAATAATGACTGATTATAGTATTAGATATAATAATCAGATGCAGACATTTCTGGGACTAAAATGAAGTAAAATGACCTAAGCCAAAATATGCACATGCATGTGACTCACGTATAATTGTGTATTGTGATTTTGGTATATTTATAAAAAAAAAAATGGCTGTGACATTTATGGTTTCACCTGCTTTTCCAGAATCTTGTAACTGCTCCATCAAGAGACAGATTGTATTTCCACTCTCCTTAAAAAGGAGCAGGTCTATGTCACTGCCTCACTACCCAGATAACAGTGGAGGTGATGCTGTGTGATTTCTGAGACTAAATAAAAAAACGTGCTACAGATTCTGCTTACCTCTCTCTTGGGACATGTGCCGTGGGAGCTCTGAGTTGATATGCAAGAAGTCTAGCTTCCCTGAATCTGTGTGGCTAGAGAATTCAGCAATAGAGATGATAGAGCTGGAGCTGGAGAGCAAATCAAATGGAGACAGAGATGGAGAGAGAGAGAATCCCAAGGAACCCCAAGCATTCTGCCCTCCCCCACCCCACTGCAGTTGGGGCCTTCCCATCCCAGGTTCCAGACATATGAGCATGTGACCCTTCAGATGACTCTAGCTCCATTCTTTGAGCCCCTCCAACTGAGACCAAGTGAAACAAAACAAGCCCTTCTTGAAATGCAGCTTCATGAGCAGAATAAATGTGTTTTTATTTTTAGATCATTATATTTTGAGGAGGCTTGTTACACAGCACCAGATAACAAGAATGGTGGAAAGCCTCTTTCTCTTTTATTAATATAAATAAGAGAAACCCAATGCATCTAGAAATTATTACTATAGAATACTGAAGATGAACGCTAGGACATTAGGGATGTTGTAGGCGGACACACTTTCCTAGCATTTGTTTTCATTGTCAACTAGCAAGGCTAGAGAAAAGGAAATCTGACTCCTAGAACTGTGCTCTTTCCTGGTGAACACCGTGAAACTCTATTATTTGTTAAAAGAGCAATCGCTCACTATATTATACACCTGAAACTAATATAACACTCTGTTAACTATACTGGAATTAAAGGAAAAAATTTAAAAAAGAGCAATCTCAAAATAAGCAATGAATCTGACAATCTAATGAACCCTATGCATTTCACATCTCTGAACTGATTTAGCAAGAGCTTGACCAAACTGAAATTAAATATTGTTTGCCTGAGAATTAGAAACATGACAGCTCTATCCACGGTTTTTGTGTAGTTTATAGAAGAAAGTGAAGAACAAGATTCTCAAGACCAGGTATCAACAAGAATCCTAGGAAAGAAATTCTATGTAGTTTGAGGATGGAAATAATGCCTTGGTTGTCTTCATACTATTGAAACTAGTATTTAGAACACCCAGGATTTCTAGTGTCATGTCATATATGGACATATCTATCACTCAAGTATTTACACAGCCTCAGAGTTGCATGTAAGTCGAATTTTATTTTAGATTTTTTTTTAAACAAGAGCCTGAAAAACCAAGTCAACCTGGTTTAAAAACTGAATGGCTCTCATAATTGAAAATTCCAGAGGCTGATCCAATAGCTCAAGTGAGGTCAGCAGACCTTGTTTCCTCTCTCTTTTTGCTTCTGAGCTTCAGTCCTGGGTTTTCTTTATTCTCAGCATACTTTCACCCTACATGTCCCAAGAATCTTAAATCTGTAAGATCCCTAATCACTCTCTTCTCCTAAGTACTAAACAAAAGTCCTTATTTTGATAGATCAAGTTAGGGGATACACATTTCAGTAAACCATTTCTATGGGCCAAATATTGGGATTGAGGATTAGCTTAGCTCAGCCCCAATCTTGGATGTAAAGTAAAGAAAGTGTCCCCTACCACATGGTCTGAACTGAGGATGGGTTCTATATTTCCCACTCCATTAGAGTATTATTATTATAAGTTGGAGTAACCAAACATAGAAATGTCCACCTCTAAAAGTGATTTAGAGTATATATTAGGACTATGAATACATTTGAATATCTAGAAAAGCTAGCACTATCTAGTGAGTTAACCCTGCATTTTTATGGATTACTTTAAATATTTTTTTTTATCAATGCAATGCAGTGCTAATTATTTATGTGAGTTTTCTGCATAGGAGTTTGTACTTTTACAGCTTTTAGAGGGAGAAAAAACATAACTTTGAGCCATCTGTAATATCCCCAGTGTTTTCTGCTGTAAAATCTTTGGATGAAGTAAAGTAATAAGTTGGGGAGGCTTGACAATCTACTGGCTTATGATTTATCCAAATGAAAATTAGACTAGTTCAACTGGGTAATAAGAATAATAATAATACATGCTTAGGGAACATAATACACAGTGGAAGAATAAAGGGAGCATTTCCCTCTGTTTCCATGGGCTTCAGAGGATGCTTATTAGCCAAGTGACTGATGTGCTCCTTTGAGTTGCATCACAAAACATGTAAAGAACAAGGGTGGTTATGAAACTATTTCAACTAGGTGTTGCACATCCCAGGGATGTGAGGAGCTTAAAGAATATTTGGGTCACTGAAAAAGTCAAATTTCTTGGAAGCAAGTTTTTAGACTAAGGTTTTAGAAACATTCTTATTCTGCTAAAATATTTCTTATTCTACTGAATATGTTTGCATTTTAATTCAGGGTAAGGATGAGCTCAGTGTATAGACACATTCATCAAATTTATAAGCAAATGGAGCCTATGAAAAGCTTAATATTTTCAGTAAAATTAGAAAAAGACCATTGGGGAGGGGAAATAGAAAGAAATCCATATAATAATTAAAGTTAGGTTTTGATCAATTACCTGATTTTTTTAGGTTGCAAGAAAAACACAGCAACCATAGAGTCGATCTATAATTATTTTTATTTTTTTATATTTATTTTTAAAGTAAGTATTTATAGATAAGGAAAACATTCCCTTAAATTTATTATGAAAGGGTTTTATGTTTAACATGATAAAAGCACATCTGATCGAGGCAGTATTTATTTGACTAGTATATTTTTGGTTAAAGTGCAGGATGTCAGGTCTGGGCCAAGATGGTGGGTTTTTAAAAGTCTGGTTTTCCCACATAACACATTATTCTAACCTTTCTGTCACTCCATTTCCTCGTATGTAAAATGAAAATAATAATAATACCTATCTTTTTAGGACTGTTGAAGAATCAAATGTGTTACTATATGTAGTGTGTTTTCAACAGTTCCTGCCATATAGCAAATACCATAAAAATATTAGGGACTTAACTGGTAGTTTGGCTGGTTATAATATTTTAGTTTGGAAAACATCTACCTGTTCCTTTTGAATTTTGAAGGAAGTTACCCATTTTTTAGCTGAGATTTTAGAATGTTATTGAATTCCATTTCCATTATAATTCTGAGTCCTTCTTTGTATTCATTGCCCTTTCTCTTAAAAAGTTTCTTTAGATTTTTCTTCCCCTGCCCCCAATATTTTGAAATTCAGAAAGATGTTCTTTGGCATGAGCCTTCCTTCAACCATTGTGATAGATACATGAGTCTCCATGAAATCTGGAAATGTATGTGCTCTATTTCTGAGAAATTGAATTATTTTTTTGATTATTTTCTTTCCTCCATGTTTATTCTTCACATTCTCTACAACTTCTACTATCAGGATATTAATCTTCTAAGACTGATTCTTAAATTTCTCATCTTTTCTTTCTAATTTTTTATGTCTTTTCTATTCACTTTCTATTCTGAAATGCTTAGTCCACCTTATTATATGATCCTCAATATAAGCATGGGACTTAGTCCCTGGTATACAGTGAATGCTAAAGAAATTATAGCTTTCTCCTCTTCTCCTCTTTCTCTCTCTCTTTCTCCTTTTCTTCTGCTGTTGCTTCTTTTTCTTCTACTTTAGTATTACTACTTCCTAAGCAATATATTCAATATTCTGGGTTTTTGATTAAACCTGGGTTCTGCAACCTCTCTCTGCATGTAATATATGTGGACCTCTGTCCTCCATCCAGGGAAATATTAAACAATGTAGAAGTGAACCAGAAAGGTTTTTGTAAACTACCATTTACTAAACACCCACTCTGTGACAGAGAGTCTGTTAAATTGGCTTCCTCTAAAGCATGTAACAGTTACAAAAACCTTTAATGTAACTTTAGTCTTAAATAATTTTAGAAATAAAGACATCAAGGTGCAGGGATATGGCCAAATTTAGCAAAAATTTCAAAATGGGATTTGAATCCTGTTATTTCAGCCTCTAAAACCCATGCCTTAATTTCTACACAATGCTGCTGTGACACAAACATAAATTCCAAAAAGGGCTGTCAGTACTGTGGAGGGAAACCCAGCCCATTAATGGTATCTGGGACACGCTAGGCAAATGCTAGTTAAAAAGTGTGGGCAATGCACACCTTTTATGTAACTGCTGTGTACATGTCCCACAGCAAATGCGGTCTCCTGATGTGTACAGGTGGGCTGGCTTCTGAGCCCTTGTGATTGCCCAGCTTCTCCAGCACAGCTTTGACAATGGAGTGTAGCAAAATGACTTCTCCTGGCTGAAGTTCTCACCAGGGAAGGACAAAGGAAGATGCAAACTTGTTTCACTCAGGTACAGGGATTTTTCATTTTGGTGAGCACAGAGGAAATTGAATGTGGTGGTAAAAAAAGGCCTGGTGGCTGTATAGTCTATACTAGTCCTCCCTGTGGCTAATGATGTATTTGAAATGTATTTTCTTCCATGTGGGAGAGTGACGTACTTTAATGCAAATTCTCCCTCCTTGACCTCCCAATGACTTTCCATCAAATGAAATAATCTTTTTGTTGTGATTTATAATGCATGCATGCCATGACTTACAACTGTGGGGAGTTTTCATTCACTGATCTATCCATCACCCCATTTACTCCATAACTTTTAGGTTAAACCAAATGAAATTTCATATACTCAACTGTGTATGACCTGGGGAATGGTAATCTCATAGGGTTCAAAATAAAACTTACTGAATTCTGAATAAAAGTAACTGTGAGAGATTAAAAAATTATTAGATATAAGTATAGATAATTTGAACAAGAAGATTATATGTTTCTCCATATGTACAACAAATCTTTGTTGAGTGCTTACTCTGCCTTGGGTTCTGAGGATACAGTGCTAAACAAAATAAATGTAGCCTTACCTACATGGATGTCCAAATCTTTTGGAAGAATGAAAATATACTTAAGACACTATAGCGTAAGAAAGAAGAAATTGCCCTAAAGTAATAATGGAATTCAAAAGAGAATGATATGTCTTTCTAATGGAATTTAGAATGCATTTTATGGGAAAGGGGTATCCAGCTGGTCCCTGAACATTGGATAGGATTTAGTGAGGAAGGACACACCAGTTGAAAGGAATTGTAAATATGCCTAGGTAGGTGTTCAGTTATTAAGGGACACAGTTATGAGTCTTGCACATAAATTGTTTCCAGTTGGTCAGGGAGGCAAAATATAAAGAATTTTCATACAAGGGAGAAGAATATGTGAGTTCACTCTAGGTATGTACATATTTGTTTTTCTTTATGCAAAAGGAGTAATTCACTGTGACTGCAGAAATCAGGAAGGGCTTCTCAGTCAAGGTTTTATCTGTTTTGCTTAGGAAGAAGAATATAATGTACATGGATGGATAATGGAGGAAAGTATCTCTAAGTTGAAGGAAGCCCAGTAGAGAAGGCATGGCAGTAAAGGAGTACATGGCATATTTGAGAGACATGACGATGGTCTGATGAGTCTGGAGATCATACATGATAGAGATGAGGCTATTCATAAATACTAGATTAAAGGAGAGATTTAATAGCTGTATGGAGCAATTTGTGTTATATTCACTGTGGCATTACTGAAAATATATGAAAGGAAGCTACTTTTTCCTACAAGAGCTAAGACCAGAACTAAAGGAAGATGTACTGGCCAGATCATTATTTTCTTGTATTAAAATACAATGGCATTCAATATGAAGTAGTAGAAAGAAAAGTGAACTTGGAGCTAAAAGATATGGGCCAATTGATTAATGCCTATGAAGCTTCTTTTCTTCAAACTCCTCAAAAGAATTAGTGATTCCTTTGTCTAATTCACAAGGCCATTGTCAAAAATATATTCAAGATAATGATGATTATCTCCTTCAGACAAATGTCAAAGTCTGATTGTGATGTAGCATTTTGAAGGAGTCCATTTAACCTAGCATGAATATCATTGAAGTGAATGCCTCTTAGTAGCCAGCCAGTCACCACCCAGGTTCACAGAGGGTATTGATCAAGGGTGTATCATCTGTGGCCACAATCAAATCTCTCCTTCAATCCATAAATGCTGTCATGGCTGAGTGTTGTCCTCAAAACTTCCCCAGTAGGAGGAGACGATAAGGACAACAACACAGTCATGTTCTGCTGAGACTCCTCTTAGTTCTTTATATGGACTTTGCCAGAAGTTTCTTAGTCATTGCACCATGTGGGGCAGACAAGGTGAAGATACCCTCACAGTCAGTGGGCAAAGAGAGACGACGAAATGGAGCCTAGTAAACTTCAACACAATTACTTGGAAAAACATTCATCTGGAATCAAGAGGACTTGATACTTAGTCCAGTTCTGACTTCAAAGCTCTGCACTTAGAGTTTGTTCTTTTTCCTCTTCCTCCTTCTCTTAGCTGTAAGTTTTGGAATACTTACTTACACCATCTTTTAAGGAAGGTAACTTCAAAAATCTTAATTGTCCAGGACTTACCATTTTGCAAAGAGGAAATCTGAGACTCAGAGAGGGGTTAAGTGTTTTGCCCAAAGACAATGAAAGGAGTAAATGACTTTACTAGGATTCATATCTGGCTGGGCCTGACTACAAAGTCAGTCTTCTAATCCTGCTATGCTGCTGCTTATATTTAAAACAAATGAATAACATTGAAATTCACTGACTCTATTTTAATCCACATGTATAATCAAGAAACAATGCTAAGATGTGCAAAACTAAACATTACAGAATCGCTTGGAACAGGAGAAAATAATCAGAAAAGAACATAATTTATAATGCCCATTAATGGGGGATTGATGAAATAAAGTATAATAATTCTATAAAGTGAAATATTACATGGTCCTTAAAAACTGTAAGGTAAGGCTATATATGTTGATATGCAAAGATCCCAGCACTCATTGCTAATTATAACCAAAGCAGAATAATACAAATCATGTGATTTCATTTTATAAAAATGGTATGATACTATATTTGTTTATAAGCTTATAAAAGGAAGGATGTAAAAAAACTGCTAATACCGGTCACTTCTAGGTAGAGAAACACAGAGAGAGACTTACTTTTATTGTGCATCTATTATATATTTTATTGATTTTATTACATGCATAATGTTACTTATGCTTTTTTTGTTTAGAATTAAAATTAGATCGTATACCTTGAGAAAGAGAATATCTAGGATAACTCACAGCTTCCAAATTCCATGTTTGAAATCAGAAACCTAACTTGTTTTAAACAACCCCAGTGCATTTCTGAAGAAGGCTCCCCTGTGGCCAAAATTCGGGGGCACTTGCACGTGTATGAAAAATGTCTGTGCGTGCGATGTCACTTTCAGAGTGAAAGCTGGATAGGGGAAACTGGTCAAAGGCTGACTCACAGCAGATGGCCTCACAGGTTTCTTGATTCCTGCACACAGAGCATTCTCAGCAAGGTCAAGGGCAGGTAAGAAAGTGATTCATTAAACTTCTGTGGTTGATGTGCACTAGATGTATAAGGCAAGTCAGCATCTTGTACATGCAGATGTGCGCTGCAGCCCTTTGTCTAAAGGACAAAGATTTTTTCAAGTAAGGAACTTGAAAACTGCATGCGTAGGGATGAAGAGCCAACAGTACAGACAGTGGATGCAATAGGAATCCCGTTGTTCAGGCTCAAGTTACCTTTTTTTTTTTTTTTGAAAAAAGACATTGTCATTAATAATAGTATTTCTCAGTCTGAGCTTTACTCCAACACACTTGAAGGAATTTAGCTAAAGAACAATGGTAATGTTCTAATTTGTTATTCGTCATTTAGATGGAAGTGGTGTGGTATACTACTTTGTTGATAGCCAGCAAATACTGATCCTCTATCCCCAAGAAGCTTATCATCATATAAACATTTTCTTTTTCTTTTTGGTCAAGCTAAATGGAAATCCATCTCCAAAATTTTTACAGGTAAGATTAATATTAGCTAATGGATCAGGAGAAAGTCTCAATGTCCTGGACAAAAGACATGATAGCCTCTTAGAGTAGTATAAAGTAGCCTTTCATCCGGTTATTTCCCGGATTTACTCATTTTTTTTATAGGTGAGTTATGGAAAATTGGAAATTGATTTTGTATCAAAGTTACCATTTTAGTCTATGTAATAAAATATTTTTGTTTTCTTTTCCTAACCTGATAACTATGGATAATCTCTAAGACTCATAGATCTGTTTTATTCTTTAATGGTTTCATTTATGACCAAGAATTCCTATGACTCTGAATCTACATTTCTAACTAGATTTCCCAGTATTTCTCCAGGCCTTTACCTTAATTTTCCATAGACTATCTTCTCTCAGATGTCTCGTATTAATCTGAAACATACTTTTTCTTTTCTTTTCTTTTTTTTTTTTAAAGATTTTATTTATTTATTTGACAGAGACAGAGACAGCGAGAGCAGGAACACAAGCAGGGGGAGTGGGAGAGGGAGAAGCAGGCCTCCCGCCGAGCAGGGAGCCCGATGTGGGACTCGATCCCAGGACCCTGGGATCATGACCTGAGCCGAAGGCAGTCGCTTAACCAACTGAGCCACCCAGGCGCCCCTTTTTCTTTTCTTTTTTAAAGATTTCTTTATTTGAGAGAGAGAAAAATGCATGAGTGGGGGGAGGGGCAGAGGGAGAGAATCTAAAGCAGACTCCCCGCTGAGCAGGGAGCCTGACTCAGGGCTTATCTCACAACCCTGAGATCATGACATGAGCCAGAACCAAGAGTTTGATGCTCAACAGACTGAGCAGCCCAGGCGTCCCAACCATTAATTATTTTAAAATCAGCATGTCTTTAGTTGAACTTTTATGAACTTAAAAAGTTGGTTTGTACTATATACTTGACATGTTACTTCACAAAATGTGTGGCCATGATATTTTGAACATCGGTACAGCTCTCTTCTTGACTTTAAGCTCCTCAGGTGATGAGACATTTATTCTTTTCTCTCCTTTATTGCAATGGTTTTGCCCGCCATCATTGTCCAATGCCTCTAACCCAGGGGCATGCATAGTGACTAGACAAATTTACATATATTCTATAAAATAGATCCTCAAAGCCTGGGTACAATACCAAAGCACCCCTATGTTCAAGTTCCATAAATACTTGAAGAAAATCATCATTTGGTGGACCCACATATTCTCAACACATGATGATATTAAATTTTAAAGATAATATATTGGCATGTTATTATTTTATGAGCACAGGAGGAAAGAACACATTTTTCCTTGAACTGCCAGTTGTCTTAGGCAATTTTTACCTAATTTATTTTGCTACTTTTCTCCTAAATGAAAGTGGCACAATTATTTCTTAAAATACTACAGATCGGGGCGCCTGGGTGGCTCAGTCATTAAGCATCTGCCTTCAGCTCAGGTCCTGATCCCAGGGTCCTGGGATCGAGCCCCACATCGGGCTCCCTGCTCGGGAGGAAGCCTGCTTCTCCCTCTCCCACTCCCCTGCTTGTGTTCCCCTCTCGCTATGTGTCTCTCTGTCAAATAAATAAAAAAATCTTAAAAAAAAAAATCCTACAGATCTATTTGGAAAATTTTAAATACTTTTTTCTGTAATCAAAACTGGCCTTTTATTACCCAAGAAGAAAATATATGACTTCTCTTTTGAAAATATTTGCAATTATATTACCTCTATTTTGATAATTAAGGATATAAGCACTGTCCCCAAATAAATATGCTAATTTTATAAAAGGACAGATGCATTTCTTTGTTTAAACTGCTTATGTCAAAATTTCTACCTGACACAAGATAACTCTGCTGTGACTTTCTACGTAATTACTATATCTGTTTTTTCCTACCTGAGAGTAACAAATATGAAAATGGAGAAGTAAAGATTCCATACATGACAATTGCTGCCTATATTTTGCATTCTCTGGTGCACTGTTGTGGTGAAATAAAAAAATATGTATATATTTTAGAATGTGTTATTGTTTTTTGTAAGACCACAAGTCATTGAGTGCTACCAAGGGAAGGAACCATTCTGAAAAACACCGATGAAGAACTACAATCTGAAATTAGGTGGGGAGGGTTGGAGTAGAGAAATTCTCTGTAGTAAAAACTGTGTTGTTTAATCAAGGATTGAGGTCGTAGGGGGAAGAAAATAGGAGCTGTTTCAAGAGAAATGAATTAGAAGCACTCAGTACATTGTTCTTATGTAGCTTGTCTTGGTTCCAGGACAGATACCAAACCTCATTTACTAATATTGGCACCTCTTATGACATTGGCACTAACCCACGGTTATGGACTTTGAATCAGGATCTGATTTTCATATAGCTCTGGTTTCCCTAGATTATTTGATGGGTTTCACTAATGTTCTTATAGAACACAATTGAATGTTCTAATAACATTACTGGTAGAAATAAGTGTCACAGATTTGCCTAACAGTTCCCAAGAGCCTTTAGACATTAGTACTTGTAATGCTTGTGGTATAGAAGCCTATTATTTGAATTCCCCAATTCAACAGACTGATATAATTTCTCTTCTCTCCTTCCCATTCTATACAAAAGAAGAGTTTTTGTTTGTTTGTTTTTAATGGGCAAAGCTGCTACAGAATTGTGAGCTCTTGGGGCACCTGGGTGGCTCAGATGGTTAAGCGGCTGCCTTCAGCTCAGGTCCTGATCCCAGGGTCCTGGGATGGAGCCCCACATCCGGCTCCCTGCTCAGGGGGGAGCCTGCTTCCCCCCCGCCCCTCCTCTCTCCCTCTGCAACCCCCACTCCTGTGTGTGCTCTCTTTCTTGCTCTGTTCTCTCTTTCAAATAAATAAATAAAATCTTAAAAAAAAAAAAAAAGAATTGTGAGCCCCATAATGGGTAACCAGAGACATGACAACTAGACTAGTAAGTCTCTCTGGACAAATAACATATGCCTGACCATTCTTCTATCCCCTAGTCCCTGTAGGCCACTTTTCCTGATGTTATTGTTTTAATTGATGTATAATTAACATACAATATTATATTAGTTTCAGGGATACAACATATTGATTCAACAATTCTATACATTACTGAGTGCATACCATGATAAATGTAGTTACCATTTATCACCATACGATGCTGATATTATTATGAGATTATTGATTATATTCCCTATGCTGTACTTTTCATTTTATGACTTATTTTATGAAGGGAAATTTGCACCCCTTAATCCTCTTTATTTAACCCCCCCACCTACCTTCGCCTGGCTTTTATGAGAATCTCTCTAATTCCTAACTTCAAAGTGTCTTTGTACTTTATATGTGTTGAACATATTTACTTGTCTTCTTCTTTACGCCCTGAAGGCCTATAGTCTATTCTCTCTAATTTGTTCATTCTGAGGCTCTTAGCATATATTGGTTGCCCTTTTCTTTATTCAACTAATGCAAGACTTGTGAATCATGATTATGCCATCTATAGGGGATGGTTTGTAAACCCCTTCCCTGAAAAAGGCTATTCCAATGCTTTGTTGGTTTAATGACACAGGGCATTAATACATAAAATAGGCATATTTGAAAAAAGAAAATTTATTTTTAAAGTTTTTTTATGAAGGTAAGTAAGAGGTGTGGAAGCTACTAAGAATACTTTAAAAGTGTATTAAAGATACTTTATTCCTTTTATTTTTTTTTTTTTTTTTTTTTTTTTTTTTTTTTAAAGATTTTATTTATTTATTTGAGAGAGCGAGAATGAGAGAGAGAGAGAGAGCACATGAGAGGGGGAAGGTCAGAGGGAGAAGCAGACTCCCCGCTGAGCAGGGAGCCCGACGTGGGACTCGATCCCGGGACTCCAGGATCATGACCTGAGCTGAAGGCAGTCGCTTAACCGACTGAGCCACCCAGGCACCCAAAGATACTTTATTCCTAATTATAGAAGTATTTGTATTTGTAATAGATGAAGTGAAAAGTACATAAAAGCACAAAGAAGTTGAAAATGACCAACATCTCTACCAATTAAGTATATACAATTCTATAACATTTTGGCATATCCCACACTTGCTGGTTAAAATCATGGGCTCTATTTTTAGACTATCTTGGTTTGAACCTTTGTTTGTTCACTTCATAAGAGTATAATTTTGGGCAATCTACTTAGCCTCTCTGTGCCTCAGTTTCCTGATTTGTAATAAAGGCAGTAGTAGTAATGACCTATTTATTTGGTTTCTTATGAGAATTAAATCATTTAATACGTATGTGGTTTTTCAACCATGTGACTTGTGACTGGTTACATTAATGCAGTTTGTTATTGTTATCAATAATGATGGTGTTACTGTATAATCAATGGACTTGAAAAATTCTGTGCTTTTCTTCCAATTGCTTAAATAAACTCCTTTTAATAGTTAGCAGTCCATTTTTGAACTGAGTAGTTTTATTGGTAGAAACTAACAAAGCTTAGTGAGTATTTCTTTATAATCAATTTTTTTTGAGCCCCTCGAACTTGGAAACAACAATAACAAATACATTATTTCTTAAAAATTTTTGAGGAACACCTTGCTTTGCTGTTGGGCATGTGTGGTTGATTCTTTCAAATTTGAGTAAGGTGAGACATCTAATAATTCAAATATTTTTAAACTTCTCCTTTTGGACTTAAACCATCACAACAAAAAAGGCCATTTCTTTTCTTTGACCATTAAACTTCTTTTCCCACTAGCCCACATGTCTGCTTATCTTGCAGACCTAACATCATTCTTGAGAAATAAACTTCAATCATACAGAAAAACCTTATTTCATTCTTTTACTTCTTCTTGGAAGCATCTCTGTGGATTTTATAATTATTTAAATGTATAAAAATAATGAAAGATGTCACTTTTTCCCCAGGATTCAAATTAAACAAGTGCTAGCATAGGGTTGAGACTAGAATATCTTTGGCCACATGTTGGAGAAGTAGCAAAAATTTTGCAGTTTATTACCTAATGCTTGATTCTTATAGTTATGTAAGTGTAAACTCTGAAAGTATTAAGAGCTTCAGAGAGAGCCTTTCTACCAGCTAGAACAAATCTCATGAGATTGCATGGCTTTACCTCCATGAATTGAATCATCACATTCCATTTGAATATTAATACAAACAAGCCAGACTAGCCAGTTTAATATCTAGGAGACCTTACTGAACCCAATTCATTCTCTGTCCCAGAAGGAAGAGAAGGGAGTCTAGCATGAGAAGATCATTTCTCTTAATGAGGCATCTTTATTTCCCCTCCTGTACCATCCACCTGTGGATCTCACTGAATTAACAGAGGGACTTCATGAAATTCAAGTGGGTTTCATTACAAAAGGTAAATTCCCTGATTATTTACTTTCTAAATAATTTTTAGACTAGAACATAATCTTTCCATTGGTTGTGAATCTTTTGTGCAAATAATGTTTCTTCTAAGTGTTTCTGATGGTTATTTTATGGAAACCAGGGCAAAGTTGCATCTAGTGCACATGAAGTGCCCATGGGTAGGGGATTATGCATTCCAGCAGCTCTAGGTCTGGTTCATATTCTATAGGTTCAGAAGCAATTCTATTTCTCCATATTTTCAGAAGCAACACATCTTGGACTCCCAAGACATAAAAACACATGGGAGAAATTAACTGATTCAACAGAATAACTTCATAATTTTTTAAATGTGAAAGACTCAGAAAAAGTACTTACTATGGGAGATTGCTGTAAAATCATTAGAGTTTATTATCAACATCATACAATGCTCTCTTAAACCAGGGAATTTTGCTTTATTACCCAAAAGTAGCCACATACACTTTTATTCCCTCATAACAGGATGTTCATGGTAGGGAAGATCTTTAAATAATCCTTATCTGGAATAAGGAAAACAAAAAGACTCACAGCCTTTCATCAAATGGGCCCTGAGTGACAAAATACAGCTCAAATTGTGGTAATTTTCCAAACAAATCAAGACCTCTGATTAAATAAGTTGGGCCTTAGGCTTCCTGCGATTCTAAAGACTATCAATAGAAACATTGTGGCACAGTCTTATTAGACTCATTGGAGCTATAATTAACCATTGGAGAGAAACAAAAATGTAAAAAAAAATCCATTATGATTAATTTTCACAGGATGTCTTGGAAACCTTACAGCAAGAATCAGTAGTCTACCTATTTATAATTAACAGATCGCAAACACTAATGCATTTTCCCAACAGGGACTATTTAAATGGAAAGCTTTGTTGATGTGAGACTTAAATACATAGGCTTGAGTCCCTGAAAGATGTGTTTTACAGAGATTTTAGGATGATACAGTATGTTCTCTTGATTGGAGGTTCTTGTCATTGCTCTTATATGAAGTTGTCATAAGGGAGAATCCCCTTGGCTTTCTTTGGCTTAGGCAAGCATGTGCAAAGTGAGGACTTGGGATCTCATGTTCACTTCGGAGAGAATCCTGCAGCCAGTGCAGACACAGCAGGAAGGAATTAGCTCCTTAGTTAAGTGTTAGAGTCCAGTTCCTAACACATTTATATTTGGACTTTTGTGATCATCTCAGCCAATCAAAATTGACAGAGGAACACAGATTTGTATACATGGGATTAGGTAATTGTCATAGAAATCTAAGTATTTGAGCTGTAATAGGTGTAATAAGGTGTTAATGTCTCTCTAGGGCTATAAGGAAATAAAACCATATTTTACAACAATTCTAATTTGTAAATAATAACTTCAAAGGGGAAGTTATTGGGCAAAAATTGCTAATGTAATAAATTTGCCCCTGCCTCTAATCTTGTCCAGACCACTTGTGGCATATCCATTCTAGGTAAACCCTCTAGTTTTGTTATTCCATATCATAAATTCCTTCAATGACAACCACTGCTTTCTTTATCATATGGTCAAGAGCCATTGTAATCTAGCCACCTCTAATGGATATTATCTTAATCCTTTATATTTTCTAATATTGCTTCAATTTTATAAGTTATCTAAAATTTCAGGACCTTCCTATATTGTTTCTTCCTATCTTTGCTATTTTCGATCTCAAAAAATTCTTGCTCAACCTTTAAATTCCTTAAATACGTCAGGGACATATATAACTCTTACTTGAATCTGTTTTGGCCTATCCTTGCCTGTTGCTGCCTCTTGGGTTGATAATGTATCCCATATCCATGCTAATATGACATTTAGTATGTGGCTCTATTATCATGTCTATAAATTTGTACTGTAACACTTGGTGGACATGGATTATGTGTTCCCAATACCCAGAGAATGTCTGTCCCATATATGTCATCACTTCTGAGGGTATCTGACTCAGTAAATGTTGAATAAGAAGACTTGTCAATGTATTTAGTTGACATGTACATAGTATACTTGTTTATTTCATCTTGTGAAAACATTTGTATATTTTCTATGCTCCCATTTAACATGGACTCAACAAAGGATAGGGCTTTTTTCTGAATTGAAACTTGAGCTAACAAGTGGCAGCTAAATTCTAGAAATATATCTGAATTACAGAGGAGTAGAGTAACCTTATTTTAAAAGTCTCATTGACTTAGTGAGCATGCCAATTAATAGAGACAGAGAAGAGAGATGAAAGATGTATTCAAGAATTTGCTAAAGTAAAATTACAACCTTGCATTTTTATTGTACTGCAGCTGAAGAGTATGTAAATTAGGATAGAGAGAAGCCCAAACCACTTTAGATATTGGTGTGTAGTGGACCATGTACATTTTGGATGACACAGACTAGTTATCAATGAGGAGAGACTAAACTGATTGCTGGCTTATACCTTACCTAAAGTAAACATTGTATTTGTTACAACAGAAGTTTAATTTTTTTTCAGTCTCTTTACTAGACTGAATTATTTATAGCCATAGATATTAAATAATGAAAGAGGATGGTCTAAGATTTCAAACTTGATTTCTTTCATTTTCTTACCTGTGAACCCCACTAATCTGTGAGCTTATAATTTGCTTTTATTTTGTTTTTGATTTGCATTTTTAAAAGACATGTTCTTCTCAGATTACCTTTTTCATATCTAAATAGGTATCATATATCCATGGTATTTTAGAAGATTTGAAGAGAGGAACATTATAAGTTAACTATTTTTTTTTTTAACTTTTAGAGAAACTCTCATTGTAGGGCCTTACAGGTCACAGAACAAAATTAGAGGCAAAAAAAAAAAAAAAAAAGAAAAATGAGAAAAGTTATATCTTTCCTCATTAATTCGATTCCTAACTGTAATAGCAATATCAATCAAGCTGCCTGCTAGTAAATATGGTATCCTTGGTAGATTTTTTCATATTTGATTGTGATGACATTTTTATTGCATGAAAATGTGGACAGCTTAAACATTTGCAGCAAGTATTCAGGTTCCATTTGTCCTCAGAGATAAGCAAGACTGCAAATCTTGGAGCATCAAAGTGTATTCAGATGACCCAGCAAGTCAGAGGCAAAAGACTTCATAAGGGAGAAAGGAGGAGAAACAAATGTTCAGTTGCTTGATTAAAATTGAATATACATCCCACTACTTTGAATGCATCCTGGGGAAAAGTAGATCCCCACACCTCTTAGGGATGTGCATGGGGAAGCACCCTTTGGGATAACCTGAGGACTCTGGAGTGAAGCCCATCAACAGAGAACACAGAAATTGGATTCAAATTAAGCTTTGAGTGGCTATGTGAACTTCCACAAGTTACATAACATCTCTAGTTAATTTTCTCATTTGTGGGAGCCTGGGTGGCTCAGTCAGTTAAGTGTCTGACTCTTGATTTTGGCTCATGTCATGATCTCAGGGTCATGAGTTGAGACCCGTGTCAGGCTCTGCTCTGAGCGTGGAGCCTGCCTAGGATTCTCTCTCTCCTTCTCCCTCTGCCCCTCTGTGCTCTCTCTTTCTCTCTCTCTCTCTCTCTCAAAAAAAAAAAAAAAAGAAAAGAAAAAAGCTGCTTATGGGTGGGGTGAAAACCTTGCTTATCTTAAAAATTTTTTTTTTCTCATTTGTAAAGTGGAAATAGGATTACCTGTCTCACTAGGTTGTAAGAGATAAATGAGATAACATATAAAGTATAAAGGCAGTGTTTTTCATGTTACAAGGTGAGATAGAGATAGATAGAGATAGAGATATAGAGATCTATCTATCTAGATCAATCAATAATAGATTGATCAATCAATGTATATATGGGTCTTTTTTCTTCCATGGAAAGAGCTCGGTGCCCTGAGCTGGCTACTGTAAGTTGTCCTCCTCCTTCACTCCACTCATCCCTTCTTTGAAATCCCACATGTAAAAAATCATAATGTGATCATTTAGGGAAACAAAAAAAACTGGTTTGACTTCATGCTCAAGTAGTTCCAATCCCTGTTGCAGGGTCCTTTTTGTTTTTAAGAAAAAGCTAAATTATGTGCCTCTCATCAAATCTTTGTAAATTGCCAAATTGACTTCCTGATCAAGATGACAGATTAAACCGTGCTTTTTTACCTCCTTTCCGTTTATGTTGAAATGACAGTATGCTGGTAAAGGAAGAATAGATCTACAACACAGATCAACATCAGAGAGCGTGCCATTAACAGTCCAGATATTTTAAAGAATTTTGTAAGTAGGAGAGATCATGGAATCACATGGATGGGTAAACCAGAACAGAGAAATTGCCGCTGTGGATTGTGGTGGAGAAGAGCCATTCTTTCCCACTTAACTGCAGAGAGCCTTCTAGCTTGGTGTCAGCAAGTGCAAAGAGCCAGAGTGAGGTGTGGTGATAGACCTTTGTGTTATTCACTAAAGAACTGTACAGTCAACAGCAAGACAAGTCAGATCCTTTCTTTCCTCCCTTTTCCCCTCTGTTCCTCCTCCTGACCCCATTCAACAATGATTGCAGAGCACTGTGTCAGAAAGGATTTTGTAATCCAGAGAAAATATTTAAATTTCTCTAAAGAAACTGAGGAATATGGAGGGGTCAGGTTTTGTTTCTCAGTGTTCATGCTGGCATCTGAAGGAGAAGCCCAGCAGAGACTGAGGCATGGAAGGAAATACTCTAAGGCTCTTCAATGCCAAGTAAAAGCCTCCTCATTTTGATACGGCAGTGAGGGCCTCATATGGCCTTTAGGCCCCCATGCCATCAATGGTAGTACCGACATTTCTGTATAAGAGAAACAGGGGGAGTCATCTCAGTTCAAGGAAGGACCCACACAACCTTGACTTGGAGCTAGTTTTGCATGATGAGTGCCCAGTTTTGACTTAGATTGTTTGCTAATTACAGATGGTCTGGGGGGGGAATCCTAATGGAGATTTGGGAATGTGTCCTGCAGTTACATTGCCATAGCAAGAATGTTGTGTCTTTGACATGTATGTTTATTTGGGGTGGCTAAGAAAATAGTAATGAAAGTTATGGCATATGGAAAGTAAAATAACCCCATATTTCTCCCTGTTGATCCCAATTACCTACACAAATGCTTCCAGATAACAAAGCTTTACTTCAGAGTTTATGATAAGTTCTTCTATTCAGGGCAGAAGTCAGCTGGGGTAGATATCAGCTTTTGTTAACAACAACAAAAAAATTCAGGAAGGCATTTAATATACATTCATATCTCACAAATCTGCACATTAGTTGGGGTGTCTGTGATTCAGGTTCAGGGTCTATAACAGCAGTTGTGGTGGCTCTAAACCTCAGGTCTATTTGTGGAGCCCAAGGACTGTGTCTAGTCAGGATATTTTCTTCTCATGATGAAGGCATAAGCAAAGATGACAAACTCAACTGCACAGGCTATTTCAAGCATGTGCTCAAGTCATTTCCACTAACATCTCAATGGCCAAAGCAAGTCATAAAGTCAAACCTAAAGTCAGCGGTTGGAAAAGTTTACTCAGTACACCATGAGGCTGTTACAGGGGTGCACATGTAGGAAACAATTCCAGGAGAATGGATATTTCTAGCCAATAATTCAATTCATCACAGCAAAAGAGACAAAACTCACATTTGACACTAAATCAACTTTCAGAAACATTTAATTTGATCCTTCATCCTTCACATAAGTTTGTATCTAGAGATCAACATTTTAGAAAAATTAATAGGAAAGAAAGGAATAGGAAAGACACCAGCATTCATATAATTTGGTAGAAGTCACTGGATTCTATAGGAATGATTACAAACAAACCTGATTTCCTTTGGAAGTACCTTTCTTCTTAACTCATTTTCTTTCCACCAATGTCTACTCCTCCTCTACTCTACACATGGCAGTGTGCAATAGGAGGGTAATGCATGATGGAAGGATTTGCATAAAGGTTGAAGTGAAATTTGCATTGTCCTAGATGTACACAGTCAATTTTAGACAGAACGTGATAAATCATTTGGGATTTAATGAAAAATATCTGAATAGGATCTGAAGCTATTTTCCTAGGAACAGTTGAAATTGTATTATCTTGAGTCATTTGATAAGAGCACCTTCCTCCATCCCACTAAAGGATAGTGGGTAGTCTTGGAGCTTTCAGTGAGCACTTGTTTTCCATCTCAAGTGAAGATTGCTGGATGGTATCTGTGCCCAGTGTACAAATGCATTTTTTAAAGAGATTGTACAGTGACAAGAAAACATTTTAAATTGTATATTTTGAAAAAGAGGAAATGGTAATTATGGGTCATTTCTCTAATAAACTATACCAAGAAATGCCATTTCAGAGACATCGATAAGATCGCTAATAATACCCTTTAGAAATATCATTCCTCTTAAAGTAAAAGTCAAATTAACTGTTAAATAATTTATGATAGTTGGAATCTAATGAAAAGGACTTGCAAATTATGAGACTGGAAGTTTAAAAGTTGAAGGACACGCTGTAACTACAGGAACATGATGGGGCTGGAATTCACACCCAGTTTTTGTTATTACTCATACATCTCGTCTGACATTAACAGAATTTAGCCTGTGAATCACAGAATTGTATTCCATTCTTGGGCACCATCTCTTATCTTATCCAGACAGAAATGTGTTAATTAGCATAACAACATAGATTGTGTAACTGTATGATAATTATAAAATTGTAGCTGATTTCACTAAATTCTAAGTCTACAAATATATTATTGTCGCAGTTAATGGGGAGACTCATCATTTTTAAACTTGACAGGTATTTTCTTTAAATGTTCTTTTTGTGCAAGGTGAACATAACCCTCATTTTTTAAAATCTCAAATAGCCAAATTTCATTCCTCCCTTCCTTGTTCCTTTCTACCTTCTTTCCCTTTTTCCTTCCCTGCTTTTGTCTTCCCTCCTGTTCTTAGTTTCTCCTTTCTAATTTATTGAAACATCTAAAAACCATATACTGTTTTATTCCCTTTTCAGCCTAGAGATCAGCAGTACTGTAGACACTACCTAAGGGTGTTGAGTTGTGAAACATTCACTATGACTGTCATATGGAATAGACTGCAGCATGTACTATTATAGACCAGACCTTTCAAGTTAATCTACTTTATTTAAAGCCAACACATATATTTCTGTAACAAAAATAATCTGCCAGCAATCAAAACAAGAACAAGGGAGAGACAAAATGGGAGTGGTTGTGAGACATGAATGAGTTTTATGAAAAACACTTAAAATGGTTTTCAGAAATGTTACTATTATTGCTTGATTAATTATAGCAGAAAAAATGAGATCTAAGTCAGTTCATTTCTACCACATATTGACTGTTTGGTGTTTGCTTTCCCAGTCCAGTATAACACTGAGCACCATAGCAGCGTGATGAGAAGCAGGGCGGAGTTTTATTAGAAAAGGAATGTTTCCTTGGCCCCTTGACCCACTTTATAACAGGATTCAACTCTTCAACCTTCTCTTGGGTAAACCTGGGCAGTTGCTTAGTGACTGCTTGCCAGGTGCTTAAAGGTTTCAGATGAGATGTGAAGGGGGTGCTTTGCTGTTTCTAAATTTCTCTGGGGGACATGGAGGTAGACATTGAGACTGAGGTAGAGGTCCAAGAGAACAAAGTATTAAATAAATATAATGCATTGGATTTGACTTTAGTGAATACAGATCTGTTTAGGTTTATCTTTAACTGATCAGAATCTTGATAAACATTTCTTCTTTGAACTAAAAGATAACTTGAAATGACAATACATGCAGATCAGCTTGGTTAAAATTTTAGCATTATCTGTCCAGTGAATGTTGTGCTAGCAACTTGCTTGTAAGATCCTTCTTTCAAGAATATGGTTTTGTCCCATTTTACAAAATAATTCTGAGACTCAACTTTCAGAATTACCTTTAGAATTGATTTACAAGACATATAAAAACATGGGGTGTCTGGGTGACTCAATCAGATAAGCATCCCAGGGTCCTGGGAAGGAGCCCCTGCTTCAGGATCCCTGCTCGGTAGTCTGCTTCTCCCTCCCCCTCTGCCCCTCCCTCCCACCCCCACTCGGGCTCTCTCTCAAATAAATAAAATCTTAAAAAAAAGAAAAAAAAAACAAGACTTATAAAAACATATTTTATTACCCTAAGATTGGAACATACTCTGAACTCAAATGAATTTACCCAGTTTGAACACTTACCTTCCTCATTCATTAGTCTTAGATTGTTGGGGTGATTCTCCAAATTCAAATTTTCCCCTAATATAATATTAAAGGTAATACCATATATCATTTTCACATAGAATTCCAAAAATGTTGTAACCAAGAGTAGAATTTCTGGAGAAAGAAGATAATTTCCACAGTAGTTTTGTTAAGAAAAGAAAAATAAGGTAGTGCTCCTTTGAACAAGTAAAATCTTGTAAGATTATTGAACAACTTGGAAACTCACACCTTCCGTATAGACTTATAAATTTGTTTCCGTGATACAGCATTTTGTACAATTATTTAAACTTTGGTGCCATTTAAGCAAAGATCATTGTTAATAGCAGAATTTTAAGGTATGGAGTTTGATCAGCATTCCTATTTATGATTTTGAAACGATAATAGGTAATTTGAGGATAACGGTCTTCATTGTAACAAAATGGTTAAGTTAATGTCTAAAATAATTTCTGATAAAAGTAGGAGCACCTGGATGGCTCAGTTTGTTAAGCGTCTGCCTTTGGCTCATGTCATGTTCTCAGGGTCCTGGGATCTAGCCCCGTGTTGGGCTCCCTGCTCAGCAGGGAGTCTGCTTCTCTCTCTCCCTCTGCTGCTCCCCCTGCTGTCTCTCTCTCTCTTTCTCTCTGTCAAATAAATAAATAAAATCTTTTAAAAATTTTTGAACAGCAAACCAGTGATCAAAACTAGCTAAGTGAGTGTGTGTGTGTGTGTGTGTGTGTAAAATTCTTTGCTGTAATTGACAATACTGAAATCATATCTAATGAATAGGAATAATATACCCAGCTTTATAAAAGATGCACAAATCTATTCATAGTCTTTGTCACAAGGAACACAGTAACAAAGGCTCTAAATAAATTGGTATTATAATTTGTTTGCCCAAACTCAGCCTTCTTGAACTGAATCTTGTGATGATTACTAATTGCAATAAGATACCCTAAAGAAAGAAAGTTTGAGATTGAAGTTGGTAATATTAGATTCACTTGGGCATGTTAGTCTTATTTAAGTCATTTTGCCACTGCTAATAAAGATGCTATGACTTAAAAACAAAAATGAGACTGTGGTTTGGTGAGGTGAGGTGTGAGCCAGAGAGAGCAAGAGGTCATGTGACAGTCATTCTCTTCTATCTGCCTTGAGATGCCCAAGAACAGAGCTTGAAGCAGAAGTCAGACATACATAGCATAATAAAATTAAATTAAAAAAAAAATAAAGTCATAAAAAATTTGTTAAAAAAAAAGAAGTCTGAATAAATGCCGCAACACACATTCAGATCTGTGCCAGGGGGCAGTAGTCATTGTTCCCAGGGATTCAATCTTTTTTTTTTTTTTTTATGTTATGTTAATCACCATATCAGGGATTCAATCTTAAAACAGGGGACCTGACAAAATGTTACTGAGGTGTGGTAAAAGGTGTCTGCAAGTAAATATGCCAAAAATATAATTAAGGGAAATGAAAGTGTTTATTAATGAAACAAATTGAAAAGCTGACAGCAGGAAAATAGGGTTGGGAGGCTGTTGTTTGGAAGCAAAATCAGTAATGCCCATTTTAAAGAATAAAAAATGGTTAGGCACACAGGCTTTTGGCTGGAATAAATGAAAGTAAAGGATTGTAAATCAATAATGCAATGAAGGGGGCAGAAAGCTAATGGTTCTTTTGTTTCAAATTGTAAATGGCATTTTCGTATTTCACTGTAAACCTTAAGTTATGGCTTTGTCTATGACAGTATAGAAAGCCTGCCGTTTCACTTTCCTGACTATAACAATCTGTATCAAAACTTGACTTTATTTACTCTGCATTTAGGTACATTTAGGTATGAACTAAGAGTTACAGCATTTTTTAGCATAGGGAGAATGACTTTCTCAAGATAAAATTTTCACCTTCAATGATTAGTGTCCAGTACCTAGAGTGAGAGACATAAAGGACAAAATTTATAAATAAGAATATTAGCAAGAGGTAAAAACCAAAATATCTTAAGATATTTTGCTCTGCTGAGAAGTCATATCCATTATGGTTATCCTTTGTGTTTCTAGGTCTAGGGAATATTATACCAAATCTGAAAAGATATCCTTATGCTAAATGTGAGGTTCTATTATTTGGAAAGCTTCCCAAATTTGAAAAAGGTCAAGAAGCCAATCCCGAACTAAATTAGAGAACGCAGAATGTCATGCTTCAGTGGGCTGTTCTAAAGTGAGGGCTTGGGGTGTTTCCCGAACCCATTATGAGTTGATGATCAATTGACGATTGATCCTATTTTATATATATTTTTGTCATGTATATACGTATATGTATGTGTGTGTGTGTGTGTGTGTATATGTATATAAATATATATTCATTTTACAATCTCTCTTTCTTTCACTGTCTCCATTTTTCCCCTTCTTCTCTCCCTTTCCACTCTCTAGACCATTCTACATCCATGAAGTTTTACTGGCAATCTGCATGTTCATTAGTCTTCCTTATATTAAAAAAAAAAAAAAAAGCCTCTAATCATTTTTCAATTTGGTAGCATTCTGATTTCACTGAGTGTTCTTTTACTCTATTCACATTATAAGAACTATATATGAGGGTCAATTTCAAAGAACAGTCTCAAAATGCCATTTGTTATAATGGTGTTTAGGAACAGGACTTTGGTGATGACCCTTTTTATCTATTTTATGTATTTAAAATAGGTCAAACAGAAACACTTACCCTCCTGTATGCCATTCATCATTAATGTAGCTCTATTATCTTCCTTGGTATCTTCCCCTTTTCATATTAAATAGCTCTCGTCCTCTGAAACTCTCCTGTTAGGAAATTGCTTTATAGTAATCATATCTCTTACCCTTCTCAAGATCTTTTCTATTCTTGCTTTGTCATCTTAGAAATTAAATGAGAAAAATGGAATGTGGTGTATAAAATGAGGGCATCCATTTACCATTATGTTTTGGAATTTTCTTTTTATTCTTATAAATATGGGTCCACAAAGGAATCTGTGGTGCCATAAATGCAGTCAAAACATTGACATTTCTAGGATGATAATAAAAAGGTATCTTATATTAGTAGTTATTGAGAAGCAGAAAATAATTTTTATGTAAGCACATACCACATCTCCTGCCAAAGTATAGTCGAGATACCTTTTATTTGATGGATGTCTATGTTTTGAACTTTTTCAGAGTCAGCGTGTTGGAAATGGATATAGACTAGGGAAGGGATCCTATGTAAGCTTTATTTTAAAGATGAAGAAATTGAGCCATTCTGCTAATAAAGATCAATGCCGGATTGCTTAACTCTTAGACCTACACTCTTTCCATCTCATTATATTGATGTCTGTGTTATTGCCACGATAGATTGATATATATATATATATATATATATATATATATATATAAAACCACTTATAATTTAGAAAGGGTTATTTTCTCAGTCAAGTGTTACATAAGCAACTGACACCATTATAGCTCTAAGGTAGAAGGTGGGAGGAGGTGGTGGAAAGAAAGCAAAATAGCCTTTTGCTTCTAACTATAAATTATCATCTTGACTTTTTCTGATTGACACATTTCCATTTGATCACAGCATTACATTTGATTAACATCTCTGGATTAGTCTTAAAAATTTGAGAGTCCTTAGTTTTAAGAGCTTGAAGCTTTGGAAATAATTGAGTAATAAGGATGATAATCAAAATGACTCTTTCAATTTATATACATACATACATATATATATACACCTTTATATATATTATATAAATACAAATTTTTATCAAATTATATATATAATCTGATTCAATTTTCATTGTAACCTAAAGAGATAGAAAAATAATTAAAGCCAACTAATTCATTTTTAAGAAAAAGAAAGAAGCTTTGAGACATATTAGTGACTTTCTAAAGTTAGCAATGTTAGTAAATAGTTGAGATGATATATCTGGAATCCATTTTTCCTTGCTTCCCCTGCCTGGGTCTCCTGCTACACCATACCATTTCCCTTTGACTTCTCTTGATGCACCTTAATGTAGCATCATATGTATTATATAACTACAAATTTATATCCATTTGAAAATAGTGACAATTTACATGTAATCGTCACAAGGGTACACTTCACTCTTGGAATGATTCCTAAATGATTATAATTTCAGACCCCACCCACTTTAGCCAATGACCATCCAAAAGTAGCCGCTCTACAATGTAGCACTTCTGTTACACCCAGTGTAACAGAATTTATCATTGTCTCCATGTAAATATCCATGATATTTTTACAAACTGCCTTACTCCTCCAGAAACCAGTATATCTTAACTGTATTAGGAAGTTTCAGGGCTATAGGCTCTACTCAGCCTTAATTCCAAGGAAATTTCCTGTTTCTACATTTGTAACTCCATATAATAATACTCCCCATGAAATTTTATTTTAATGTGACCAAGAGAAATGTAAATCTTTCAGCTGTCTTGTATTTAGCAAAGACCTAATATCATGAACTTGAAAATATTTTGGACTGGATAATAAGACTAAAAGTTGAACAAATACCAGTAACATTTTATATTGCTCTTTTGTTGTTTTCCTTAATTTATTTCAATTAATTAACTATGTAAGTAATGCAAGTGAAATGTATAAGGCAAGCCATGTATTGTTGAGCAAGCCCATGATTTATTGTCCATCTGTACAAAATAACTCCAAATCATTTTATCAAGTTATTTTCATTCAATTTCTGAGTTCCTGAGTAAAGTAGTAACAATAATGTTTCCTACAATTTAAGTTTTTCTTATCTCTTATGTTTTTTAAATTCTCCCTGTGAATTTTGTACATTTATTTTTATGTGTATTATTTTCTACATACTCTTTTGTTTTGGATATTTTTAATTAGAATTTTTAAATTTCATTGCCATTTCCTAAATGGTTATTCTTGTACAGTTCACATACATTTCTGTTAAATTACCTCTATGTGTACTGGGTTGCACAATTCATTCTAGGAGCCAGAGAACAGATGGAATGGGTTTAAATATAAGCAGCACTTGCTGGCTCTCACCCCTGTTGTAGAGGCACTTGGATGGGACCCAACACAAATCAACATCTAAGTGCACATAGTATACATACATATGAAAGCTCTCTGTCTTCAAATACATATATATATGGCCCTAATTTTACCAGTATCTTTCCTTGGGTTTTTTTTTTTTTTTAAGATTTTATTTATTTGACAGAGAGAGACACAGCGAGAGAGGGAACACAAGCAGGGGGAGTGGGAGGGGGAGTGGGAGAGGGAGAAGCAGGCCTCCCGCTGAGCAGGGAGCCCGATGCGGGGCTCGATCCCAGGACCCTGGGATCATGACCCGAACCGAAGGCAGACGCTCAACCGACTGAGCCACCCAGGAGCCCCTCTTTCCTTGTTTTTGAGCCAAGCCTTTTACCCTATTAATATGCAAAAACATGTGAGATTAAGTAATGTTTACCTGGGAGTTAAGTCTGCATGGAAATAAGCTCATCATCTTATCTCAAAAAAACAAAGTTTAGTAGGAGATCAGGAGTAAGCCTCAAAAGAAGTTAGTGTAAAAGTTCCAAACATGAGAGGAGGTAAGGGAGGAGAAACAACATAAAACAGAGGCTGAGCAACCTAAAAAAATACACATTTTAGGTTACAGGTATACAACAAGTAGCCAGGTTATCCTAGCAAATCTACCTCTCATATCCCCTTCTTTGGCAAAGACCAATGAGTCCTGAACGATATATGTAATTCAAACAAATATCTCCTTTTCCTTTAAAAATCATTAGACTTGTTTTACCCATGTTTGCATATACTACAGCAGAGGAGCAGACCAGGGTAAGGTGTGTCAAATCTGGATTCTCAAAACTAGCAAAGAGTAGTCTCATGAGCCACATTTGTGCAAGGGAGCAAGTTAACATTATAGTGTCCTTTCTTTCCTATTATAGGAATCCGCAGAATCAAACTCTTGCTTGCTTGACAAACATGCTTAATTTATTGTATTTTGGATATTTTAATATTTGTTAGACCCAGCACATAGTGCAGAATATATCTACATACACATATACACTCTGACACATTTACCTCTTCATCTTCTTTTCTTTAAGTGTATTATCCTAGAATAAAATAACTTTGAAATTCCCAAATGAAATGTGAATGTGTCTTCCATTCCCTCTGTGTGGCTAAGCTCATTTTAAGAAGAATATTGAGATTTCTGCTTCAGCCATAATGAAATAATTGCAATGGATTTATTTTCCTACCATAAACAACTAGAGAATTGGACAAAAATTATAAAACAGCCATTTACAGAAGTTGCAAAACAGGAAATACAGGATTGTGGTCCATGAGAGAGGAGAACGAGATGACTCCTATGAGCAATTTGGATTCACTTTTGGGATGGTATTATAAAAGTACATATCAGTCTTACTGAGTTAAGGAGGAAAAAGATGAATATTTGAGGTTGTTTGAATTAGTAAGGTGGAGGACTGGAGAGGAAAGAATTTTTCAAAGAAGTTCCAGAAATCTGCAGCAGAGTGGTCTCGCATCTGTTGTGGAATATTAAGCCAGCATGAGCAGACTGACGCTGCATGAAGCCAGGCAAAGATTGACCAGCAGTTGTAAACTGAATAATTCCCAGAGCACAAACAGTACTAGAGGCCTATGTGTGACCAGAGAGGGGAGTCTCTCAACACACCTTATAAAGTCTATATAGACATTAGAAGATTGTATCTTAGTGGTAGAGCTAAACACATTCCACACATTCCACATAAAGAATATACTAAATTTGACATAGAGATCCTTAGAAACAAGCCTCCAAAGGACTTGTACCTAGCATATATAAAGAACCCTTACAACTCAAAAATAAAGCGGCAAGCAGTTCAATGAAAAAAAATTGGCAAAGAATTTGAACAGATACTTCATTAAATAAGATGGCCAATAAGCTTATGAAAAAAAAATTTCCAGCATCATTAATCACTAGGGATATGCAAATTAAGGGGCACCTGGGTGGCTCAGTTGGTTAAGCATCTAACTCTTGATTTCGGCTCAGGTCATGATCTCAGGGTCCTGAGATCAATCCCCGCATTGGGTGCTGAGCATGGAGCCGGCTTAAGATATTCTCTGCCCCCCCTCTCTCTGTCCCTGCCTTAATCTCTCTCTCTCTTAAAAAAAAAAAAAAAGAGGAATATGAAATTAAAACCACAAAGAGATACTGCTACATACCCAGTAGGATGACAAAAATTAAAAAGTAAGTACTGATAATATCAAATGTTCATGAGAATGTGGAATGTGGAGCAATGTTGTTGTAAATATAAAATAGTTTGACCATTTTCAAAGAAAGTGAGGCAGTTTCTTGTAAAGTTAAACTTCTACTTACCATATGAACCAGAAATGTCAAACGTAGGTATTTATACAAGAAAAATGAAAGCATATGTCGACAAAAAGACTTATGTAAATGTTCATAGCAACTTTTAATAGCCTTAAACTGGGAGCAGCCTAAATCTCCATCAATGGATAAATGGATATAGGGATTGCTATACATTCTTACAATGGAATGCTATTTATCAATAAAAGGAACAGACTTACTACATGCACCAATATGAATGCATCTCAAAATTACTATGCTGAATGAAAGAAACCAGGCCCAAAATGATACAAAGCATGTGATTTCATTTATATGGAATTAACGAAAAGTTAAATACAATCTTAGTGTCAGAACCCATAAAATCAGTAGTTGTCTGGGACCAGCGATGAAGTAGGTGATCATCTGCAAAGATACATGAGAGAAAATTATGGTTATTTACTTTTGGAGTAAAGAATATGTTCTATATTTTGATTGTAGTGGCAGTTACATGGATGCATGCATTTTTCAAAACTCATCAAACTGTACATACAAATACAGACATGGTATATTTTAGTTTAAAATTATACCTCAAAAAAGTAAAATTATACTTCAATAAACTTGACTTAAAGAATGTAAAATCTATTAAAAGTCAGACAAAATAGTAGAAAAAATGTTTCTTCCCCCATTAAAATAGTTTTTGCCTATTGGGAAGAAGGAATGACTTATCTTTGGTCCCATACTTTCATTGATTTTTGTTCCAAACTAGGGAAATGATTCTTGGACCATTATGAATGGAATAGAACATTTCACTCTTGAGACAAGGTTCTGCTCTGCAAACACATATTAATACTATTAATCTTATTATACCCTAAATAATTATTTTAGAATGAAGAAAAACATTGGAAACTGTATAATTGTCTTAGTTTTGTAGTGTCTGAATGATGTCTTACTTAATTTTATCTTGCTCATAAAAGAGCACAAAGAGGAGGAAGGAACCAGTGACAACTTGATTGTACTACATAAACACCTAGTCTATACCATCAGGGACTTTCAGATCTTTATAAATCATAACAATCATTAGATACCCTAAATCAATATAGTTTTGTTGATTATGTCAGGAAATTGACTATGTTTTGAGTCAAAGTCTCTCTGGTTTGCCAGAGGAATGTGGTTGAGGAATTGATTCTACCTGAAAACCTTACTGGAAAGAAAGAAATGTCTCACACTAAGTGATTAAGCCGTAGTTAGGCTCTCATAGAAGTTTATTACTTGAGATCATCCTGTGTGCTGCAAAACATGACAAGCCAAGCCATGCAATGTGATTGTTAACATTTCTCCATGGGCCAAATTGTCAGCCAGTGTTGGCCTGACTTCCTAGGAGAGGTAACCTTCCATGGCTTTCTCCTGCTTCCTTTCCCAAAACTACGAGTGTGGGCAACCCCAGGATCAATCACCACTTGGAAAATGTCTCTATATGCTCTAGAGAAGTCCTAAAATGACAGTGATTCATCATCATTAGCTCAATCACTGGACATTTGAACAGCTTATTGGTAGCACATATGAAAATTTAACAAAGTTGTCAGGCGTCAGAAATCAATAAAATGGTAAAACACTCCCAGTTTTTAAAAGGAAGAATGGAAGTTTCTCTACAAATCAGCCCAACACTTACCTCAGGAAGATGGTTGTTTAAATATGGAACCACCTAAGTGTGAAAGAAAACAGAAGCATGGTACTCTTTCCTAATGCATTATTTTAATATGTGGCAGCTGATCAAAAACTGGCTCTTCATTATACCTGAAAAGGTGTTCCCGACAGTGCTCAGTAGTCTAGTGCTATGTGAAAATGTAACTCAGTTTTCTCTGTGAAAGCTAACAAGTATATTTTGCTGAGTGCCTGATATAATGTGATGTATCTTCAGTAGAGTCTGTGAAACTGGTCAGCTTGCTGTCTTCATAAGGAGATCTAGGGCCATATTATCTTTTTAGAAATCCATGTGTAACCAACTTCAACATAAGTTTCAATACCCAGGGTCAACAACAGGAAAGCTGATGCTACGTATATGCTCCCCACTGCCCACTCCCACCATATAGCAGATGAGCAGTCTGGTAAATAGCTTTCTCAAGGTATAACAGCTAATCACAGGCTTCTGCCATGTTATAGGTAGTGTGTTAAATGATTTCTATCCATTTTCTTATTTAATCCTTTAAAAGTATGACGCTGTTACTATTAACATTGCACTTTTAAAGATGAAGACACAGGCTTTAAATGGTGACGTTGGCTGCCCAAGGACATGTGGTGAGAAAATGGCAAGGATAGCAGGAAGGGAAAAATGAAGGGGGCGGAATCGGAGGGGGAGATGAACCATGAGAGACTATGGACTCTGAGAAACAAACTGAGGGTTCTAGAGGGGAGGGGGTTGGGGGATGGGTCAGCCTGGTGATGGGTATTAAAGAGGGCACGTACTGCATGGAGCACTGGGTGTTATACGCAAACAATGAATCATGGAACACTACATCAAAAATTAATGATGTAATGTATGGTGATTAACATAACAAAATAAAATTAAATTAAAAAGAAAAGAAATTCATTGGGGACTGTATGTGCTATGGTGAGCACTGTGAATTGTGCAAGACTGTTGAATCATAGATCTGTACCTCCGAAACAAATAATACATTATATGTTAAAAAAAAAAAAAAGAAGAAGATAGC
>NC_138379.1:17570409-17591126 GCF_054177405.1 Leptonychotes weddellii
AAAAAAAATGGCAAGGCCCTAATTTGATGCAAGGCCTATCTGAATTCAGAAAATTCACTAGAAACACTGTATCATGTCCTCTACTAGAGTTCATGTTAGTTACTGCAGAGCCAGAACTACAGCCAAAAGTGATCGTACACATATTATCCAAGTGGACTGTGGAACTGGATGAATTTCGTGTCATGAAATATTCCATTGTCTTGATAATCTGTGCTACCTCCCAAAAAAGTACATGGCACAGATATTCCCAAATGATGAATGATCCAAGACTAATTTAGCCTTGAAATGCACTTTTATATGTAACATTGAACACTAATGCACATTTTGCTCCAACCAAATGAGTCTGTAAATAATTTACTCTGGCAGAAATGAGTAGTTTGGGTTTTTGCAGTGGTCAGCAAACTTTTTTTTGGTAAAGGACCAAATAGTTATGTTTTAGGCTTTGTGAGCCATCTGGTCTCTATCCCAACTACTCAATTTTCCTTTGTAGGTGTAGACTACAGTAGACACCAGCAGCCATAGACAATAAGTGTTGCGATTTCCCAATAAAACTTTATTGATGGACACTGACACAAAATTTTCATGTCACTAAATATAATTATTTTGATTTTTTTCAACCATTTAAAAGCATAAAAATAAAAAATAAATAGAAATATAAAAGTCATTCTTAGTTCACAAGGTATGCAAAAACAGGTGGCAGGCTGGATTTGACCCAGGAGACATAGCTCGCCAACCCTACTCTACTGCATCACCAATTATATTCTCTCTGCCCTTTATCTAATTTCAGATTAATGCCAGGGGTTGCTCAAAACTCAGTGCTCTTTTTCCCTTCGGCTTCTTGGTTTCTTTTTTATCCTCTGCTTCACCTAACTGCCTTTTTTTCCTTCTTTTACTCTGAGTGCATGCATGTTTTCCAGTTCCCATCTTTCAAAGAAGATAACTCCGTTGGTTAGAAGGCCCCATAGTCCAATTGCTTTGGGGCAGTTGACTGATAAAAAAAAGGAAAGAAAGTCAATAAAAATGTTAATGCTACGAACAATGAGTTGATAAACAGAATATAATAATTTGGACAAAAAGTGGAACTCCAGGCCTAATGACTAGTTTCCTTTTTGATTTAGTGGACCACGGGCACAATATAGATGGGTCATTCACCCAAATATGTACTAAATAAATACCTCTGATGTGTCAAGAACTGGGCTAGGCCCTGAAGGTACAGCATTGAGCAAATTTCAGCATGACACCTGGGCTAATTTTAAATAACCATAAAAATTATTACTAAGGTAAAATGTATGAAGGTAAAGTAAATGGTGTTGTGAGAACATGTAACGGGGATATACAACCTAATCTGTGTACTCATGGAAGTCTTCCTTATAGAAATGGCATTTGAACTGAGATTTGAAAAATGCAGAGAAATCAGTTAGCAGAGGAGGAGGTAAGAAATCACTGCAGCAGGACAGACCAGCATGGATAAGACATGCTTGAGGCACCATAACCTACTAGTGGAGGTGGAGTGTAGAAACCAAGGGGAAAAGCAGTGTGAGATAAGGTTAAATTGTTATATAGGGACCAAATCATGCAAGGCTTCGTAGGCTCTATTAAGACACATGCATTTGGGGGGAAAAATAGCTCTGGTCACTGGTATGTATAGATGGCGAGGTATGTGAGTATGATGGCTAATTTTATATGTCGACTTGACCTGACCACAGGATGCCCGGATGTTTGGTCAGACATCATTCTGGATGTGTCTGTGAGGGTGTTTTTAGATGAGATTGACATTTGAATCAGTAGACTGAGTAAAGCAGATTTCTCTCCCTAAAATATATGGCCTTCTATCAATAAGCTGAAGACCTGAATAAAACAAACAAACAAACAAACTTAGCAAGAGGAAACTTTACCTGCCTGACTGATTGAGGTGAGACATTGGTGTTCTCCTGTCCTGAGACTGGAACTTATATTATTGACTCTACAGTGTTCTCAGGCCTTCAAATGTGGATTAGAACTATATCACTAGCTGTCCTTAATCTCCAGCCTGCCAACAGAGATGTTGGGACTTCTCAGCCTCCATAATCACACAAGCCAATTCCTTATAATAAATCTCTTTATATGTATTAGAATAATATAGGGTAAGGAAAAACATGTAAATATATACACATATATATATTTCTGTTTAAACCTATTGCAAAGAGCAAATATAAGGGATTCAGTTAATAGTTCATTATGGAAGTCCAGACAAGAGGTAATGGTAACTTGGAATTGGCCTTATCAATTGATATGGAAGATAATAGAAATATTCACTAAGTACATAGAAATTAGAATATGAACATAAATAGATGATGAATTTAATGGGGTAGGCAGTGGATTAAAGAAAAGGCTAATATTGAGGATGATTCCTGGCTCATGGTTTACAAAACTGGATGATTGGTGTATGATAACTTAAATGGTGAATATATATATGGA
Source organism: Leptonychotes weddellii (assembly GCF_054177405.1). Classification (NCBI taxonomy): domain Eukaryota; kingdom Metazoa; phylum Chordata; class Mammalia; order Carnivora; family Phocidae; genus Leptonychotes; species Leptonychotes weddellii. Next base: position 17,572,867 of record NC_138379.1, read on the forward strand.
CTGAGTTTTCTGAGAGATAGGCAGGCAGATCATGCTGACATTTTGTACTGAACTGATTTGGATTGAATTTAAAGTATCCTTACTTTAGGTTCCTAAATATCATCTAGGTAGGTAGTTGCTTACATATGGGTTTGAATCTGATGGATAACTTCAGGGTATAGAGATATAATGTTAAGCGCCATTGGCAAATAAGTGGTCAATTGATATGCTATAATGAGATTGCCTACAGAGAGAATATTTAACAAAAAAATAAAAAACATAGAATGGCATGAGGCTGAACCTTGAGGAACTCATATTTAATGACCTACAAGAAGAGGCAGTGCCTAAAAAAGAGGTAAAAAGTTGCAGCCAGAGTTAATCAGAAGCTTAATGAAGCCAATGTTTCAAGAAGGGAGAGCAGTGAGTAGCATCTGTTGCAAGTGAAGTAAGATGAGGACTAAAGAAAAATCCATAGTTCAGTGATATGGAGCTCATTGATGACTTCGATGAAAATTCTTCTGGATGCACAATGGACATAGACTCAAATGCATGAAATTAGGAAATGGGTATAAAGTAATAAAATATATATAATTCTTGAGAGGTTTGGCTGTGAAAAGGAATCAAGAGAAAAGGCAGCAGATGAAAGGAATTAACCAATGGTATGATACAATTAAGAGGGAGACAGTGAATATATAAGAGGCAAAGAGATGTTGATTAGCCATGGAGACTGAGCCTTAACTTTTTTTCCGTGATCCTGAATTTCATTGCATGATTTGTGGGTTGGTTGATTATGTGGATGAGTGTTGGTATCAGAAGAAGACAGAAGGAACTTGTTCTATACATTCAGGTTTTATTCAGATAGTCAAATTGGGGAGTGAAAAATAATCAGGGCCACAAGGTTTTATGTAAGAACCAGGTCGATTCTAGCTTCTATTTTACTGTATGCTCCTGAGTCCCAACCTTTTCACCCATCCCAGTATCTCTATACCTTTTGCTTCCTTTTCCCCAAACCTTAGAAATCCATGAAACTGTTCATTTCAGTGTCTCACAGTGAAACCTATTAAATACACTGTTTATAAAATGTTGGTTATTAATATAGTAATTCAAGCAGGAAAAAAAAAAATCCTTCCTTAGGAAAAAAAATCCCTTAATTTGCCTATGTCTGAAATCATATCATCTATTTCTCCAGTTGAGAAGACATTTAAATTCATTGAACCCCTGCACCAGGAATCCTCCTTCTCCATCCAAATTGCCATCCAAATGGCATAGGAACAGGACCCCAAGTTATCCCCTGAGCAAATAATATATAAATCCAAAGACTCCTAAAGATTCAGAGTCATTGATAAGGTCAACTATTGGAACAGGCATACTTGCTTTTTTTTTTTTTTTTCCAAGCCCGTTACTCTATAAAACATAGCTCCTCAGAGGCAAGGATCTTGTGTTATTTATCTGCACCTCCAGAGCACCTTAGCGTAGCATAGATTAGAAAAGATGCCCAGGAATGCTTGCTGAAAAAATGGTAAATGGTGTTTGTTCTCTCAACTCAGACTTGCGCTTTGCTGGAGATATATTCCCCAACATAAACTTCCAACAACAGCACTGCACTGAAGTAACTTTCAATGTCATTCTCTAGATGTCATCATCAGCACATAATGCATCCTTACTCTCAGAGGCCTCAAACGTGAAACATTTAAGGTTTCTGAGACACAAAATAACAAAGTGTCTTGTCAAGGAATGTTTTATCTTTGAGGCTTTGAGGAAGCCAATACTTCTGTCTCTAACTCTGTGACCTAGAGTGTTACTATCTGTCACTGGTTTTCAACAGGTGTGCTATTATCATTTTGGGCTAGACATTTCTTCTATGTGTGGGAACCACACTGCAGATGGCAGGAAGTTTAGCATCCCTTGACCCTACCCTCTTATTCCCGTAGCACTTTGCTGCCCTAGTCATTGTAGAAAACAAAACATGTCCCTGAAACCAATGGAAAAGTTCTAGCAGAAGACTCCAGACTGCTAAGAAGGAAGTAGTAAAAATTGAGGTCATTGAGCTTGTTATGATCAAGCTAGCTAATCTGGGGAGCAGACAGGGGATGTGGGGTATGATTAACCCCCCAAAGTCCCATGAGATGCAATGTATTTTCTGGGGAAAAATTACAAAACAGCTGTGGATTCTCTGAGCAATGTAAATTTTTTTTTTTTTTTAGGCATGTATGAACTTTTAGGCAATGAGAAAATTTTTAGGCAATGAGAAAACCACAGTTGCAAGCATCAAAATGTAAATAGGAGATAGCACAGAATACTGTTCACGCCTTGCTCATGCTTGCTCCTAAACTATTGTTAGCCAGAAGAGTGATTCAGAGGAACTAAGACACAGATTGATTTCTAGACTGTTGCATAGTCTCATGACTGGGGTTAGAAACTTCATCTCTACTGTATATGATCTAAAAGTCTCAGTCTCAACAGGAAGTGGTAAGAATGAAAAGGTGACAGAAGTCATGTTGTTAGGTTGTCACGGAAAAGAAGAAGAGTTTCAGGAGCCATGCTGTGAGTGTGTGTGTGTGTGTGTGTGTGCGCGCGTGCGCATGTGTGTGGAATTTGCTTGTTTCATCATATAAGCAAAGGATGTTGCTATACCTATAAAGAAGGATGTTAAGAAAGTGCTTTTGTGGATGTGTATTTGTGCTATTCAACTATGATGACCTCCTCTAGCAAAGCATGAAAAAGAGCCTGATGGATGGAAATGGGCATAATGCTAAAACCCAGGTCTTTTTCTTGCATGAACAACAAATTCATTGGTTTTCAAGTTGTTAGAATGGGAAATGCTAATTTTGTTAATCAGCTTCGGAATGATAGAAAATGCAAAAAAAAAAAAATGCATTGCTCAGGATGCTTCATTACATCTCATATTAGCAAAGCCAAAAGTTTGCATTTTTGAGGAGGTTTCATTTGACCCCTTTAACTTTTGAGGTAAATGATTTGTCAACCTTTGAAAGACAACAGCTTTGAAAAATTATCCAAGTTTCAATGAGTCTTTTGCATTTGGACAAAATGCCCAGCCCCTGCTTCACACAGCAGGGTCATTAGAGTAGGACACTTAGATGGAGGCTTTGCAGACCTTTGAAGTCTCCTGCTGCCTGAAATGAGAAGCAAAGTGGATTTTGCTACAAAAAAAGAAATTAAGTTAACAAAGTGCTGCATAGTAAATGAAGTTAAACACCAAGTGTACTGAAAAGTTGAATCATTTTAATTAGCATAGCAATAGACTATGTAAAAATTACTTTAGGAACTTCATCTAGAACTAATGATGTAATGTATGGGGATTAACATAAGAATAAAAAAAAAAAAAGATTTACTATATGCTAAAGTAAAAAAAAAAAAAAAATTACTTTAGGAGTGCTAAAGTTTTTTTGAAAATAGTTTATAGCCTTCAGTAATATATTAGCTAGGGCTACCATAACGGAGTACTACAGACTAGGGGGCTTAAACAACAGAAATTTATTTTGTCACAATTCTGGAGGCTGGAAGTTCAAGATCAGGGTGTGGACATGGTTGGTTTCCCCTTGAAGATCCTAAGGGAAAGATCTGTTAGGACTTTCTCCTCGGCTTGCCCATGACCAGCTTCTTGCTACCCCTTCCTTTGTATGCCTTCACCTCTGCACATGGTTTGTACCTTTGATGTCTGTGTGTGTCCAAACTTCCTCTTCTGGTAAGGACACCAGTTAGATTGGATTATGGCCTACCCTCAGGGCCTCATTTTATCTTAATTATGGCTTTAAAGGCCCTATCTCCAAATAGTCACATTCTGCCATACTGGGGGTTCGGGCTTCAATCTATGAATTTTATGGGGAGACAGTGCAGCCCATAACAGATCACTTAGAGATACGTCCTAGATTCCTATTGTTTTGTTTGTCCATCTGGTTAATTTTGTTTTTGCCATTTGGCTGCCCAATTTATGAAACTGACGTTGTTAGTTTCTCCATCACAGTTGCCCAGCCTCTGTACTGTGGACATTTAGGCTGGATAATTCTTTGTTGTCTGGAGTTCTTGTCTGCATTATAGAATGTTCAGCAGCATTTCTGGCCTCTACCTACCAGATGCCAGTAACATCCCCCTGCTTGTGACAACTGAAAATGTCTTCAGACATTGCCAAATGTTCCCTTGGGTGCAAAATTGCACCTAGCTGAAAAAAAAAAAAAATGGGGCGTAACAATGAGAGTGTTGAGAATGAATGGGGCTTATTTTGACTTTTCTTTGATGAAACCCTATCACCTTTAGTGCTAGACCAGCAAGGGTTTACATTCTGGCTCACATAAATGCTAGCTCTGTGGTTCTAAGCAATTTCCTCTTAAAACTTAGACCTCTTTGTATCTTCATTTTACTCTCTGTAAAATGGTAATGATAACAGTAATTTCCTCCTAGGATTTTTGTCATAATAAGTAAAGGGCTGGCACGGTGCCTGGCACATAGTAACTATAATGGAAGTCTTTTTTTACAGCAGTGGTCTTAGTACTAGAAGCAGGAGTAATAGAATCCTAAAACTGTTAATAGATTGGCCTCCATTCTAAAATGTGAAAAGATCCAGGTCTGAGCTGAACCTTCTCTTGCAAACTCAACAGACTTGCTATTTGGCAATACTCGAGAAGATCCATGATGAATGGATCCTTCTAATTGAAGATCCATGAATGAATGTCAGTTCTGTAAATAAACTCCCTAAAATCTGCAACTTTTAAAAATCTGTGAGCATGTGTATCTTCCTGAAGTCAGGACTGTAAGTTTTCATCATATTCACCAAGAGACCCATATACTACAAAAATGTAAAGAAATGCTGCTTCACAGATATTAATGAATCAAAATATAAAATTCAAAAGCTGGTCTCTGGGGGGAAAATTGTGAACATGATAAACCATTAGCTAACCTAGTCATGAAAAAAGGGGAGTGAAACACAAATACGCAAAATAAGAAGTAAAAACAGACATTAATATAAAAGCAGAGGAAATTAGAAGTAACTCCTAACTAAGAGACTTCTTTGTTCATTTCTATGCTAATAAATAGTCGTTATATGTTGATATTATTATTGGTAATCATAAGGTGTATAATAATACTTAAGCCATGATCCCTGGCCTCTTCTTGTCCTCATCCTCAGAATTTGTGTGGCCTTGGGAAAGCCAGATGGCCTCCTGGCCTGGGGCTATCACCTGGACCTCTCAACAGGTCACTGGGTGGAACTCTCTCCCCATCCCCTGGAGCCTGCATCCCAGGACAAGGGCCCAAATAGCCTAATTCCTTGAGGACAGGTCTGAGCCACCCTATCTAAGTACCTGTGACATAAAGTATCTATCTGTCTGTCTGCCTGTCATGTATATATTAAGATTGTCTATTTAAAAGAAGGCATTTTTCTTGTTTTTTTCTTAGAGACAAATAGTGCTGCTCTATCAATTAAGGATGACATCATGCTTTGTAGAGCTCACAGGAAGCATCCCCATTAAAATATTAGAGTCAGGATTAAGCCAGTGTGTCCTTTATCAACAATAGTGTTTAACATAGTCTTGATGTAAGAGCCAACAAAATCTGAGAAAGATATATGAATTATAAAAATTGGAAAGGAGAATGTAAACGGTCACTTTTTACAAATGATGAGGTTGTTTATGTGGAAAGCCTAAAAAAATCAACTGAAAAGCTTGCAAATGATAACTCAATTATTTAAAATCAACATGCAGGGTGTATAGATATTTACATATAGATACAAAACAATCACAAAAAGATAATGGATATGGCCCATTCAACAATAGCAAATAGGAAAGTATCTTTAAATTAAAGTAAAATGTCAAGAATATATATGAACATATAGGCATATATGTTCTATATGTATATGTAAATATAACACACATATGTATACACACACATATGCCTATATATAAATTATCTGTAGAAGGACATTTTTTAAAAAACCTGCTTCTGGGAGTATGAACTAAATAGCTTAGGGTATCAGAAGGGAACTTACTTTTCATTTTACACTACTCTACAATTTTGAGTTTTGTACCATGTGCATATATTGCCTTTTTAAAATGCTTAACTAAAATATATTTTTAAATAATCATTATTTTGATTAATAATGCCAGTGTTTATAATATCCTGAATTAAACTTTCCTTCTAGGAACAATAGTAAGCTTAATCGAGAATACTCAAACTACACACAATGGAATGAGAACCACATATAATTTAAATGAAGTTAATGTAAGCAAAATTATATACAATAAACATAAATGATATTTATTGTATTTCTAAAATGAACATAAATTTCCTTCCTGGTAAAAATTGTGGGAAACTTTTAGTAAAAATATATTTGGAAATAGTCACTCCTAGACTGGGTTCTTTCAGCTTACATTGTACAAAGTATCACCTGCTGTCTGTTCCAACCAGAAGTTGTTTCATGCTAATTCAATTCTTATTTAATCATGGCCCTTATTCATACGTTTAAAACAGTATTCATTGTTTTTTAAGGTTCACTTTACATCACAACATCTATCAAAGTTATTCATAGTATACTCATACCAATCCACATTGTACATTTGCCTTCCAAAATACTCTTTGAATTCCAGTCTCCATCTCTCATGCTCTCGATTGAAAACTAGTCAACCCTCATTTCTTGAAAGATGGTTCACTGTTTCTCTGTCCCCCCCGCAAGCTATGGGAATAAAAGAAAATCCACCCCTTGTAGGGGGAAGAGCCCTTTCTTGATGGGGGTATGAGCTGAAGAGGAATAACCTGCCATGCACACATATAAATACCATAACACTTACTTTTGTGTAACGCCATTAAACTTTCATCAGGAATGTAAACACGTTAACAGATTTACTACTTATTCATTCCATGTATAATATGGTATTTGCCACAGAAATATTTTACCATTTCTCTTATTGTTTTCATGTTTATCATCTTATGCAATGTCTTCTTTAAAGACACTTTGAGGTGGCCATTAATCTCACCATTTTATCAGAAGACCAAGGCTCTAAGTGGGTTCCTATAAAAAACACTGTAGTCAGTAACAATATTTGTCTATCTATTCTAAGTTATTTTCCTCATTAAGAGAGAAAGTTGACATTAAGCATCTCCAAAAAATGTTAGCAGATAATAGAGTAGGATGGTTAAGAACATAGACTATGGTATCAGATAGTCTTGGGTTTAGGGCATGGCTTTGCTATTGATTAGTTATATGGCCTTGGAAAGTTATTAAGTGCTATAATCCTCAATGTCCTCATAAATATGTGGGAGATCAAAATAACACTTAATCATAACATAGGGTCCTTTATCTGTTTATCCAACAAACATTTATGAGGGTCAGCATTGTGATAGCAGTATGATTATTATGGTCAGTAAAAGCAAAAAGTATCTTCTCTCAGGGAGTTTAAAGTCTAGTTGAGGAGACAGAGGTCCATCAAATGATAACACTGAAACGTGAAATTAACACCCTTACAATGACACTGAAGTAAAGTTCTGGGACCAGCATGTCAAAGGTTCTCCATCTCTGTCTGGGTCTTCACGCATATTGTTTCCTCTTTCCAAAATGTTCTTCTCTCAAAAATCCACAAGATCACCATTCCCTTCTCCATTTCTATTGTTCTTCAACTGTCATGTCATTCAGAATCTTTCCCTGACCTCTTTGGCTAAAGTAGCTCCCACACTCATTTCTCTCCTCTCCTAGTCTGATTTAGTTTTCTTCATAGCCATTTAGTCCGCCTGACATATTGAATATTTGCTTATTGTGTATCATCTGTCTCCCTTCTTCAGAACATAAGTTTCACAAAGCCAGAGCTTTGCACATTTTATTCCCTGCTGTAGCCCCAACACTGAGAGGAGTGTTTTGGCATAAGGTGAGCACAGAAAAATATATGTGTATAACTAAATTAGTAAATAATTAATTAACAGGAGGAAGATTTAGAGTTAGTGCAGGTTTCCCTGAGGAAGTGATGCTTGGTATATGCAGAAAAATAAATAGAAGTTAATTATGCAAAGCTGTGTTGGATGAGCATTCCAGATGGAAGACAGCAGGTACCAAGGCTTGGAAAATAGGAATGTGTATGTTAGGTCACAGGTCCAGAGCAAGACTAGTATAGCCGGAGCAAAGACAGTGAAGGGGACTATAGGGAAAAATGAGGGAAGGAGGAGTAGGCTCTGCTGGATCTTGAAGGTCATGTTAGAGGATTTTGTTTTCATACCAGTAACAAGGAGGTTGAAAGGTTTGAAAGGGGAAAGGTATGGTGACAGGCAACATTGTGTGATCTTTTTTTTTTTTTTTTTTTAATTTGAAACTCTCACTTTCACTGAGATTGGAGGGTGTGGTAGGCAGGATAATGACCCTCTCAAGATGTCCAGGTCCTAATTCCAGAACCTGTAAATATGTCAGGTCACATGGAAGGAGGCCACAAGCAAAGGAAAGCCTGTGCCCTCTAGAAGCTAGAATAGGCTAAGAAATGGATTCTCCCCTAGAGCCTCCAGAAAGGAAGGCATCTCTGCCAACACCTGGGTTTTAGCCCAGTGAGACACATTTTGGATCTCTGACCTTGAGAACTGTAAGATAATAAAGGTGTATTGCTTTAAGCCAATAGCTTGTGATTTTTTGTTTATTTTACAAGATCAACAGGGAACTTAGAGGGGGTTGCAAGAGTAATTGTTTTAAGAATCATGTGAGATTACACATGTAAAACACTGAGTGAAATACCTGCTCCTACTAAATGTTCATTTCATGTGAACTTCTGTTGTTGTGATTGCTTATTTTTAAGGTTGTTGATATCACTAAGAAATACATGTCTATTGAATACAGGGGGCTGTCCCCAGTGTACATTTTCCTATACTGAAAATGGTAATCAAACAGTTTCTTAATCTTTATGGGTTCTCATCAAAGAACCTAGTGGACCTTCACTGACTTTAAGGACCATGACCCTTTCCACCTTTTACAAATTGTAGATTCAGATGAGCAGTGCAGAACAATAAACTTGTAAGAGTCATTTTGCATCCCCTTCCCTGATGCTAATATGATATTTGCACCATTAGGCCCTGCTGCTGACATGCAGGAGACTCTGAGGGAGGGGGACAGTCTTCTCTGTACTCACACATTGTAAAAATTCATAATGATGATGGCTTTTATATGACCTCATTACAAAGAGACCCAAATTAAAAACAAATGGTGTTCACTCAAACATATAACAATGTAGCACTAGTCAGTGGACAGACAACTGTCACAGGGTGGAACAGGAAATTACAGATCCAAGAATTAGAACATTAAAATATTGAATTAGTAGGCAAACAATTGCACTTTCTCTTTACTCCAAGGATTATAACCATCAACTGCAAAGATAATTAAGTGCATGTGATGGTAAATTATTGCTTTCTTAGTTTCTCTTAAGCCCTTTAACTGCCCAATCTATTAGGATATGCCATGTACTTGCCATTCATTCTTTCTTTTTGATGACACTAGCTTACATCTGTATTCATTTTTTAATAGGTCCTGGTGCAAAATGTGGTAAGATGAAGAGCGATTGGTAGCTTTTGACAAAGGAACCTGCCTTAATTACTTAGGAAATCAAGCCTTAATTAGAAAATTGTAATGAATCTGAAGAAGAAAAAGAAGAAAAAAAATATTTCAAGACATTCTACTTGTGTTTTTCATCCCCCATTGGAAATGGGAAGAACTAATCTTGCTCTCAGATGTAGAAGTCTCCTTTCTTAGGGGTCTAACTCTACTAGATGCTATCTATTTAAAAACTCTCAATGATGTCTCAAAGATGACTTTGAAAACCACTCAGTACAGAAGCAATTTTGATGTGATTTCAAAGCTAGTGAGATACATTATCATGGAAATAGGATCTTGGCTGATTTGAATTTCATCTGTTCCTGCTGCTTATCCCTTCCTTGTGAAATGATAATGCCCCTTTATGGCTTTCGTCTTTTTCTGCTTTACCAAAATGTATTGTCAGAAATAAAATATGGTGATTCTAGCTGGAAGTAACAAGGGCAGATGGAATTCTGAACTACAAAGATTCCATATTCCTAGATGAGAAGAGCTTTCTTTATTCCAGTTTTAAATTCTATCTTTGGCTATCATGAAAGCTAATAAAACCAAAGTTTGTGGTGAAGAGCAGAAATTCTTCGTTATTTGATTTGGTAATCAATGAAGTTTCTAAGAGAGTGATAGATAAATTCTATTTGTGATTAGATAACAAAAACCATATTATTAACAAAATCCTTTTGAAAAAATCTCTGTGTAGAGCGTCAAAAGTTTAGAAATAACAGAAGTAAAGCCAATCAATCATTTAAGCAGTAATTAGTAAAAGTTTACTGTACATACAGTAAAGAGACAATTTGCAAACCAGGACCATTCAAACCAAAACATGGAATGAGGCTCAGGGGTATATTGTTATAAAGCAGTTAATAAAGTAAGAAAGCAGTGATTGTTTATTCTTCACAGTGAGTGGTTATAATAGTAGAGTTTTCATAAATGATAGGGAATTGGTCAGTGGTTACTTCATACCAACCTTGGGAAACACTTCGAGTTTTGCTTATGATTTTCAGAGGCATAAGCAAGAAAGAACACAGGTCAGGTTAGCTTTGCAAAATAAGCTAAATTAAATTTTGTTTATATGACTAAACTTGTTTTGTCTGCTCAGGGAATTTTCAAGGCTAGTCTCCATTTGTGATGTTAATAGGGAACAAACTTAAATTTTGATTTTTATGCATATCATAATATTTTGCAAAGGGGCGCCTGGGTGGCTTAGTCAGTTAAGGATCCGACTCTTGGTTTCAGCTCAGGTTGTGATCTCAAGGTCTTGGGACTGAGCCCTGCGTCAGACTCCATGCTCAATGAGGAGTCTGCTTGAGATTCTCTCTCCCTCTCCATATACCCCTCCGGCTCATGCTCTCGCTCTCCATAAAGCAAAGTTTATAAGGCAGTATTTGTTTTGTGCAAAATATAAAGTCATAGGGATGCCTGGGTGGCTTAGTTGGTTAAGTGTCTGCCTTCAGCTCAGGTCATGATCCCAGGGTCCTGGGATCAAGTCCCACATTGGGCTCCTTGCTTAGCAGGGAGCCTGCTTCTCCCTCTGCTTGCCACTCCCCCTGCTTGTGCATTCTCTCTGACAAATAAATAAATAAAATCTTTAATAAAAAGAATAAATATATAAAGTCATAGATTAATGAGTAGCTCTATAAGAGAGTGACTAATGTCTTTGCATTAACAGTTAGGGAGGGAGAACTATGTCTACTCTACCATTTTAAATAGTTTGCACACAAAGAGCGTTGAATGTTAGGTCATGGTTCCAGTTGGATTTATGCTAGGGTCATGCATTATAATGGCGTTGAACCATATAAAATGCTGCTATTCAGGCATCCAGTGGATTTCTAGGATAATGCTGTAGAATCTAGAAGTCCTCAAGTTTTGGTGTGTTAAAAAAAAAAGAAAAAACTGGAGTAATAATGTATATTGAAGGGATGGGGAATGATCATATTATTGCAAATTCATTCAATTGGGTTGACAAAAGATTGATGGTATTGTTTGAACACACCACTACTCAGCACTCCAAATGTGTTATTATAAAATCTTGGCTCTTCTCCCTTCTACTAATTGCTTAGGATTCAGTGTGTTGGATTGTTTTACTACACTTAAGATTGTGTGGACAACCTACCAGAGCTCTTGGCTCTGACTTTATTTTATCAGCTAGAAAGGTCAGCAGTAAATTCCATTTACATGGCTGTTGAATAAGAGTCAAAAGATTAGAGATAGTGGGTGCTGTGGTGATGGCTTTAAGAAAAATGTCAGCTGGTATCCACTTAACACCCAATAAAGCATTTATTCTTTCCCTGTGAAGACAAATTTATCTTAATTTTTAAAAGACTTTTGGGAGAGAACACTTATTATTTGTCTCATAATTATCCATGATTCTGTGTCTTCAAATTATATATCCCTTGCCTCTATTATGAGCTATCAGTGTTTCTTGAACCTTTTCCCTTAACCTTTCTAAGCTAAACTTTGGCTACTGAGTGGTTGATCTATATTGTCTGTTTTGGGGTGTCCTTGGAGATGATCAAATTGGCTTTAAAATATTTTGTGGCTTGTGGAAGAAAGATTGTTTTTTTTTCCTAATTCTAAGAATATTTTGGCTCCCTATTTTTTCTCCTATTTAGTCATATAATGTAATTCTCTTATGGAGTGACACTGGGGAGGGGAGGCAATGAGTATTTAATCTTTCTAATTGAAATTCCCATTAGAGTAGGGAGCAATTTTTAACAGTTTCTGTTAAATCTCTTCTACAGAAGAATACCAACCCTGTAGCTGATGGTAAGTTACATTTCTTTCCTTGAAGATGGATATGTATTTTTGCTGATTCTCTTGTGGATCAGAATGGGGGCAGGGGGGGAAGAAAGAAGGAAAAAAAAAAGCTTTGACCTCTTAATCTCTGCAAACAATTTGAAGAATATCTGGGAGATATATTCTAGGAATGAAGTTAGTTCAATGTCTTTTAGCATTCTATTATATACTGTCACTGCCAAATGTCATAGATTTTTTTCTTCTCACAATGCGTTTAAGAATGATAGAATTCCTAATCCTTTAGACTCTAAAATAGAAACAGAAATTTCTTTAATTTGCACAGCTCCCTGTATTTTTAAAAATTATCAGTTTTGATGGATGCTGTAACTAATTCTCTAATTTTCTTTCCATTGGTAGTGCATTCTTTTTTTATTTTTTAAAGATTTTATTTATTTATTTGACAGAGAGAGAGAGAGCACAGCAGGAGGAGTGTTAGGCAGAGGCAAGAGGGAGAAGCAGACTCCCCACTGAGCAGGGAGCCCAATGTGGGACTCGATCCCAGGACGCTGGGATCATGACCTGAGCCAAAGGCAGTCGCTTAACCAACTGAGCCACCCAGGTGCCCGGTTGTGCATTCTTATAAAGCATTCAGTTTCCCTATAATTGCAATAAATCAGTTCTAATAATATATTCAGGAATACCATGATGTAGAATGTATGGGCCTCTTCTTACTATCAAAAGTGATAGTAATACCTATTTCCCAAGTAACAACCTTCCTCCAAAATCTTACCATTTGCTGAATAAGTTTGGATACATTTTAGGGGCTTGGGGATCACAATATGAATGGGGAGTAGATATTTGAAGTGGCTAGGTCTTAATTTCTCAATAGTGAAATATCTGTAAGATCAGATCTATTTAAAAAAAGATTACCACTAGGTCAGTGAATAAGGGCAAGGTCCCGGTGTTAGAACTGAGATCAGTAAAATCTTACATAAAACTTTGGGTTTTATACTCTGTGCCTGAGATATAGGAGTTGTATCTTTAGCTATTTGCTTCATGAGTGAGAACAGATAGCATATGATTCAGGGAACTCATAATGAACAAGCCAAGCCCAGATTATCTCTTTGGGTAGATATGCAGGCTGAGTGGGTTCAATCAGTTCTATACTCTGAGTTCAAAATCAACTTTAATAGTAAATTGGATGGAGTTAATAGTATTTTATATACTTTTGCACATGGTATAGTTGTTATAAGACAGATACTTCATAATAACATAATTTGTACCCATAACTGGTGTTAGAGCCAAATAGACCTGGGTTCAAATCTTCATGCTAATAGTTAGTAGCCTTGGACAAGGGAGATATTCCTTTCAGAGTTCCCACCTTTAAAATGGGAAACAGTATTTATAGCCCATGATGGTTGATGAAAGGGTTCAATGGAGTGAGAATGCCTTAACCTAATAAATGCTCAACAAATGGTTAAAATAATCCATAAACAGTGGTAGTAGAGCTCAACAAAGTGGTAAATATTTTGCATAACTTTAATATTTAATAAAACAACTCTGAAAAGGTGTCTTTTAGGGGTCTTTAGGTGTCTTAAATGCCCATTTTTAATTTTCTTATTGTGAACTGCAGAAAGATCAAGTTACCTGCTAGTATTTGAAACCCAGAAATCATTGTGGTAAAAGTGATGGTGATGGTAAAGATGGTGGTAGTGACCATGATGGTGGAGGTGACAGTGAGGACTCAGACTATGGACAGGACAGAAGTTAGACCAAATCCTCTGTTATGTGTGATCTCTTCTTCTTAGCATGCCTTCTGTGGCTGTATAGTCTTCCCCAGATCTCAGTCTCAGCACATGGAAGGAGCAAATTCAATTATGGCTGGTTGAACTTGCACTTGGTGTCACTTTAACGTGTGGGAGACTGAAACTGAATTAGCAAAGCAAATAGCAGAAAATGAACTACAGAGACCATCATTCAGAAAGAAAGCCAGAACTTAAACCACTGAGATTTTTGACAGAGGCTTACATTTCAGAGGCAAGTATTTACTCTCCAGGAGGATTTTCACCAATTATTTTAACCTTCTTGGGTAAGCTACAATGTGAGATAACTGAAAGATGATTTCTTTTCTATCAGCAAAGTGTGAGTGCCATACTTTTCTTTTGAAAATGGTTGCCTAAGCTGTTTAGTATTTTTGACCCTAAGTGACCTTTACTCAAACTTTAACTGTGAGAATATATATGTATTTTAATTTAACAGAAGAAACCCAATTATAAGAACTTTTGAAAATAAGCATTCCATTTTTGTATTGTATTTTATCATTTTGCTTTCCATAGAAAAAAGGTATTCCTGGGGTAGAAGATTGATTGCTTGATTTTTTTAGAAGAACTTCATAAAGGTCAATGCAAACAACTAACAAGGTTTAGTGTTGAGTTGTAGTTGTCAGAAGGATCCACTCAAGGAGTAATGAAGCTCTTTTCATTCAACTAAAAAAAAAAAAAAAAAAGCTGTTTACTCTGGTTTATGGTGGCCCATTAATGAGACCTTATTTTCTTCCCCAGCACTATGGTTACCCTTCACACACTTTGATTTTAGCTTCCAAAGCTGTTCTGTCACTAGCACATTATAGTGGAAGAGATTTTGTTTTTTGTTTGTTTTCAATTTTGACCAATGTATTTTCACATGTAAAGAAGATGAAAGAGACATATAGAAGGCAAAGAGATAAAAACATAATGTGGTGAGGGGAGTAAAAAATAAACACAATAGTAATCAGAAAATTATTGGATTCATTTTAGGTAGAGATTGTGACAAATGTGAATGAAGGCATTTAGTCTGAAGCCAACTCTCAATTGTCTAGGAGATTGCAAATCTTTACAATGACTCATAGCCTGAATCAGATTAATTTCATCTTTCAAATATTATTAGAAAGTCTGAAATCAAATAACAAAATCTGTGTAAGTCTACTGTGATACACAAAGGAAACAGTGGGCTAGACATGAGGATACTTGGGTCCTTGTACTATTTGTTTTTGTTAATTTTCTGGGTGATATTCATCATGTATTTTCTCTAGGTTTGTTTATTTATCTAAAAAGTGATGAGAACTGGTTTATATGCTTTTCATAGTCTTTTCCATTTCAAGATTCATCTAAATCTATATTTCTATGGAAATACATTCATAATTTCTTTATTCCTAAAGAATATATTTTAATACCATTTTGTGCATAATATTTGGGGTTCTACGGTGGCTAAATAACAGAAGAGAATGTGGTGGAAGAGATACTCCTTAGGTTTTTGACATTACAGGACCAACAGTTGGCAAAATACTCTACATTAAATTTCTGCTAAAGTTGAAAGTAGACTAAAGTAATTTCCAGCATCTTTCTATCCTTGCAGTTTCTCTTTTTCTTTATTTTACAACCAAGTCCACAGATAACTATAGGATCATTATTAACTTACCCATAGGGTAGGCATCTCATAATATCTCACTGTGCTGCCTTATCCATGTATTGCTTGGTTTGGGCCCCATAAACTTCTAAAGTATTCCCATTATCCTTTGATTGATTTACAAGATAAACATTGTACTAGATGCTGAGTACATATGGTTGGGGGGAAAAAAAAGACCTTGACTTTGATTATAGTCTGGTTGGGAAGACAGAGCATAACGGAAAACAATAAATTAGTTTATAATTACAAATTTAGATTTTTGTATATGTAAACAAAGTGCTGTAATTATACAAATGGCAGAAATAAACTATTAGATAGAAGCTTTAGGTTAGTGCTATTAAAACTGAGATTAGAAGGATGAGATGAAGTCTGCCATGGAAGAGCAAAGGGAAGGATAGAAGAATCCAAAACCAGTAATTACAGCCATGGTATGGATGGGAAGGGTGGCATAAGGGGAGGCTGGAGAAGCTGTGAGATGATAGTTGACAGGATTTTGGAGACTGGGGATTTTCTTCCTTTCTTTTTATGTTTTTAACACAGTGGAAGTTGTTGAAGGACAGTAAGTAGAGAAATGATACGATCTTACTCTTTCGGAAGACAGCAAAGAGCAAATCTGTACTGTGGTACTTGGGCCAACCTTTCAGTTTGCTGTATAGTTTTGCCCATTTTACTGAGAAGGAAACCAGAGTTCAAAGGAGTTAAATCATCCAGGGTTTCCAAAATTGGGAAGTGGAGGAGCCAGGAAATAACCAGTTTGGTTTGACACAGAAGCCAGGGCCTTTTCTAGAAACTGTGGCTTCCTGTAATGTACCAGGATGAATTTATCATACAGTGGTTGAGAACATGGATTCAACTACTGATAAAGGATCACAAATGGAGGTCTAATCATACAGGGATCAGATGGTCAGGAAGAACCTCAGAGATGGTGAGTTTTTAAGAATCCAGGAGGTAATACCAGTGGATTTGCAGAGAGGAGGGGCTATGATATTTCAGAAAGAGCATCACCAGGCCTTAAGCATTGACCAGAGACCAGGAAAGCAGTGGGAGGGATAGAATGCAGACTTTTGAGTACAGGCTTTATGGAATGATCATTCTGGCGCATCATACTACATCAGGCAAGTCTGGAAACAGAAACATGGAGTTTGGGCAATACCAGGAATCTCAACCTGATGTGATGATTACTAGGCCAGAATAGGAGTCAGAAAAGGTCTGGACTAAGAATCTTTTTTTTTTTTTTTTTAACAGAAAAGTGGGAAAGAATAAAAATATATCACATCTGTGTTATTCCTGTCTTGACACCAGAAGGCCAGCTATTTAGCTTCTTCTTTTTTTTTTTTTTTAAAGATTTTATTTATTTATTTGACAGAGAGAGACACAGCAAGAGAGGGAACACAAGCAGGGGGAGTGGGAGAGGGAGAAGCAGGCTTCCCAACGAGCAGGGAGCCCGATGTGGGGCTCGATCCCAGGACCCTGAGATCATGACCTGAGCTGAAGGCAGATGCTTAACGACTGAACCACCCAGGCGCCCCTATTTAGCTTCTTCTGAATCTTCCTTAGTCCTTAATATTTCCATTTGGGCCTAATGAATCTATAAAATATTTATCCAGCATTATATATTAAAACAAATGTCAGTTTGTGTTAAGATACATTAAACTTAGACGAAAATAGGTCAAGAACAATTAGAATCAACTGAGTGTGCTTTTAAAACTATTTTTTTAACTTCAGAAGTTATATGTGTACATGATTACCAAATAATACAAAAGGCACACAATAAAAAATAAAATCTAACTCGGAATTCTTCCCTGCCCACACATACATACATACATGTATGCACTCCCTAGAAATAGCTTCTTTTAGCAATGCTTAAATATATTTGCCTGTGGATTTTCTGTAGTTATAAAAACATGTATAGAAACACACACACTAATCTAACCAGGGTTTCCTCATCTCTTCTAGCATTCTCCCTTGAGAAGTCAGTTTGAGCAATGATGTTATCAGTGTTTCAAGCTTCCTTATGTCCTTACATGGACCTCTTTTGCTGGTGAAGGCAAGTGACCTCCCCTGCCACCACTGTTGCTCATTTCCATAACTATGAACCTTATGTGGCCACAATGGCATGACTGAGGAAAAGAGAAGAAATGAGGCTGTCCCAGTGCCCTGCCTTTTCTCCCTTGTCTGAACCCCCTGGATTATATAATTTCTATGTTCACTTGGCCCCTTAGGCATTCTCTTATACTGCTGACTTTTTTTTTTTTATTCTTATGTTAATCCCCATACATTACATCATTAGTTTTAGATGTAGTGTTCCATGATTCATTGTTTGTGCATAACACCCAGTGCTCCATGCAGAATGTGCCCTCCTCAATACCCACCACCAGGCTAACCCATCCTCCCACCCCGCTCCCCTCTAGAACCCTCAGTTTGTTTTTCAGAGTCCATCGTCTCTCCTGGTTCGTCTACCCCTCCGATTTCCCCTGCTTCATTCTTTCCCTCCTGCTACCATCTTCTTCTGTTTTTTTTTCTTAACATATATTGC